>NC_060076.1:86745184-87049729 GCF_922984935.1 Meles meles | reverse complement strand
GAGCCTGCTTCCCTCTCTCTCTGCCTGCCTCCCTACTTGTGATCTCTCTCTGTCAAATAAATAAAATCTTAAAAAAAAAAAAAAAGAAAGAAAAGGGATGGGCATTTCAAAAATTCAGCCTTCAAAAGACATTTGATTTTTAAAAATGCAATCCAATGGGCAATACCTCTTATATTTAAAGCTTGTCCTCAAGAAATATTTAATTTTTTAAAAAAGATTTTATTTATTTATTTGACAGAGAGAGATCCCAAGTAGGCAGAGAGGCAGGCAGGCAGAGAGAGAGAGGGGGAAGCAGGCTCCCTGCTGAGCAGAAAGCCCGATGCAGGACTCGATCCCAGGACTCTGGGATCATGCCCTGAGCTGAAGGCAGAGGCTTAAGCACTGAGCCACCCAGGCGCCCCTCGAGAAATATTTAGATACGAAAAAGCCGAGAGCAGAGGTCAGCAAACATTTTAAGTGAAGGGCCAGATCTCAAATACTTTAGGCTTTGCAGGCTGTACAGTCTCTGCCACAGAAACTTCACTCTGACACTGTGTGACAGCGGTCACAGACTGTATGTCAATGAACGAATGGCTGTGTCCCAATAAAACTTTAATTACAAACACCGAAATGTGAATTTCATAGAAGTCTCATGTGTCTGGTAGAACATTCTTTTCGATTTGTTCGACCATTTAAAATTGTGGAAACCGTTCTCAGCATTCTGGGTTCATAAAAAAAAAAAAACAGGCTGTGGGTCAGGACTGACCAGGGGCCAGAGTTTGCCAACACCAACGCCCTCCTCCCCACCCCCGCCCCGCAACGCACGCGCGCCTGTGCACACATTTCAGACTCTTCGTATAAACGAAGGCTGACTTCAGAAAACTGTACCCACACAAGGGAGAAATGGGGCTGAAACTCCTTTTATTAATTGAAGGCTAGATTAACTCCAGGGGTGGGGGATGGAAAGACCAAGTATTTGTTGAACACCTAGCACGGTGACTTAAGCCTTCCTGGTTCTACACGAACAGTCCTAGGAGACGTTACATACAGACGCACACTTTTCCTAGAGGAGGTAGGAGACTCAGAGAGAGGAGCTGCTTTGCCTAGATCTGGTTCCCAGCGAGGATTTGAACATGGGTCACTCTTTAGAAAACCTGTAGTTGGGGCGCCTGGGTGGCTCAGTGGGTTAACGCCTCTGCCTTCGGCTCAGGTCATGATCTCGGGGTCCTGGGATCGAGCCCCGCATCGGGCTCTCTGCTCAGTGGGGAGACTGCTTCCTCCTCTCTCTCTGCCTGCCTCTCTGCCTACTTGTGACCTCTGTCTGTCAAATAAATAAATAAAATAAAAAAAAAAAGAAAACCTGTAGTTTTCCAAGGAGGAGCGGGGTTGATGGGGAAGGTGGGAAAGGCAAGAGCTACTCTGAGAAGAGGAAAAAACCCAAGAAGCAGGAGCTTTGGGGCTGCAGGGAACAGAGCTGACCTGGGCTGGAGCATGGACCCAAGACCGAGCATTCACTGCTCTGCGGCGCAACAGCCCTAGAGACCATCCTTCATCAACCCAAAGTGACTGGATGGTGTGACCCCGGATTGGCTTGTGGGGAGGGGGGGGAGCAGTCCGAAGCGGACCCCTAAAAATTGAACTTAATTAAGGCCAGACTATACAGCAAGTCACCGGCCAGACTCTGTTCTAAGAGGCAAGTTTAAGTCCATCTAAGTTTCGATCGACTTCTGGCATTTTTCCTCCCCCTTTCAACAAATACATAATCCCTCTGTAAAGACTTGGGAAAAAATACAGATAAGGACTACCAATGAAAAATTGTCCATGCAAATAATCACACTTCACATTTTGGGGGAATGTTCTTTAAGTTTTTCTGGTCTTTTATCTACACGTTTTGAAGCAGGGACTATGCTATTCACTGCTTTTTGCACCGAACATGTCGCAGACTTGTTTCTAGGTCATTTCTCCCAAAGTCAAATCTACAAGTCGTCCCCCAAAAACAAAGCGGAATGACCGTCATCAAAAAGGCTGGTGCAAATCTTCCCTCCGTCTGCGCCCCAGGTGTTAACAATACCTATCAGATCCGAGCGAGGTTTACCAAGAGCTCCAGTGGGAGAACTTGTTCACCTTGCCAGAGAATCTCGAATTTATATAGTCATGGGATCCTTCTGGTACGTAACATTTAGAAAGCTGGTATTCTACAGAATGTCCATGGTCAAAAGCTGTTCTGCATGATTTGTAATGGTCCCCAATATTCTGTTATTTACACGATTCCTAACGAACTTTTTTTTTTTAATATTTTATTTATTTGACAGAGAGAAATCACAAGTAGGCAGAGAGGCAGGCAGAGAGAGAGGAGGAAGCAGGCTCCCCACGGAGCAGAGAGCCCAATGTGGGGCTCGATCCCAGGACCCTGGGATCATGACCTGAGCCGAAGGCAGAGGCTTTAACCCACTGAGCCACCCAGGTGCCCCCCTAACGAACTTTTATAAACAAAACCGCCAAGCCCAGTTTCACAACTAAATCTTTACAAACATGAATGGTAATTCCTTGGACATGCAATTGCTTTGTCAAGGATGTGAACGTTAGTTTTCTTTTTTCAGAAATGGGTATTGTACATAAATTTTCTTGCGTTTGCGTGAGAACTTCAACGCTACGTTTCCATTCTAATTTTACATCGTTAATAATTAACAAACAGGCAAGCCTCTACTTGACGCTTAATATCCCGTTTCTACTCTAAGACCAACATGAAAAAACAGCTGAAACTCTCATATACTCCTGGTGAAAACACAAACGGGTACTTTTCCAAACAGTGGGCAGCATCTGCTAAAAGGAACACAAGCGCACTCCACATACTACTTTTCTAGCTCTGCATAACCCATCACCACAAACTTCATGGCTTAAAACAAAACCATAGTCAACTCACAGTTCTGTAGATCGGTCTGACACAGGGTGGCTGGGTTGTTGTCTCCTGCCCAACGCTGAAATCAAGGTGTTCCGAAGGACTGAGTCCTTACCTGGAGTCCTGGGGAGAAATCCACATTCTAGCTCCTTCCGGCTGTTGGCAAAATTCAGGTCCTTGAGGTCCTGTTTCCTTGCCGGTGGGCAGCTGAGAGCCACCCTCAGCTCCCAGAGGGCACCCCGCAGTCATTGCAGTGGGACCCCGGATTATGAAGCCAGCAACAATGCCGGAAGGATCCCTTACATCCAGCGTCTCCGTCTTTCTCTCCTGCTCCTAGCTGCAGAGGAACTCTGTATTTAAGGTGGCTGGTGTGATTAGGCCCACCTGGCTGACTCGGTCTCATAAAGCCCACCTGGATAATATCCCTGTCCTTAGGGCATGGAATCGGGCGGCTGTTTTTGGTATTCTGCCTGCCTCCTCCCATAACTGAGTTCCAGTCCTAAATATATACCCAGAGGAAATGCATACATGGTTTTCTCCAAAATGCAGGCACAGAAGGCAAAGAGAAACATGATTCAGAGTAGCCAAAATCTAGAGAAATTCTTTAACAATAATAATGGTATATTTTTATAATTGAACAGAAACCAGCATGAACAGATCGCCACTACTTACAATCACACAAATGAACCTCACACACAGTGTGGAGTAACCAGGTCAGTATTTCATGGGACTAAGTGAAGGGGAACCTAACGCAGCCCAGAAAGTCACACAAAGCTTCCCGGGGAAAGTACAGCTTTCACTGCAAAGAATGAGCATGAGTGATGGGGGAAGAGTGGGCAGGACTGGCTCTCCAATTGAAATAATAATAGGAGGGGCGCCTGGGTGGCTCAGTGCGTTAAAGCCTCTGCTTTCAGCTCAGGTCATGATTCCAGGGTCCTGGGATCGAGCCCCGCATCGGGATCTCTGCTCAGCGGGAAGCCTGCTTCCCTCTCTCTCTCTCTGCCTGCCTCTCTGCCTACTTGTGATCTCTCTTGTCAAATAAATAAATAAAATCTTAAAAAAAAAAAGAAAACATAATAGGAAAAGTGGTAACATGCATGTAGAAATTATGAGCGGATGGGTATCATGAGTGGACAGCAAAATGGGGGGGGGGGGGTGGGCAATGATGTGCCCAGAGAAGCAGACAAGGGTCAGAACATGGAGAACCTTGGAGACCACGTTAATATGACTGACCTCGGGGTGCTTGGGTGGTTCGGTTGGTTGAGTATCTGACTTTAGATTTCGGCTCAGGTCATGATCTCCGGGTCCCGAGAGGGAGCCCGGTGCTGGCTCTGCACTGGGCATGGAGCCTGCTTAAGATTCTCTCTCCCTCAGCCCCTCCCCCAACTCCTCTCCTGTGCTCTCCTAAAAAACAAAGACTGATGGCTAACCTTCATCCTGCTGCTGATGGCCACGGAGGACCACCTTGCAAAAGGAAGGATACGGGGGCACCTGGGTGGCTCAGTGGGTTAAAGCCTCTGTCTTCGGCTCAGGTCATGATCTCAGGGTCCTGGGATCGAGCCCCGCATCGGGCTCTCTGCTCCGCAGGGAGCCTGCTTCCTCCTCTCTCGCTGCCTACTTGTGATTTCTCTCTGTCCAATAAATAAAATATTTAAAAAAAAACAAAAACAAAAACAAAAGGAAGGATACGGACGTATTTAGAATCGGGATCGTGACATTGCAAAGTGGAAGGCGGCATTTCAAGAGGAACGTGAGGACACTAGGTTAGTTAGGAGGCTGTTCAAGGAGCACGGGTTAAGAGATGGGAACCTGCGTTGCTGGAGTAAAAGGGGCAGGAAAGATATCAGAAGCCTGGATGACTTGTATCCACCTCCATGCCCCAAATCTCAGAGTCCTATGAACGTTTTCGTGGTTTTTGAATCCCATTAGCTCTCAGGAAGACATGGGCCAATCCTAATTCCCACTAGCAACATGTCCGTCTCTCCCAGTTCTTGACAGAATGGGTGCTTTACAAAAAAAAATATTCACCACTTGCATAGGCAAATAACTGTACCTCATTATTTTATATTGTATTTTTGGTCGAAAGCATTAACATTTTTTAAATGTGCATTGACTATCATTTTGTAAGGTATCAATTCACATCACTTGCTAGATTGTTCTAAAGGTGTTCGTTTCTTCCTATTGTGATAGATTATAAGTTAAAGATAGTAACCCTTTTGAAGTGCGTTTCCCCATATCCATACCTTTTAGTTTTGTTGAGGCCAATTTTTTTTCATTTATAATAGTTTCACGTGATTAGTTAAATCAATTCCTCTATTATTGGTTTCTACCTTGGGATTTAGGCATTTGAGTTCTTCCCCAATCATGACTGTTGAATCTTTACCTATATTTTCTTTAGGTGTTTTAGTCATTTTATTTAAATCTTCAATTGATATAGGATTTATTTTGGTATATACTCTACAGTATCTTAATTTTTTTCCGGATAATGATTTGGCTAAACAAAATGGGTAATTCATGCTTTTCCTGTTGGTTTGGAATGCCACTCTTATATATTAAATACGTATGTCTTCAAAACAGCTGTAATTCATGAACCAAATTCCCCTACATTACTTTTCTTTTATAAAATATTCTCAACTGTTCTTGCAAGTAAGGGTTAAATGAGCTTCGTAGAGTGAACTGAAATGTTTCTCATCATTTTCTATGCTCTAAGTTCTAACAGTTTAAAATCTAAAGGAGATATTGGTTCCTTAAAGCTTTGAAAGGTTTTGTTTATAAACTTTTCCAGGTGCTGAAATTCTCTGACCTTTGTCAACTTCTTTTATAGTTTTTGGTCCATATAATTGTACCACCCATTACAAGTGTTCTTTGTGGTGCCTGGCTGGCTCAGTCCATAGAGCATGGGACTCTTGATCTCAGGGTGGAGCCCCACACTGGGTGTAGAAGTTACTTAAAAATAACATCTTGTGGGCCGCCTGGGTGGCTCAGTGGGTTAAGCCTCTGCCACCGGCTCATGATCCCAGGGTCCTGAGATTGAGCCCCTCATTGGGCTCTCTGCTCAGCGGGGAGCCTGCTTTCTCCTCTCTGCCTGCCTCTCTGCTTCCCTTGTGATCTCTTTCTCTCTGTCAAATAAATAAAATCTTTAAAAAAAAAAAGTTAACTATTTGTTTAAAAAAAATAACATCTTCTAAGAAACAGGCAAACCTTCTTTAACTAAAAGAGCCATTTAATCAAAACGTCCAAAAATATTAACATATTATACCGATAGCTAATTTCTCTTTATTCATAACATGCATTCAGATTTTCTTTTTCTTGTTTGGCTTTGTCAAGAGTGTCTATTTTATTGGTCTTTTCAAAGATACACTTTTTGGGTTACCTATCAATCCCATTTAAATTTTATTCTTTCCTCATGCTTTTCCTAAATTTATTTTTTTTTCACTTTTTGGCTTCTAAATTGCTTGGTTGGTTTATTTTTATTTTGTTCATGGATTTAAGCATGGAAGGCTCTAAGTTTTACTTGAGGTAGAGCTTTGGGATCTTTTTTTGGATTTATAATTTTCCCTATTTTTATTGTCTTAAACTATGATTATAATTTGTATTTTGTCTTTGGCCTATGAATTATCTGACTATTTTAATTTCCACTATTTAAAAAAAGTATCATTTTATGAATCGCTCCCTTTATCGCCTGTGGTCAGAAAATGTAGTCTACAATGTGTTACTTACTTATATAGTCTTACTATATCCTCTATTTTTGTCCAGGTTCCATGGATGTTTGAAAAGAACATGCATCTTATAAAAATACTTTTTCTCTTCCCTGGGTAAGATGGTGGTTTTCATGAAATCCTCCTGCTGGGTTTTTTTTTTTTTTTTTTTTTGCATTTTTTTGCTTTGCATATTTTGATGGACTGCTACTAGGCATGGTTACATTTTCAATAGAGAATGTGCCCATACAAAGTAAATTTTTCCTTAAATTCTATTTTTTTAATAAAGATTTTTATTTATTTATTAGACAGAGATCACAAGTAGGCAGAGAAGCAGGCAGAGACAGAGAGAGGGGAAAGCAGGCTCCCCGCTACGCAGAGAAAGAGGATCCCTGCTACGGGGCTTGATCCCAGGTCCCGGAGATCATGACCCGAGCAGTAGGCAGTGGCTCAAACCACTGAGCCACCCAGATGCCCCTTAAATTCTATTTTTTCCTCATACCATCATGACTACTCTTGAATTCTTCTGTGGATGCTTTGCCTTGTCTTTATCAATCACTCTGTTTAGCCAGTGTCGTTTCATTTTTAGGTGACCCTCTAGTGAAATGCGTATGTGGGCGTGTGCATGCACGCACACACACACACACACATACACACACACGTATGCTGGTGCACATACACGCAGGGCTTCATTTTTTTATCCAAACTGAAAATCTGACTTTAAGTAAGGACATTTAGGTGACGCGTGGATTCTGTGTTTCTTCTTATTTTGTCTGTTTCTTGTGTCTCCCTTCGTTTGCTGGGCACCGATCCAGACTAATTTGTTTTCACTTTCTACAGACTGTGCAGGACTTGACTGTCCTTCCCCTTTTAGGTCTTTCGCTTCCCAATTATTCCTGCCCCTACCCAAGCAGATGTCTGTTTTCACCATTCTCATGTAACGGCTCTAATAAGCCACCAATAACTTCAGATTCCTAAGTACAGTGAACGCTTCCCTTTTCACAAGCACTAGTCTTACTACACCCTCCTCGTGCCATTCAATACATCGGATCACTCTGCCCTCCCCCTCTGTTCCTTATTCTAAGACCCTGTCCTTTTCTGGATTGTGTCTGCTGGTTATTGCTGTCTTTCTGTCCTCCCCTCCCCCTTCTCTCCTCCTCCGCCCCCTCCCCACTAGGCGCTAACCCTCCCCTTTCCGTCTACATTCTACCACGGGTGATTTCCTCCACTTGTGGCTTCAGTTACTATCAAATATGCCTGACCTCCAAATCTCCAGACCAGATCGCTTTTTCGAGCCCTAAACGAATATACGCCATCATTCTCTTGACATTTCTGTGCTGTGTCTGATGGACACACCAACCCTGACACGTCCAAACGCGGGTCCCCGATTTTTCCCTCATGTGGACCCTCTCCTTTCCTCCATCTGATCGAATGACATGAACAGTGACCTTCTTGCTGCTCAGGCCATAGCCTGAGGCTCATTACTGGACCCTTCTATCCTTTCCCCTGACTCCTAACATCACTAAGTGGTTCTGCCTCCAACGTATTTTTTTGGAATTAACTTGTGTCTTCCTATCTCCACCGCTAACAGCCTGGTCCGAATGACCATCGCCTCCTGTCTGGACAAATGTAACAGCCTCCTTGCTAGTCCCCCAGCTCCCATTCTTACCTCCCTAACATCCATCTCCCACCGAGCACCACAAAGAGCTTGCTGGAATCCATATCTGAATATAGCATTCTTCTGCTTTAAACCATCCCCCGAATCCCTTTGCCCTTAGAATCAAAATCAAACACCGTATAATGATCTGAAGCTCAAAGTCCCCCCCAAAATACGACCTGGCCCTTGCCAAGCATCCCAAGTTCCCCTTCCTTTCCTTCTGCTTATTTCCAGCCTCCCCACCCTCCTCCGTTTGTTTCCTCCAATCACATTCCTGTCGGATTCCTCCCCCTGGCTCTCCTCATTCCTCCACTTTCCGTAGACCTGATTTCTCCACGTCATCCAGGCCCCAGAAAAATATTTAAGGACCCTCAAGGGGGCTCAGGCTCATGTCACCTTCCCCCTACACTTAGGTGATATGACTCTTGTTTTCATCTCGTTCTTCTCACGATCTATAATTATACAGAAAATTTACTTATGCATTTCCATTCACTGACAGTATAGACCCCGACTGCAGAAAGCTTGTCGGTTTTTCCTCAGCCTTGTGTCCGCAGTGACAAGTGCCTGGCGCTAATAGGTGCTCAGCAAAATGGGTCAAATGAAAATGACTCAATAAATCCCATGGACCTGATGCAGGCATAGAATGACGGAGAACTGGATTCAGCAGATCCTGTTGTCTACACCTGTCTACACCACTTACTCGACGTGTCTTTTAGCTGACCCTCAGTTTCTTCGTCTGAATTACGAGGATAACAAAGGCACCTACTAGACGGGGCTGCACGGAGCTGCTGCATGGATTAAACGAGAAGAAAGACCTAAACACCGTATATAGTAAGGGCTTAAAAAATTGTAGCCAGCTAGTGTGTATCTATAGAAATTACACACACACACACACACACACACGTTTTGTTCACTTCATTTAGTATAATGGTTCTACTGTCCTGTCTTTGAGACCCGGACTTGTGTGTTCTTAACACTGTATCTCAACAGCAGAGTCGGAGTCCCTAATGTCCTCCGCCCACTGCCTAGCCCACCCCAACAAGGTTATGAGCTTTTATAAACCTCTTTACATGATTTACCTGAAAATAGAAATATTTCCCTCCAGTATCATACAGCGGTTTCAAGCAGCCTACATTCCTTCTACTTCCTCAGAGGTCTGTGAACAGTAAGTACACACAGGTCTCTATAAATATCACACATGCCGGACGACAGAGTAAAATCATCTTTGGACTTACCGTAACAAATCCTGCGGGCCCACGCGGAAGCGGCAGCCCCCGACACGGCAGGGTACGCCCCTTTTACAACACACAGCGGCAGGGACAATTCCGTCTTTGTCATTTATTCCTTTTATTTGGACAACGTATATACATATGTACAAAATACCTACTGTCAGAATCCTCTTTTATAATTTCATTTGATTTACAAAAACGGGACAACAAAATAACTTAGGTCACTAATACTGTACAAAAATAAAACTGATTAAACAGTTGTAAAGATCAGTATCTTACAGTGTTCCAGATCATTCATCTGCGGTGAAAGAACATCTCCGTCTATCCAGAGTGATGAGCGCTGTGCTAAGTCTACCTGCGAAGTGACGAGTCATCAATTTCTGTGACATGACTACCAAATATAATTCTCAAAAGAAGCATGATGTAAAGCCAGACCTTAAAGCCAGGGCGTCATTCCAAAGCGGTGAAGGGCTTTCTTCTTCCCTAACCGAGGAGAGGAGTTATCTTAACTCTAAAACTATTAAATTTTCCAGAATATGACAACTACTTACAGTATTAGATAAAACGACTTGTCTTTCTTTTTAAACACCTGCAAGAGTCTTTCAAAAAAATTCAGTTTGGTTAAAAAAGTAAACAAAAATTACTATCCTGCATTTGGATTTTTACAAGTTAAATCCATGGTCTTTTTAATATAAAAAGTAATTGCTTCATAGTTTTAGTGTTCAATGAACTCTAGTAGTCCTATTTGAACCATATCTTGATAGAGTAAATCTAATTAGAATGCTGGTTCCTGTTTTGTGACATTTGAAAACAGGATTTATCACGAAGAATAAAAAGCCTCGAGTTTATACGTTACGTTACTATAACATAGAAGAGAATATCAAATGTGTGTTCTTCAACAACTTGAAAAGGCAAGTAACAACTTTTTTTGGGAAGTTAAATTGTGCATTTTTTTTTTAAAACAAGTTGCTGCATTTATATCCATCTAAGTAAGTGCGGGACAAAAGCCACATATAGATTTACTCTTGAAACTACAAAGATTGTCTTTCACTGACTTTGCTTGGTTTTCCTTCATTTCTTTCTGTGAGGGGAAGATGAGTTTGTCCAAGTTGGTGGGTTGCTAGGCAGCCCCAAACTCCTCACTCACTAAAAGGCAGCGTGCAGAGGATCACAAGCAGGACCGTTCCGTGAGCTCGGTAAGAAATAGACAGCCTAACCTATTTCGTATGGAAGAACAGATGTCCTTAAAACTTATTTTGGACACCGAAATTAAAATTTGGTTTAAAATAAGCGTTTCAAAAATCTGAAACAGAGGTAGAAAGTGTTCTTTATTTTTCCTGACATGTTTTCCCGTGAGAAAACACTTTCCTTTTTATCTCAATGGACTGTTCCCAGTCCCTAATGTTAAAAGCAGTTCTCTTTATAGAACTACTGATACAACTACATTGGTTAAACAAACAAAAAAGAAAAACACCGTGCTAGTGATGGCTATTGTATTGGAAGTCGGAGTCAGCCGTGCCCCACACCTGCTGTAGGAGCCCACACCGGTTCTGAACCTGGCAAGGAGCATGTGTTGGGTGAAATCACGAGTTCACTGACGGGGAGGCACCCTAAGTTTACACGACACAGCTTACAGCAGATGTATCAACGAGTGTGCACCGTAGCTCCCTGTGTTAAATAGCAGATAAAATTGCCAGAAAGCACTCTTTCTGACAAAAGAAAATGTAAACATTTCTCCCACAGTCACTGCTGACTCCCTGTACTTGAGGTTTCTTTGCTATGAAAACAGTTCATGTTTTTCTGACCACGTGAAGGCCAAAATTAAGTTTTCAGGTAAATGGCATTTTATGGATATAGTGGTTTAGGCCATTGTAGACACCTGGATACAAGATACATAGTGGTGAGGCTTCTGATGTCACAGATACAGTGACGTGTCTTCAGTCACATGCATTTCGTGTGCCTTTGTTCTCCCAAAGGGACCATTTTGAAGTCACCTTGGATAATCATCATGGTATCTTCCCTCGGGACTCACTACTTACGGGGATGTATTTTTCTTTTCACATGTCAGCTTCCTCTTCCTTTTTTACATAACTCTTGCACCTGTTAGTCGGAGTTTGTAGGAACACGGGAAGGAGACCAACACACCTCTTTTTCTTCGCAAAATCGGTGTTTCCAGAGAAGTGACCGTTATGCACCCATTCAAATAAAACCCAACAGAGTCAAAACCCTCTCCCTTCGTGGCCCTGGAACAGTAAAGTGATGTTAACGAAAAGGATCGGAAAATTTGGAAAAGTTAATAGAGTTAAAATCCTGTCTGTTCTTTTTGAGTTTTTAAAAAAAATGTTACCCTCCTTCTCCTTCAGCATCTGTCCTATATATTCTGCCCTCCCGTCTCTGCCATGATCTCATAGGGAAATGTGTATACTATATATATATATTTAAAAAAAAAAACAGATTATAACGTGGTTCCAAACAGAATGTCTGCTTCTATCCTTAAAGCACGTCTTTAACTTATTCCTCCTCTGCATTAGAAAATAAAAGTGCAGCTTATGTTCAAAAAGTACACATACAAAGCAAGGTTTAAAAGTTCTGTACTTCGTGTAACCTTTTAGAGGTTTGTCTTGATTAGTATAAATTCAGACTGCTTACCCATCGACTATAAGTAATTTTTTTGTTGTTGTTTTCAAGTCTTTAGATGACAGATCATGCTGGAGTAGATGTGCTCTTGCTTGCATAACGACAGCTGTGCTATGGCGTGTTTTTTGTTGGTTTTTGTGTGTTTTTATCTCAAAGGTTAACGTGATTCAAGAGAGTGGTTTTGCTAAAGAAACCGAAGCACACTGGTCATTACATCGAAAAGGTAAGAAAACAATTCTGAGACAGCAAGCACGAAGGGCCCAGAATCACCGTGTGACGCCACAGGTCCGCTCCCCGGGTCAGACGTATGTACACCAGTGTTGAATCTTTAAAAGTTTACCCCCTCCCCCAGCCCTGTCTTGGCCTTGCCCCCCTCCCCCCACCCCGATCCGCCCCCCCCAAAAAAAAATAAAGGAGAGAGAGAGAGAGAAAAAAAAAAAACCGAAACCAAAGCATCCGCCTTCCCTCCAGCAGTCAGAGACGGTTCCGAGCTGCCTCTGCAAGGGGCCCCAGGGTGGGCTTGGACCGCGGGCTGCGCTGTGCTTTTCAGAAACCGCTGCGGGAGGGGAGCGCGGGGGGGCCGCGGGCACGGCCCCGCGCCCCCCGCAGCGCGCCCCCTGGCGGCCAGCCGTGTCCCCGGGCGCCGGCGCGGTTGGGTCCGGCGGGCGCGCCCCGCCGCTCACAAGGGGTGGGCCAGCGCCTTTTTCGAGCGCTTGATCATACTGGGGTGGAACTCGGTGTGGCGCCGCGCGTGCTTGGTGAGGTGGTCGCTCCTCATGAAGCGCTTCTCGCACAGCGGGCAGCGGAACTGCTTCTCGCCCGTGTGCGTCCGGTAGTGGCGCGTCAGCTCGTCCGAGCGCGAGAACTTTTTAAGGCAGTCTGGCCACGTGCAGGGGAAGGGCCGCTCACCTGCGGGCGGGAGGGGGGTCGAGACAGGACGCGGGTGAGACAGCAGCGTCGCCGAAGGCGCCAAGCAGCCCCGGGGCCCGCGCGACACGGCCCCGCAGGCGAGGCCCGCGGGCTGATGGCGCGCCCCCCCCCGCCCCCGGCACCCTCCGCCCCCCATCCCTGGGCTGGCATCCTGACCCCCGGGACCAGGCACGGGACTGCATGTGGGGCAGAGTCTTCACAGAGGACCCTGACGGAGGCCTCGGAAGGAAGCAGCGCTGCGGACCCTCCCACACCGAGAGACACATTTCTGTCGCCGAAGTCACCCCCTCAGGGACACCTAACTGACCAATAAATACCCTAGGGGCGTTTCCCTGAATCATGTTCTCCACGCAAAGGAACCTGCTATGTTATACCCAAGGGACCCCTGAGAGCCTTGGCTGCTATCCTCATCCTCATCCTCATCCTCATCCTCATCATCACTACTATTACTTGGGGGAGGGGCTGGTTATTCTACGGGTGGCTGGTCGCACAGGTTCTCCCAGAAAGTCAGGAACCTTAGCCCTTCGCTGCATTTGCCCTTCGCTGCATTTGCTGAAGCCGCCAGTCTAACCACGTCTCCCCTAGCGCAGGTGTTTCCCCTGGAGCTCCTGAGTGCTGTGGTCACTGAGCCACTTCGTTCAAAGCACAGCCCAAAGCAGCGGCTTCACAGACCCTGGGCACACACACTTCTGCCTTCTGCAGAACTCTCCAGACACTCCTTTGGTAGGTGTGAGGAGTGCATGTTTTCTCACTTCTGTCCCCACCTTCCTGGAACCCAGAGACTCAAAAGGCTGAGGGCTGCCCGGTGTGGTGCATCTGAGTCATACAAATATTATTCAACCCCCCCCCCACTCCCCCCCCACCCCCCCCTTCTCCTACCCTGGGCCAGAGATGTAGAAATACCGATAATAACAACAAAACCAAGCCTGTGTCATCTCGATGACAGTCCGCACATGGCTAAGATTTTATTTGCTGTTCTCTCAGCAGAGCAATGGTTATCCGCCCTGGTCAATCTCCTTGTTCTTACGGGAAACCGATATGTGCAAAACAAATCTGTACCAGTAGCTTCGTTACACGTGGGTCTGGGTGTAAACCCTTGCTTCGCCGGGGGCTAGAGAGCCACAGTAGCACAAGGCAACAGGACACCGATGAATGCCAAGTCCTACCCGAGGGGGACGGGTGCTGGGGTTCAGGAGGCATGAGCATGCTCAAAGACTCCCGGAGGGCCAACGCCCCCCAAAACAAAACAAAAAGAACCCGTACTTCAAACTGAACCCTCTGAAAAACTCAGCAACACTGAATTGGAAACCACACTTTTGCAATTTCTGCTGGATCCAACAGCAGTCTACCTGGTTCAGAGCTTGGAACAAAAAGGTGGAATGCAGGTTGTCATAACCCAGCAAGGTTGAACCTCCTGGGATGAGGACAACATCAGGTCTGATTTTTGTGCTGCTTATACTGTCAAGCATTTAGTTACTTCCTGTGTGTGTGAGTGTGTGTGTGTGTATGTGTGTGTGTGTACACATATAGCTGGGGTCGCTCACACGACCAGACCCACTCAGAAGTTCCCAGATCCCTGGGGAAGACAACTCCTGCCTCTTTCAGAGTTACACAGCCAAGGTCCTCTGAATCCCTGTGAAAGGTTTATGGGAGAAATGTTCTCTTAAACATGTTATGTTAAAAAATATAATGAAGGGTTAGAATTCATACAGCGATGAATTATAAAACCAAACCAAACCAAAGCATGCCAAACAAAACAACCGTCCCCGCTCCCTCCGTACTGGAACCGTCTCTCCCCTGCTTTGTGATTTGGTGGTGAGAAAAGCGACAGAAAGGAAAGGCTTGGTGTTTTCTCGGTGCTTGTTAGGACAAAAACTCGTCAGAGTGATTTTTCTTAGAGGAGTGGTAATGTGGTTTAGCTTACTCACTAACACATGTTTCTTTCAAGTGAGTCATGAGAGGAGGTTAATTTATTGGAAAAGATCTGTGTCCACTGTGGAAAAAATGGATCAGAAGACCACTCTGCTATACTCTGCATTGGAAAGAGAAAGAAGGTACTCCCTCTGTTTTAGGAAGATGGCTTGATGGGAGAGAGAATCAATGGAAAATGATCATGAAGCTTGAATCGGCTGTACGCAGGGAACTATTAAGTATTTATGCTTGTGATTTATGTAAGTTTCAAGTGTAATCAGGGTCCCTCCCCATTGAATTCACCTTCAGTCTGGCTTATGGCTACACTGTCTTCACTGCCCCTCATGGCTGTCACCGTGTGATTATTCTCTTGCTTCTAACCCAGATGCTGCCTTTGACGTAGCATCTTTATCCGTTTCAGAGAGGGCCACCCACGGAGCCCAGAGCAAATCCGAGCCGACAGCAGCCTTTGTTAGACTCATATACGTATAATTCCACCTTACGGTTTCTAAGCATTTAAAAAAAGATCTACTTGGATGTGAATTCCTAGTGTAGAATCTCCAGGATCATTTTTTATTTTTCTCGGATCCTTTGGGAAAACATTAGGAACGTTGGGTCAGTGATCTAAATCAGGGGTTTAGCAAGCAAGAGCCCACAGGCCAAATCTGACCTATCTATTTTTGTAAAGTCTGTGAGTTAAAATGGTATAAACACCATTTTTACTTTGTTTTTTTACCAAATCAGCTGGGGGGGGGGGGGGGAAATCAAAAGAATAATAATATTCTGGGATAGGAGAAAGTTTGATGAAATTCAAATTGCCATGTCCATACCCAAGTTTATTGGATCACAGCCACATTCATCTGTTTGGGTATTGTTATCTGTGGCAGCTTTCTCACTCCGACAGCGGGGTCAAACAGTGGCTGCAGACACTGTAGGGCCAACAAAGCCTAAAAGCTTTGTTAAGGGGTCCTGCGGAGAAAGTTGGCCGACCCATGATCTCATCCTGAAGACTTGAACTTGTACCTGGTGTATACCAGAGTTTGCAAGTCCAGATGTCTTCAGGAGCCAGACACATGGTGAAAATGGGTGAAACACCAGGTGCATTCATGGGCTGTGCTGGATAGGGCTTTGTCCCCTCAAAGGCATTCGGATTCAACACTTTATAAAACATCGTGCCAGCCAGCCAATGTGTGCGTGCAGGAAGCCTGGGTTCTTCTTGGGGACTTAGGATTTGTAGCCCTTTGAAACCACCCACCTCTTTAACCTGTGAAGGTTCTGCAACCTACTCTGGGATACATTTCGGGCATGTTCGCTAAGAATAGACACATAATAAGGTATCATCTAAAAAATGATACATGTTTCGCACCTAAAAAAGGAGAACTCCTATGCAGAGAAGGAACAGAATTTAAGGGTGAATGGGACCAGAGATCGTGGGCAGAGGAGGAAAAGAGAGGTCTTGGAGAAGCTGTGGCTATTGTCCCGTCATCCTACAGCCAAGGGGAAATCAAGTCAGGCCTGGAATTCCGCTCAGTGCTAAGGCCCGCAAATGAACAGTTAAGCACCGACCAAATCACACGGCACGGCAACTATCAATTAAAGAAGCTTTAAATTTGTCATTAGTATTAATGAGAGCGTTAGCGTTCTCCAGGGGAGCGGGGGGCGGGAAGAACAGGCGTGTACTGGTGTTTTATTTCTGGCCTTTACAGGAAAACATACCCGGAGGCAGTGACACAATAAACTCTTGCTGTACGGGCGCAGAGCTCTTACAGCACAAACTCCTGCGTTCTCATGATTTACACACCGCTCCCCTCCCCTTTCAGCAGCGAGCTAAGCACCTCTCGCAGACAAGCTCGGCTGGGAGTAGAAAATTAACTGGATCAGAATAGCTACTGATCCAGTATGGCACCCGGTGTGTAAAAGACTTTTTTGCAGACAAAGGTCAGGCTTCCAGAAGTCTCCTGGGCCTCCAAGGGGTTCGAGAGGAGGGGGCAGAGGCTGCTGGCTGTGCGCTGTGCATTTGCCTACTTAGCCCAGAGGACGGCTCATTGTTTTTAAGACGGGGCCTCCACTCTACCTGGGGGTCAGTGGACAACGCCAAGTGGTGAGTTCTTTGTACAAGGGAAGAAAGACGACAATGTGGGGATTGCCAGCTGGTTATACTCAACTTTGTCCAGGCTCCCTTGAGTTCAGAAAGATATGGGCCCAGGGTCCGGGAGGCCTATGCTTTCAACACACCTGCTTTCCCACCAGCCTAAAAGGGGCTGACCTTAATCAAGGCAGGAAGGTTAAAAATACACTCTTCATGAACCTCCCATGGCTTCAACCAAAGGGAACTCCCTCCCGTAAAACAAATCTAAGGGCGTGAGGCCTCCTTTTCAGAACAGAACGCCAAAAATGCCATTAGGAATCACGGCTTCTCGCAGATGGACAAAATCAGGGCCGCTTCTTGAGGAGAAAATAGTGGGTTTTGATCATAAAAAAGCAACTAGGATTCCAGAGATAAAAGGATAATCTGACATTAGAAAATCACATTGATATGATTCCCCCTTTAAACCAACTAATACACTCACCCCCTCATGTATTTTCCTTTGAAAAATGCAAAATAGTGTTTGGGAAAATTCAACATCCAGCCCTAATAAAAGCTTTTAGGAAAATAGAATTATTCCTTAACGGGGTAGAAAAATAGAGATCCAAAACACTTCCCCAGCAAGGTCAACAGGCAGATAAAGGTAGCATTCTATTAGTCAGGCTGGAGGCATGAATGGACACTGTCCCCATCACTATAGCTACTTAATGTTGTTCAGGAAATGCTGGTGAGTGCCATTAGATAACAAAGGAAGAAGCAAATCATCAGAAGGGGAAGGTGATAGAAGGATTATTTGCAGATGATACAACTTTCTATTTGGAAAGTCAAAGAGAAATACCTGAAAAAAACTAATATAAACTTAAAAAATGCATTCTCAGGTATAAACATACAAAAGAGCAGTGGTTTTCTTATATGCTAACCACAGCCAGTCAGGATGAGCCCAATGATAAAAGTTCAGGACCTACATGAAGAAAATCACCAGACCCTGATATAAAAGATAATGAGCAAATGGAATACTTCCCATGCTCTCGGATGATAAGACTCAACGGTATGAATACGGCAATGCTGTACAAATTTGTCTATGAAATTAACACATACCTTACAAATTCTTTTTTCTTGAACTTGACAAAATTATTCTAAAGTGAATTTGGAAGAATAAATACACTCCACTCGCCAAGAAAATTTTGCAATAGAATAACAGTAAGTGAACACTAGCGATACCCGTTATTACAATGTATGATTAAAGCTGTAATAATAATTAAGACAGTGCGAGACCAGCACAGGAAAAGACAACTCAGTGGAACAGAGTCAGGTCTGAAAATAAACCAAAGACTCAACAGGGATGGGATGTTCCAAATTAGTGAAGAAATGAATGTTTAACTCAGTAAGTGGTATAGACACCTGAAAAGATTAAATCTCGATCCCTCCCTTATACCATTCCCTTCAAGAAATTCCAAATGAGCTATATACATAAATGCAAAATATAAAACCACAGAGGTGAGGGAAAGTATAGCTGACTATTTTTAGAATCCTGGAGTGGAGAGAGATTGTCTAAACATGAAACCAAAGGCAAAATCCTATTGGAAGAGTAGTTGTGAAATACATAAAAAGTTTAAACTTCTGTATAGTAAAAATATACATGAGCAAAAAAATTTGAGTCAGAACGGTGAATTAATAAAGGAAATTGCAGCATAAGACAAAAGGTTAAAATCCATAATACAAAAGGGACACTTACAAATCAAAATTAATAACCCAATTTAATAAAATGGCACAAGGATGCAAATAAGTAATTTGTAAAATAAGAAATATTAATGGCCAATAAATAAATAAATGGAAATATATTTAATCTCACAAGTGATCAAAACAGGTCAATTAAGACATCAATGAAATATTTATCAGGCAGGCAAAAATGTCCAAAAGTATGTGCATATGGGGCATCTGGGTGGCTCAGTTGGTTAAGCATCTGACTTTTGACCTCAAGGTCATGAGTTCAAGCCCTGTGTTGGGCTTCATCCTGGGCGTGGAGCCTACTTATCAAAAAAAAAAAAAGAAAGTTTGTACATAGATCTATCATTAGTGGAGGTATGAGGAAACAGACAACTCCTACAAAAGTGGGACTTATAATTGATCTAGAGCTATCTGGCAATACATTCATCTAGGAATTATTTCTGGTATTAATTAGAGAAGAACACAAAAGTATACAGGGATACCTGCTTGGTTTATAAGAGCTAAAACCTGGTAACAACTTAACAATAGAGAAATAGTTTGCTACATGGTAGTGTATCCATCCAGTGGGAAAATGTGTATTTGTTACAAAGGTACTAGGCTGTTACAGAATGAAATGGAAAACGTTAGTAAGACACCACTCGGTGAAAAGAACAGTGTGTGATCGGCTGTATAGGTACATATGAACAGCATCTATGAAGGGAGAAAACCCTGGAACAGTGTATACAGAATATGGACAGTAGTTGTCTAGGGGTGGGGGGATTAAGAGTAACACTTTCTGTTGCATTTTCTGATTTTTTACAAACAGTGAAGTAGAAGTTTCTTTTATAAGACGAAGTCATAAAAAAGTCTTACACAAAACAAAACGGATGAATTTGAGTGTAAAGTTTTCCACGAATGGGTTGATCGTTGATCAAGAATATATTCTACACAGAGAATGGGGGGGGGGGGGTCAGGTATTTACTTCCTACTGGGAAATAACCTTCCAGTGTCCAAGACCAAAGAAATGAGCATCAATTCCGTTTCCTTCTCAAACTGTTAGAAAGTAAGAAACTTTCAGAACACACTTCACCTGTTTCCTCACTCCTCCTCCACTCCCCCAGCCAACTTTTTCTGTACTTGAGAGGAAAATCGCCCCACAAGGACAGGCGGGAATCTCCCTTCAGAGTTACATGGACAGTAATGGAAAGGCTGAAACACGGAGGCGTGCATTCACTGGGAGGCCGGGGAGTGAGTGTATGCAGGGGTGCAAACCCCAGGGTCCCATACAGTGTTCACGGATGAGGCTGGCGGGACACATACCTGTACAGACCTGCCCTGACCCTAGGCCTTCGGCACCCGCATCCCATTGTCCACGATCACCTGTCCTCGATCCTACTGGAGAGCGACGCTGTTGCAGGTACAGAATGTGAGCCTTCGCTCTATTCTTTTTCATGTCCTTGACCCTCAAATGCAGCAGGACCATGCCCTTGACAGAAGAGGTGGGCAACAGACAATTCCACACTTCCCTGCATACATTGTTCCAATTAACTACAACCTCAAAAATTAGAAATCAAAATTCAAAAGAAAAACCCAAAGTCTCCCGTTTGCCAGAATTATTGCAACCTGCACATGCGGAGGCTCTGAAAAAATAAAAACACTTCATCGGCTCTGGAAGCATCGCCCTGCCCCATTTATACTGACTGCCATCCCATTATACTAACATTTGCTCTTGGCCCCTCTCTGAATCCCGCTTGTGATCTGGTTTCTTTTTATATTCCACTGGTTGATATAACAGAGTCATTTTAGAGCTTGAATGTGTGGTTTTACTTCCTGGCCCCTGTGTTTGTCTGTGGAAAGCAACCCGCTCCATTCTTTAGGTTCTGAGCTGGGAAGTGGGGGGTGTGTCTGTAACATCTATCACGGGACACTTGATGTCGCTGTCTAGGAAGCAAGCCTGTCTGAATATTGTTTGTGTGTCCCCGACCTCAACTGATCTATCTGGGAGTTCACTCGTGTGCTGGGACCTCAGAAGGAGAGACGGTGGACACCAGATTCTTGACTCTGGGTTCTCAACCTAGCGAGAGAAATGTCCTCCTGTCTCAGTCAGATGGCCCCATCGGAACTGGCGGAGGTGGAGTGACCTTACCCCCACTCCCAAGCGCACAGCGAGGTCTCATGTCCAGTCTCCCCGCCTATCCCAGACTATGCGGCTTCTGCCCAGTTGTTTGTGGGAAAGAGAAATAATAAATGAACCCACTAAACACGGAGCGGGATATAAATATTTAATGGCAAAACCATCCTGAGAACATAGATTCTTTGGATCTTTGCATTTTGGAGGACTTTGAGAAGCATCAGATTCAAACCTGTCAAACCTGACAGATAAATCCAACTCAGAGGGCAGAGGGCTTGTCCAAGGGTATGCCAGGATGAGAACCGGTTTTCAAATGCCTCCTTCAACGCAGAGCACAAGACAAGATTAGATGTGAAAGAAGAGCAAGGCTCGAACTCACCGGAGAACGGGCCTCCGACCACGGATTCTCTTACTCCTGGGTTCTTCTTCCCAGACGGGCTGGGCATGGACAGTTCAAGTCTCTTGACTGGACCAGAGCTTCCTACTGACACCTGAGCCGTAGAGAGGCTGGAGTTTCCAGAACAGATGTTGATGTTCCCTAAGAAAGGTCCTGCATTCTCTACTGTCCTGTTAGGAATAGGTGTGGGCAGTCCCAGCAAGTGGCCACTGTCACCTGGCCTAGAGCCTGTACCAGCCGCTCCGGGGAAGTCCCCTACCTCCCGTGGCAGGGCACCCGACTGCTGGAATTGGGCAGCCACACCGAGAGGAGGGTCTCGGTGCATGCCTCCCAGCCTCACCCTTCCAGATGTAGGGTGGGGAAAGGGACTGGGTGTTCCTGAGCCCAGGACCACACAGCTGGGAGGATGCCCCTGGCATCCCGAGTCCCAGAGCGTAGGGATCTGCCACCTGGAGCCACTCTCCAGAGGCCCTTTGGAGCAGAGGAGGTCAGCACATGAGGACCGAGACCTAAGCTGGCACGTGACACCCCAGAAAGGACCATCAAGGTCAAAGCACAGTGTGCAACATCCACAGCCGTCCCATGATGTCAAAAAGAAAAGAGGGGGACTTCTTGCTTCCTAAATACTAGCTCACTCCCAGGAGAAAGAAAGGCAAAGGGGGAGGGAGAGGGAATGCTAATTTCTGCAAACATTTACCTAAAAAAGATTGCAATTCAACAGAGAAGTGACAGAGAGACCCTGAATAGGAGTCAAGATGACAGTTCTTCATCAACAGCCCAACGCGGTGGGGGGCGGTTGGGGGGGGGCGGGGAGAGAACATGGGGCAGTGCTCAAGAACCCAGCTCTGGTTACGGAGTGACATCTTAGCACACCTCGGGCTTCTGACTGGGAAATTCGTCCCCAATGCACACAGTTGCTTTATAAGCGCCAATGAGACGTCTGGCCTCCTTCGCAAATACAAGGATTCCCTTCCCATTTGTGCACTTAGGTCTAATGATACGGAGCATCCACAGCTCCCAGTCTCAAGCAACCGCAAGCCAGGGCTAACGCCTTCGGCTCGGATCAAGCAATGGGCAAAAGACAAAAGCCCAGGAGGCAAGACTGCTGTCTGGTTAGAAAGATGCCTGCTCTACCTGCCAGCCAGGCAGGGGCCCTCGCGGTGGCTCAGAGGGACTGGTGATGCTTTTCCAGCACATGCAGCCAGCTTTTCCCTCTGGGCTCAACCTCTGTATGCCGCTGGCCCCACAGTAAGGCTGTGATGACCACATGCCACATGGGCCACCGTCAAATCGTTTTTCAAGCTTTAATGGGCTGAGCTATGGATTTCTATTGGCCTGGTGTTTGTCACCAAGGACCACAAAGCTTGGCAGGACTGAGCTGTCTGACCTTCCGCAAGCAGCCCCCCACCAGCCCTCCTGGGGCTGGCATTCCCTGGGCAGAGTTTCACCACGTGAAAGCCAGGAGGACGTCGAGGAGAGATGACTCAGGCTGGAGGGGCAGAACCCCTGTTTCTTTACACCGGGAACCCCCGCTTCCGACGGATAATGCTCACTAGACAAACATTTCGTGGCTGGCCACGGGGATGATTTGTAACACGACCGAGGGAAAGCCGGTGGTTCAGCTGTCGTTCTGCTTATTTTCATTAAAACAGCAGAGGTACAAACCTACCGTAGAATTACGGCAGCACAGGAATTTATGTCATGTTTATGTGTTTTTTTGTAAGTTATTTTTAAGAGCTAATCTTTGCCTCGCTATTTAGTAGGGTGGTGGTGTTGGGCACGACGCATAATGCATTGACTCGGGAACCCCAACGGGAACCGTCGTACAAACCGCCCTTCTTTGTGAATTCGAGGCTTTTATCTGTTCACGCCCAGGCTGACAAACATTCCTGTAGACACAGCTCATTTCTCTGGGCATTAAAATGGACAGACAACCGGAATTAAGAAAATGTGAATGGGGCTGCTTATCACACTGCTAACCTTATTCCATGAGAGGCTTTGGGTACTGGCTTCTAGAACATCCACGGAAGCGGCATGAAGTATGAGCCTGAACACAAGAAATGCGTGTTGAAATAATCCATCTGCCAAGACCATTTAGTATATGCAGTGGTGGCCTATCTTTTTTTTTTTTAAAGATTTTATTTATTTATTTGACAGAGATCACAAGTAGGCAGAGAGGCAGGCAGAGAGAGAGAGAGAGAGAGAGAGAGAGAGAGAGAGAGAGGAGGAAGCGTGCTCCCTGCTAAGTAGCGAGCGAGCCCGATGTGGGGCTCGATCCCAGGACCCCGGGATCATGACCTGAGCCGAAGGCAGAGGCTTTAACCCACTGAGCCACCCAGGCGCCCCAGTGGTGGCCTATCTTTAAGGATGAACTCCAGACATAGCTCTGAGTCCTTTCTCTTGAAAGGGAAATGCTGTCATACGGATCTGTCTCTCATTTTGTCAAACCACTGCTTTTTGGAAAATCCTGTTTATAGTTCTATATGTGCAGATGGAGGGGGTGTCTGCTGGCTTTGCCTGTCTGGCATCCGTTGCTTCTTTGGGGTAACAAATAGCATGCCTTGAATTTCCTTGTGGAAACCACCCCTTCCCCACTCTGAGTCTATGTAATTCTCGGGCAGGAAAGGTGACCCCACACCCCAAGCCCAGGGGTTTGATGTGACCTAGCCATGCCACTGTGACTGAGTTCAGGGACAGGTGCAAAATTCTAGCTCAGTTATGAAGACTGACTTTTGCTGGGATCATTAGGAAAGGAGAACTTGCTCTCCTTGCTGAACTGGCAGGCTGGGAGTGTGCCACTGGGAGTAAGGTACCGGCGGCTACCTTACCGCCCTCCAGAGACAGCCTGCCCACGAATGAAGCGAAAGCACAGGACAGCAGAGCTGAGCCAGGGAGAGAGCCAGACACTGAGTCCCCGAATCTAGAGATACCAGAAACCAGAGCTACCCTGGATATGTGGGTAATTTGAACCCATAAAGTTCTTTTTTTTTTTACGGAGCTGGTCCAAGTCTGGACTCAGTCTCTTGCAACCAAGAGTCCCGACTAATACAGCTGTGGACCTAGGATGGGTGTCTTTTCAACGGGAAGGAAGCAGGTTCTGAATAGCTCTTGGAAAATATAGGATAAGTTTGGTCAGAGTCCAAGATCTCTGTGGATATTCTTAACCAAGGTTCATAAAGACCAGCCACGCGCCAGAGTTAGAACACCAGAGTAGACAGCTAAGGACCTTGGGGCCAAGTCCAGGAGAGGCATGCAAGACAGGGTCTCTTCCCACTGGTGAACCCCACGGGGTCCAGGCCAACAACAATTCATGCGTAACTCCAGGTAGTTAGAAACACACTAGGAAAATTCCAGAGTAACAGCCTTGGACTAAGATAACTGACACCAAGTCTAATTCCTCCTACCAAACAAGAGTACTTTCCTATCTCATAGGACTTCCACGAGTTTCAGTGTGACCGTGTATGTATACCATTTGGCTTAGAAGCTGGCATGTAATAAATGCTGAATGTTATAGCTGTTTCTATTATTACCATTAATATTAATAATTTTCCATTATTACTATTATTCACAATGTTCACAGTGCCGGCTTTCAACATCTCAAACAGCTCTATGCCTGTAACAGTCAGTCAATAAATAAATATTCTTTCAACGAATGAGCTGTTGCTGGACTGCTCCGGAATTGCAAACAAACATTCTAGGAAACTCAAGGCCTTCTGGGAAATACCTGTAAATTATTTTTAATTATAATTCTTGGTGTATGGGGACACTGTCCAACATGCTTTAAACATCTCATCTGAATTAGTCTCGGAACAACATCAGTTGAATCACTGAACTCCATTTTACAGATGGGAACACTGAGGCTCAGAGAGTTTGCACCATATGAGAGTGGCAGAGGCAGGACTCGAGCACAGGTCTGAGGGCCCCGAAGCCCATGCTCTGACTGGTCCTCCTACTGAAGCGAAGGCCTGTCCTGGAGATGCCTACATTCGAGCTCCTTAGAGTGGGCTGGCCTCCCCACCACACACTCTTCTCACTGCCTCTACCTCGTCAAAGCTGGGCCCCTGGGAGCGAGAGATGGGGAAACCTCCTTTTCCCTCCCTTTGAACCAAGACGATCTATAAAATTCATTCCGTTTCTGAAGTGCCTGCAAAGCTTTTGTCCGTTGCCCGCCCCACCGGTTCCCACTTTGGTTCCAGTCGACTCTGGGAGGCACTCACTTCCCAAACGACGGAGACTTGCCTGGGAAAAATGTTCACACTTTGTTTGATACAAAATACTGCTGCCTGCATTTCAAATCCTTGTCATTAATTTTGCATGGCTTAAGCTCTCCTCTCTTTATTTTCATCCATGTAAATAATGCCCTCGCTTTTTAAAAAGGCTCAATCAGGGATGAATTCCATTCTCCTGTTCAAATTTGTGATCATTCTCAGTTTTATTAAAAAAAAAAAAAGACTCGAGGGGCACCTGGGTGGCTCAGTGGGTTAAGCCGCTGCCTTCGGCTCAGGTCATGATCTCAGGGTCCTGGGATCGAGTCCCGCATCGGGCTCTCTGCTCAGCAGGGAGCCTGCTTCCCTCTCTCTCTCTCTGCCTGCCTCTCTGCCTACTTGTGGTCTCTCCCTGTCAAATAAATAAATAAAATCTTAAAAAAAAAAAAAGACTCGAACACCCAGGGGCCCCAGGCTTAGCCAGAGAGCTATCTGGTTCTTGCAGCTCTAGAATCCTTGGATTTCATTTCTGGATATTCCTTCGCAGCTCAGGATTCCAGAGGCTAACATAGCTCACGATGCACCCAGATTCCAAGGGAAGCCTGTGGGTGCACCTTCGTAAACATGGGCTTGGAGCACCAATGGAAATGAATGCCTTGGAGGAACCCCGGGCATAAAAAATGGAGACCCCTCACTCCCTTAGTGGGAAAGGCATTCTCTATGCGAAATACTGTGAGTCCTATTATTTCCTGAGGGGACTGCTTGAGGCCAGGGTAAGACAAACGTTTACTACTGGCCTTAATGCACCAAAAAGGTATTAAAGTTTCAGGAGGGCTCCAGGAAGGGTGGAGTAGGAAATCTCCCCGACACTTGGCCTCGGGCTGGTTCACAGCGTGCAGCTCCCATAATAAGAGGGCCACGGTCCCAGGGCTGACACTACCTCTGTCCTTTCGCTTGGTTAATTTCGTTAATGCGAAGCTGCTCTTTAAACCGGGACTTAAAAAATGTTCATCACGGGTTGGAATTCTCGGGAGACGGTGGCGGGGCAAGGGAGAATTCAGATCAAAGAACTGCAAAGAATTCACCATGAGGGAAGGTCTCTAGGTGGGCCTTGCCCAGGCCTTTAGCAGGTCTTCAACGGCCCTTCAGAGTCCGGGGCGCCCTCTTGTGTTGCTGAGGAAACCCGGGCCCCCGGAGGCCGGGCTCTGGGCCCAAAGTCACATGGCTGTCAGGGCATCGGGCCAGCCTCCGAACCCTCCAAGGGGACGTGCGTCCACGGAACAATCCCCGTACCTGAGAGGGTGGCCAGACCCTCCTCTACAGGCAAAATGATGGGTGCGATGACCCCTCAAGGTCACTTTCAAGCTCCAAATTCTCTTTTGATACTGACAGCTGCTGCCACCAAAGGACTTTGACCTAGGTCTAGGCCTGTGACTAGCTTCCCAACAAAAAGTGGGGAGGAGCAAGAGCCAGGATGGCTCAGAGACCACTGCAAAAGATCCCATTTCTTTCCTTTTAACCATCTGTGGGTTTTTTTTTTCCCCTTCCCGTTGCCCCTCCTTTTTGTGTGTGTTGCATAGAAACAGAAAGTGCCTTTGTACCAATTACGAGGTACTAATTTACGTTCTTCAGTGGGCGTGGGGCTTGCTGGAGAAACATTAGGAGAAGGTAGGAGGGTCGGATGTGGGGGAGGCCTGGGGGCCTGCAAGCTTTTTCTCCAAGCCTGAGAACAGCCAAGGGGAGGGAAAAACAACCCGAGAAATTTGGAAGTCAAGGCTAACGAAAATGACGAAGCTGCTTTTATCTTGTTTGTTTAAATCAAGAATGCCAGTGACCGGTGTACCTGAGTGGCTCAGTGGGCTAAAGCCTTTGCCTTCGGCTCAGGTCCTGATCCCAGTGTCATGGGATCGAGCCCCAAGTCGGGGCGGGGGGGGGGTCTCTGCTCAGCGGGGAGTCTGCTTCCTCCTCTCTGCCTACTTGTGATCTCTGTCAAATAAATAAATAAAATCTTAAAAAAAAAAAAAAGAATGCCAGTGACCATAAGGCATTCAGAAATCACCCTGATGTCCTGGAAGGCCATCTCTAACCAGCGCACGCCACGTGCTCTCAGGGGCTCCTGGAAGAGTGAATACTGGAACTCATCTGCCCACTTTTCTTCCCAATGAACTTAAGGAAGACCCTTGTCAGCCGCTTTCCCAATGTGTCATATGATAGTTCTCCCTGGGAAGTCCGAGCTGGGAATTTCCCACAGACATTGCAGAATGACTAGCTCTTGGGATAAACGTCAACAGTTGAGACAAGAATGTAAATCTGACCCTTATGTTCAGAATCCAAGAATTCATTTCCCTCAGGTTACATCTTTGCGTCTGAAGGTAATGGGGTGTTGCCATCAAAACAGCTCTGTGTTTGTCCCGAGACCTCCTCCCCGACCCCAGGCCCCACATGTCCCTTCCCCTCTCCTCACCACTCATCCAAGATCCTAGGGGAAAAGAGGGGAATCATGTTTTCATCCTGTAATTCTACTCCGTGTGTATTTTCTGTTGTGAGACAGTAACCTTGCCAGCAGCGAAAGCTTTTCTAAGTCAACTCCGCTTTGTGTCTGCGAGGACAGGGGAAGTGAGGGAGAGGAACAGTGGGTCCTACCTTGGGGACTGGCAACAAGGAGAAGTTGGGTCCCCCGAAAGGCCTCAATCCCCAGCGGGCTGGTGCTCCAGCGGCCATCTGGGCCACAATTCCTTGGAACAGAGCGGGTTTCAGCCTCTTGTCTGAAACCCAGAAGCAATCCCTTCAGGAGTCCATCTCCTCGAGACCCTTAGAAACCTCACATCTTCTAGAGCGAGAGTCCGTGTGCTGCTGTTTGCCTTCTTCTCGAATGTAGATTGTCATTTTTTTTTTCCCTGACAGGATGCATGAGGTTGTGTCTAGACAGTCTCACTGGGGAGTGGGGTGGATATGGCCCCAAGGGGGCAAAAATCAGATCTTTGGCAGGTGAGAAAAGTCTTAGCTATCACAGTGGTTTGTGGCCTTTTCAAGGAGTTCAGGACACAAACAGCCCTGCAGTATTCCCGTGGCACTGAAATGTCATGGGAGGGGAGGGCAATTATAGGGGAAAAAATGCCTAAAGTCTCCTTAGGGAAAAGAAAACGGGGGTGGGGGCTAGAAAAACGATTACCCGTGTGAGCGAGCCCCACTCAGGCTAAGCTGTAAATCTATTTTGGATGAAGCGTGTCAAGTTATGAAATACAACAATCCACATCACTTGGGGAGCCCTATGGAGAGAAGAACAGGGCAGAGAGAATGTCTCCTCAGGGACCACACGCAGGGCCTCCCTTCTGCTTCAGAAGAGCAGAGAAAGTGGCAGAGACTGGACACGGGCAAACGAAAAGCCTGCCCCAGGACACTTGTCCACTGAGGCCCCCAGTCTGGGGTCTGCAGCCAAAGCGAGACCTTGCCCTGTCCCTGAGCCCCTGCCTCCCGGGTAATGGAATGGGTCCTTCTTCACACCTCTGATGGGTCAAGGCTGTCCTAAACCAAAGGGTTCATTCTAAAGCTTTTTCCGATAATTGAAGGAGACGAGTACAAGAGGCTCAGGCCAGGCCTGGCACCTGTATTAGCAAAACTTTAAACCTCTGGTTTCAGGAAGAGAACTTCGTGGCTGGACAGACATTCCTAAAGAGCCCAGAAAACCTGTTTCCAGGGTTGGGGGAGACCTTCCACGGCAAGGGTCCTCCAGATCCCTTTTGTCTGATTTTCTCAGGTAACCCAGGGAAATATGCAAGCAGGAGAGGGAGAAACAGAAGCAATCGCTCTTTGGCGGGGGGGGGGGGGGTGTGGGGGGGGTGGGTGGGGGGGGTGGGGGGGTGGTTTGCAACTCTCTGTCTCCTTGATTTTACACAAACATCCTTCTGCTCTATTAAAAAAAAAAAAAAAGTTTTTAAAACTTTTTCTGTGGAACTGGAATGATATACCCAGTGTCCTCAAGCTCAACCCATGTCGCCGCTTGGGGAGAGCTGACTCGAGTCCTTCTGAAAAGGAAGTAAGATGGCACTCGGCCTGGGAGCAAAGCCCAAGGTCTCTGTCACTGGGATGTCAGCCTCGTCTACACCAGCTGGTTCTGAAGATTCTGTCTATACCAGCTGGTTCTGAAGATTTCAATCTGGAATTTGGATGTCCTTATTTCCTTCCCCCAAACTTACCGCCCCCCCCATATACACATAACTATGCAAGGTGACCACAAAGTCAGGAAACAGGATAAACTTTTTCTTCTTTTTTTTTTAGTGTTCACGAGGGGTGGAGGCGACAGGGTTGTGGCAGAGGCCTGCGGTGTGAGTGGGTATTTGTGGAGCCGGTTTGGGGTATATGCTCTGAGATGGGGGAGGAGTGTATGGGTGTGGATGTGGGGGCTGTGAGGGGACTGGTGTGTGTGTGCACGTGTGTAGGTGATAGCAGTGACGTGGGTGTGGGTCTGCAGGGGGGCGTGGAGAGGATAAACTTCCAATTGCTTGTATTTGAAAAAAATATATATGCTCCATGTGTTATCAGGCAAAGCACTCTAAGGGGTCTAATGGTTAAGCTGTGACGTTACCAAAAATACCCTCGAAAGTGTCCCAAAAGTCGGGAAATGAGAAGGAATGTATTTGTGGCATTTTTCAAATGAAACCGTGGATGTGCACATTACTGGAAAAGAGTGTCTGACCCAGGGGCTGAAGGAAAGCAAATGGAGCACCGTGTTATAAAATATAAACTGACGTACTAATTTAAAAAAAGTTCATCCTGGTTCCTGATTTGGAGGAATCCCTCTATGACACACAAACTCTAAGATCCAGGATTTCTTCAGGTTTTCTGTTTGTGGCACCCCATGCTAGGTGCTTTGTCTACATTATTTAATCTTTGCACAAGAGCCTATGAGGAGATCAGTGGTAACAGCCTATCCAGTGGATTAAGAAACTGGGGGTCAAAGAGGGGGTTGGTAAATTTACATGCCAGCAGAGATGATGCAAATGACTAAAATAAAGGACACTGCCCTGCAAAAAAATGATCAGTTCAAGCCAATTGTTGCTGGATAGGGATTCAGGCCCCGTACTGCCCGACTGATCGATTTTTCCAGAGAAGCCAGAACTCTGGATTTGGGCCGGATCTTCTGATTTTCAGATGTTGGTGACTAATTACATTTTTCTATTAACTCTGTGTTGGCAGGCCTCTGGTTTGCCAGTTTGGAATAGAAGGAACTCGCTGAAGTTTCCCCCCCTGGGAAACAAGAGGACAGAGGAGAACCCAACTCAAAATCGTCCTTCTCTCTTAGGACATGATGGTGGTGGCTGCACTGGCTTAAAGGCAGTTTCCTTTAATGACTCCGACTCCTAAAGCCACTGGGTCCATGGAAGTGGGAGCTGTAGGAGGCTCTAGGAGGCGAGCGCGCAGCAGGAAGGACTCTCATTGGGCCACACTGAGCAGGGGGGGTGTGGCTGGAATTTTAGCTGTTAAAATCTGCACCAAAGGCAAGGGCTAGCTCAGGTCCACCTTCTGGATTTAATACCAGCGAAACGCAAAACAACAACAACAACATTACCTCATTTCCCCCCACCCCAAGGCAATCTGACTTGAAGCCGAATCTGCAAGTTCCAAATGCACCAGACCTATAAGTCTCTTATTTAAAGAGGATCCTCGACGCACACCTTCTTCAGTAGGAGGGTGCTTCCCACCATATTTACAGACGCTGAAGGTTTTTGTTCAACCTTGCCCTGGTGTTCCAGAGTCCCCAAACCTAAACAAGACACCTGCTCTCATCCTATCACTAGTTTCAAGAGACCGACTGCAGCATTTAAAATGGGATTAACATTTCACTCGGGTTTCCACTCCGGACTGTGTAAAAGGTTCTCCTGGAACAGCTGAGCGGCCTTGCCTTATGGAGAACTAGAGAGCAGCAGCACGCACACATAAGCAGCCATTTCTGTAAATGCCCGAGAAAAATCACTCAGCTGAACGGTTCAGAACTCCAGGAATCATTTTTTTCTAAGACAGAAAGGCTCAGGTAGCTGCCACAGAAACCCTGCAAGGCCTCCCCAGCCTCCCGACCGGGCAGCTCCCTGAAGGAGAGCGTGCCTTTGCTCAAGGTGGCAGTGGGTGTCAGTGTGAGCCACTGAACTCCCGGAACATGGCTGACAAGGCCAGGCCCGCCCAACAGCTGCTGGTGAGTAATACCCTCCAGTTAATATACCCCTGGCTCACCCCGGGGGGAGTCACCCTAAAGGTCACATCCCCCAATCCGGGCACACATCTGCCTTCCGACAGCCTTGCACATACAAACTTCCAAGTCTGCTGTTTGAGGGCAGCTCTGGATGACAACCCCGAACAACCTCTTGGGGCACGAACCACGCAGGAAACTCTGTGGCACGCCCGTGCCAGGAGCCACCTCGACAAGCAGCACCGTCCAAAGGAAATAAAATCCGAAACGCAGTTACGTGGCCTTGCTTTTCAAAAGCAAAACCAAACCAAACCAAACCAAACCAACCCATGATCATTTTAAAACCACAGGCCCAGGGCCTCGTCTTAAAAGTACCAGCAGTGACACCCCCAGATGACAAGACTTGGCTAAGTAACACCGACAGCCTCTTCAAGATCGCGTCAGAGGGTGGAAGGAACAGAGGATCCATGAAAAGATCAAGTCCTATAATTCCTTATCAGAATAGCACCGGCAGAAGGACGTTACTAAAGATGGTGAGATAGCACGGCCCAACCCTTTCCAACTTTTTCTGAGTTATGTTAAACAGAATCAGCAGAATTGGCTGACCAAGGTCTCTGTACGCCTCCAAAGCCCGTTTTATACTGCATATGTCTTCCTGGCCACATTCCTTCAGCCGGGCCCCTGCCTTTCCGTGTCTCTGGGGGAGAGAGCCTTCCAGGAGGTCTCCAGGTCCACGTTCTCTGCTGAGCCTTGACCTCAGGCAAGGACCACACCTGCCCCCTAACTACTCAGGGTAGAGGGTGCCCCGAATCATGGGGGTGGGGTGGGGTGGGAATCAGCTATGGGGTGGGGGTGGGAATCAGCTACCCAATCTCATTAAAAAGGCTAACTAGTCCTGAAGTTAACCCACCAGCCATCACTTGATCAAACTCCTCTGCCGCCTGAAGCCGTGTTATTTTCAACCTCCCTGGGGACTCTTGGCCAAATTTAAAACCACCTCGGCAAGCCCTGAAAAGTGGCAAGCATACAGCTAAATGAGTCCTTAGTCATCCCTAAAAGGTTCCACCTAAAGTGTGCCGCTTCTCCCCAGGTTTTGGGCATTTCGCTGCAATCCCTCAAGAGAATCAAATAAAAGATACGCATTTGACCCCCCCCCCCCCCCAGTGCCAGCGCCTGCCCAGGCGGGGTGGCCCCACGGTCGGCCGTGGGGTGCGGGAGTCCTGGGGGCGGGGCGGGCCGGGAGGGGCGGCATCACTCCCCTCCAAGCCACGCACAGGGGCTGGCACTCCGCACTCACTCTGCCCGCCAGGTTAAGGCTCTCCATGGCTTCTAGAGACTGGAGAGGATTAGGGAGAGAGGGAGCTTTCCCCTCTCTACGAGGCTCAAACCTTTAAAGAGTTAAACAGCATCTTATCCAAAATGTGGGCACCCTTGAGGCCGAGCGTGGTGTCCTTAACGCCCGGAAAGACTGCCCGGCCAAAGGTTAACTAACCCCAGAGCTCGGTGGGAGAGGGAGACGCCGCTAACCTGTATGCACTCTGTAATGGGCTTTGAGATGGGAGGATTTTCCATAGACTTTCCCACAGCCACTGTAGGGGCACTTGTGCCTCTTTTCGGAGGCGTGTTTCCCCTTCGCAGCCACTCCAGGGTGGAGGAGGGAGAGCGGGCTGGGCGCGCTGCCAGGATCCTGTCTCTCCTCCGGGCTGTGAGAAGGACTCGACCCAGATTCGGTGGTCACGTCGCTGTCGGATCCCATATCCTCATCCGGACTCTCCAGACTGTCGCTGCACACCGAGGGGGTCTGGATGGGTCGGTACTTGTTCAGGTCCAACAAGCTCTTGGCGATGGTGACCAGCGTGCAGTAATCCTTCCAGGTGTCCCCCGGGTCGCCGTGCTCCTTGGTCACCTCGCGCTCAGGTAGTCGCAGTCGCTCGGCGTCCGGAGCGCCCCCATGCTCCGGCACCGCAGCGCGGTTCGAAATAGAAACCAGACACTGGGCAGCCACGAAGTCCATGTAGGCGGCCGCGGACATGGTGCGGGCGACAGCAGCCCCGGCGGCGCGGCCGAACTTGGCGGTGGCTGCGGAGGTTCGGCTCGCCCTGCCCTGGCCTCGGACGACGAGCGCGGCGCGGCGCGGCGGCCAAGGGGGCGGGGGCGCGGGGCGCTTCCGACTCGCAGGAGCGCGAGGCGACCTCAGCCCCTCATCTTTACGTAACCGGCAGCGCCTCCGCACGCAGCATCCACGGCCCCGGGCTCCGCCGCGCTGCTGCCGCCGCCGCTCGCCGCCGCCCGCGCCCCGCGCCCGGCGTGATCCCCCCGACGGGCGCGCCGGCCGCTGCGAGCCGGCTCCCTTGGAAAGATGCCACACGTGGCGGCCGCAAGTTTATTCGCTGGAAAACGCCCCCGAGGCGCTGGGAGAGGAAACTGCAAGCGCGGTCCACGCCCTCCGCCGCTTCTCCGTCCAGCCAAAGCCCCAGGACATTCACCCGACCACCCCGACGCGGGTGGCGAGGGCCGGACCGAGCGCCGCGTCTAAGAGACACTTTTCCCCCCGTCGGTGGACGCCTTCTGAGCCCCTGCTCTGGCCGGTCCGCACCGTTCCGGCATTCTCTCGCTCAGTAACAATTTCGCAGAATCCCATCACGTCACAATCCAAACCCCCTCCAATTGGCCAGTGGGGAGGGTGATTCAACTCTGTTTACTTTCTCCCCCTGCCAGTCAGAACGGCCTTTCGGTGGAGAGGTGCGTCTAGAACCGAGGCGTGCGGCCAATCCGACTGTTCCGTTTCGCTGCCTCGTGCTACCCCGACAGCCTCGAACGCTGACATTTAAAAGGGTAACAGCCGGGAGGCTGGAAGGGAGCCGCTGCCCATACTCGGGAGCGCCTCTCGGTCCTGGAGCAGTGCCGGGGCCTCCGGGCCCGCGGGGGACACGCCTTCCCCAGGCACTCGCGCTCGCTCTCGTGACAAAAGAAAACTTCAGGTGCGGTTTTCCAGCTTGCAAACAGTTAAGTGACTTCCTGCAAACGCTAGAGTCCCAGCAACCAGCCTTCCAATCAAAAGTAAGTTGGTTGATGTCACTGACATGGGCCCAGCCAATCAGGAGGGCGTTCCGAAAGCAGGCGCTCCACACTTGTAAACGCCGAGAGCTGTAGTGAAACTGGACACATCCCTGTGTTATGGGTGGCTGGTAGTAAAAGTGAGATATGTATGCGAGGGCAGGGGTGATGAGCAAACGCAATGCCGAGTCAAAACTTAAAAAAACAAAACGAAACTAAAAACTAAATATGTCAGGCTGAGTTGCCCAAGAATAAATACAAATGAGAAAGCATCATTTCATTTTTTTTCAGTTCGGGGATGCAGCATACTTGGGGGCAGATTTTTAATAATCATTCGATCTCGTGCATAAGTTGACTATGAGTAATTCGTCTTAAAGATGTAGAGCTGAGAAAAGTTTCATTTAAACCAAAGTCTTTTTTACTGGCTCACTATTCTTACCTGGAAACACCCCATCTTTGCTTCTGTGATGCCTTTTCATTCCTCTCCTTCCCAATGCAATCTACTCTAGGTAAGTTATTTCAGTTTTATTTTGAAGCTACTGTAACCCATCTTCAATTGAACCGACGCAAAGATTTGTATGACTTTTTCAAAGACACCATTCTCCTTCGATCGACCCCTGGATGAATTTCAGGGGTTCTCTTCTCCTTAGAAGCAGTGATATGCAGGGACATGACTTGTCTATCTTATCAGGTAGATAGTGACAGAGCTCAATTGAAATCATAAATCTAATGATTCCAAGCCCTTTGGGCTTTACAACAACTGAGCTCTTTGATTTTGTGAAATATTAACTGTGCTAAACAGATTCTTAAGAACTGGAACAAGCCAGAGATCCTTAGCTATTGAATATTGTGGCATTACTTGATCAATGATTAGCATGGCTCTTGGAGTCTGATTAACTCAGTTTGTCTCTCCTTCTGAATGAACAATGAGGTGTTTTCCATCATGATAGCTGAGGAAAGAATCTGGGGTTAATGTCTCTTGCAGGAGGCAAACTGTTAGCACGGTTGCTTCAAAATACATTGATTTTCCTAATTGGGTGTGAGAGGTACCTGCCTCTCACTGATGCAGATCCACTGAGGTTTAACCATGGGCTCCACTGGCTGTTAGCCTTGGGTTAAGGTTTGGGAAAGTTATACTACTTTCCTGGTCTCTAAAGGAAGAGTTCCAAATGAACCCTCCCAGTTTGAAGGCCAGAATAGTTTTTTGCTGTTGTTGTTGTTTTACTTTGCTTTTGCCGTGGTCCAGGAAGATATAGCAGTAGGTTGATTATATGGAAAAGTGAAGCGTGGAAAAGAAGTGGCAGTCAGCCCAGAGTATTATCATCGCCATCACCATCATGGTAAAGTTGGTACATCATGGTATGTGATGGTAAAAGTGGCAAAAGAAAAAAAAATGGTAGAAGTGAAGCCATCTTAGTTTCTTGTATTCCAATCCCTTTAATTTTAGAAAAGAATTCACCGAAGCACAGGGGAGTTTGCCTACTTCGTAATTTTTCTGGGACAAACTCTGTCCCCAAGGATACATGATCATCTAGAAGTCGCACCTTGGCTTGCTTCTTTAAAGTCCAACACAAATACCAATGGGATCGCTTCACGGTCTCTGTGATCACTGCCTGCACAGTCTCTTGAACTTCTATTGCAACAGGCATTACACTGAGCACCCCCAGATTGCCCTAGAGTTAATTAACATTGGGGTTATTCCAGAAAAGAAGGAAAGTCTGTATCCTTCCTTGGACATTGTAATCCAGGAACTTGAATGAATCCATCATCATAATTTTTTTGCAAAATAGAACTCCCCCCACCTTACTGCTTGCCCTCTTCTCTTTTATGAATTACCTTTAATTTAACTTTGTTTGGACTGGACATAAACCCTGAATTCTTCCAACTCATTCATTTCACAGTTATAGAAGAAAGTAATAAAAGAAAACCGAGATTTCATGCACACGAGTTTCTCTCACATATTTATAAATGTATCTGCTGCCCGACTTGATTTAGAATAGCTTTTTAAACCCAGAAATTCTAGAATTATAGAATGCTTTCCCCTTTATCTCTTTTTCCACTCATTCCTTCTCCAGATACTTAAGTTTCAGTCAGGGAGCTAGGCATGGGCAAGTACAGAAATAAAAAGACAGTCTATCCTCGATGAGACTTATATGTTAAAAACAAATTACATATACCACAAACTAACATATATCACAAGTAATAATTCCTACATCAGGATTGTGTGTGTGTGTGTGTGTGTGTGTAATTTAACAAGCTTCCCTTGCTGTTAGGATGTGTGTTATAATAGTTTTATGATTAAACTCAGCTTACACTGTTTTGCCAGCATGTAGTTGTCCCAATTAAATTCTGGCAAAGTAAATTATCCCAAATTAATATGAATCATTCCTAATTACAATGCATAATTTACCAGTAAAGTATATATTATGCCACATAAATATGAGAGGTCTGGTTTCCCCCAATTTAGTCTTTGTAAATACACATTTCAAATCCACACAGACCAACTGGGAGGAGCATGGGAATTCAAAGACTCTAACTGTGCTCCTCGTTTATAAGTTTGTGTTTTCCTCTCTAAATTCCGTCTAAGGCTTGGCTTTATTATCCCAGTTCTCAAGAACAAGCGTTTATGGGCCTGTAGCTAGAAGTCTTATTTTCTGTGCATCCTAAAATAATTATCAGTATCACCTCTAGAAGAGGTAGTGCCTACCTTGAGCTGATTCTTTGAGCGGGTGTTTAGGCCAGCTTAGGGTAGAGAAGGGGCCTCCTGGGCCTGAGATGAGCATGACCCTAGGCAACCTCTTAGAGTTATTTCCTTATCTGTGAATTAAGGGCATTAGATGAATACATCTCCATAGTCTCTTACAAATTCCAAATATTCTACAGATCCCCCCCCCAAAAAAAAACATAGGGAAAAGTACTGAGCAAGACTTGGATTCTTTAAACACCATCTCATCTGTTGTGCATGTACAGACACAGGTCTTTATGGCAATGAAGGTCAGAATGTCTTAAATCAGTATTTAATGGGATAGCAGGCACAATACAAACTTGTCCCAAATCCCTTAAATCTCTTCTTCCTTAATTTCATGGTCTTGCTTTTTCTCTCTTCAAGCTAGCTTGTGCGATTTTTCCACCCTAGCCTAGCCCAAGCAGAGGTATTTCCAGGACGAATGCAGCCCATTCCCAGTCCCCTTCCCTGGAGATTTTTAAATCCTAATTGAGCCCTGGGCAGAGTTTCCCCAACTCTCTAGTGGAGCTTATCCCCTGGGGCTTAATCTAAAATACACATTGCCCAGTCTCATCTTTGCCCAAGACCCAGGGAGGTTTAGGTTAGAACAGGACTCTACGTAGCGGGTTCCGCCAACTCTGGCTTTTCTCACTCTTTCCTGCTGGGAGGCGTGGATGGTGCTGGGCAGAGCTGCCAGCCTCCCGGCGGGAAGGAAGGAGAACAGATGGCCCGCTGGGGGTAGGGGATCACGTGTCGGACCTCACTCTGGGCTGGATCCAGAATTCTTTCAGGACCCAGGCCCTTCGGCCTCAGCGGTTCCACCTAAGCACACAGCATCTACCTGGGACAAACCAGCGTTCATTTTAGTGAAAGCTGGGAATTAGGAGGTGGTGGTGTGTTGGGGGAGGGGAAGGCGGACCGAAGGGATCCGGGCTCCCAGCAAAGGCAGCAGTTCTGGATTTTAAATACAATCAGGTAAAGACCTATCTGCCAAAACGCCCGCGACCATAACATCAGTTAACACGCAGGGTCTGGAGAGGGAGGGGGGCTCCGGCCCGCTCGCAAACTTGCACAACGCCCTACTTTGCTCTCGCTCCACTTAGCAGCCTTCCGCAAACTCCAGGCCTTTCCTTTGCCGAGCAGAAAGGCCACACGTTCATGCATATGCAGGAGGATAAGTTTAGCTAGCAGCCCCCCGCGCGCGGAGAGGCCCTGCGCGGCGCACCGTGCATCACCCGCGCTCGGGGGCGGGCGCTCGGCTCCGGCAGCAGACTGGCGGGCGGCGCAGCCACTTGCGGGCTGCGCGCCCCGGCCTGGCATCGCCCTTTTAAAAAGTCTTCCGCAGGCCGCCGCCGCAGCAGCCGCCGGAGGAGCCGAGTTCATCTGAGGACAGCCCCAGTTCTCAGAAATCCCTTCCCTGCTGGAACATCAAGCTCCCTTTACTGCAGTTGAACAAACTGCCCTAGATTGGGGGATGAGGAACCCGCCCCAAACTCGTGCAAGGAGCTCCGGGCGCCCGCGCCCACGTGAGCTAACCTTGAAATTAGTCCCCGCAACCCCGGCGGGAGGTGGGGCAGGCTGGCGGGGGTGAGAGTGGGCGGGGGCCGGCTGTTGGCTCTTCCAGGCCCAAGCCCTTGGGTTTGGGCCCTCCGCTTGCGCGTACCGCGCCCACCACCCTGTTTCATAACTGTCGGGTTGATTTTTTTTCTTTTTTAACTCTTCGGGGGAGCATAGGTGCGCGCGCGGCTGTGTATGTGTGTGTGTGTTGAAGGAGGTTGGAGCGGCCGGGTAGAGGCACCTTCCCCATCCCCCACACCCGCGAAGAAGAGGAAAACCTGCCTTGCGGTCTCCCCTGGGAACACTGCGGAGTAGGGTGTCGGGATGACATCAGCTTCTAAACATAGCCCGCACCGCACCCCAACTCTGAGCGCAGCGAGCAGAGCTGGGGCGGGAGCGAGGGGAACGCAGGGAGGCGGGTGCTGCTGTCCGCGGGCGGGGCGCGCCGGCCGGCCGGGCTGTGCGGGAGGACATGACTTTGCAGGAATCCTGCTCGCAAGAGTTTACAGGCAATCTCTCCCGCGATGGTCGGGCCACGGGGTTAGGAAACATTCTTTCCATTCCGCGCGCCCTCTTGCCCCACAAAAGCCACGGACACACGTGCGCACGCACGCAGTCCTGGGATCTAAGGTGTCTTTATTTATATAAATCAACCCAACCCCGGCCGTAGCTCCCAGCTTGGGTCCGCCCGGGGGCATCCACGCCCTCCAGCCTCGCGCCTGCCTGGGGGCTAAGCCCGCGAGAGGGTCGGCGCAGCCCTCCCGGTGAGTCAGATGGGCTGTGTTTCCTGTGGTTGTTGTGGAACAGTTTGTCCTTTTTACCAACCCCCCCACCTCGCCCGGTCTCCACCCCCTTGGTAAATATAGCGCTCACGTTTCATCATCTCTTTGTCCAACGAGCGCCAGACACCCCGGCCCGCGGCCCCCGCCGCCTCCCTCCTCCTCCCGGCTCGCGGTTACCTCGCATAACCCCGCGCGGGCAGGCGGCGGGCAGCAGCTTGCCCCACGGCCCCCGCCGGCCCTGCACCACACCGCTTCCCGGGCGGTCCACTCCCACCCGCCCCTCCTGTTCCCACCCCCGCTGCCAATTCCCCCGCGAGTTGTGCCCCCAAGCCTCCGTGCCACCGCTCTGGCCCGTTGTCCCGGGGACCGGGCCGGGATTTGTGTAGGTGCTGGGAGGTAGACTCCGGTTCTTCCCAGGCCCAGGCGTCCCCCCGCGCTCTGGCCAGTCCTGGGTCCTCCACTGACCCAACCTCCCCTCTCCCAAGTCCCAGGGCCGCCCCCTGCTCCCCTCCTGAGCGCAGGTGACGAGCTGCTGAGACAGTGTCTGATTCACAGACCGCTAAACCCGCGACGCTCACTTAGGGGTGGGCGCTTCGTGAACGTCTCCTTCCCACCCCCTCACCCCAGAGGGGAGTGGGCTGGCTGGAGGGGCGGGAAAAGCGGGGTGGGTGGGTAACAGCCGAGAAGTGCGTGCCTCTCCTTCCCTCTCCCCCTTCCCCTCCCGCTTTCATTTGCACACATACAGCCACCCACCGGGGACCGGAGGCGGCTGGTGTTCTCTGAACGCCGGGAACTGGCGCTCTCTGTGGTCTCCTGTTTACTTCCCTCCTCCTCTTCCCCCTCCCTCTGCCTCGCCCCCACCGCCCCAAGCTGCCTCCCGCCCCGGAGCAGCTGGGAAACCTGCTGCAAAACACTGCAGTCATGAGATTTCCCTGGACCCGAGCTGTGGCCTGGGTTTGCCCTGCCTTGCCCTGCCTTGTCCTGCCTTGCCCCTGGGTCCACTTGGGGGCACTTGGTCCTGGAAGGAAAAGCGCTTGGGGCTCCCCATCCAGGAACCGGAAGAGGTGACAGCCTCCCCCCTCACTCCTTTATCCTCCCTCCCTGCCTTGGCACCAGATACCATCCTGTGGGGGCCCTGCCTGGCTGCCTTTTTGGCTGGGGCTCTGGGCCACCCCTAGGAGTGGCCACCTGTCCCGGGAGGGGTAGTGAGAGAACCGACAGTGTGTAAGGACTCCGAATCCAGGATGCCGCGGGGCTGGCTCATTTGCCATCACAGGCTGTCCTGTTCCGGCCAGGGTGCCGGAAGTTCCCTGCTGACAGGTTTTCAGGCAGAGCCCCCCCAAAACCTGCTCCCAGGAACACACCCTCTCCTTATGGAGTCTGGCAAAACCTTCTCTGGCAAGCTTGCTTCCCAGCAGGGAAGAATTCAGTATCTCCTCCTAAGTAAGCTTCGTGAACAAAGAGCTCCCATGAGGGTGCCGCTCTGGGGGCCGCCCACCTGAAGCTCACCCCCATTTATAAACCACCTCTTCACCACGGCTCTGGGCTCCCTGTCCTTCGGCAGCAGCACGAACATTGCACAGAGGTGGAAACAAACAGGGGCATTTAAAATGTCCTTTTGAATATTCCTTGGAATTTGGGTAGTCGAGAAGAGGGAATGCAAGTCCTGCCGATGGTTCAGTGGTTGCCTTCTGACCCCATGACCTTGAATGAATCCCTCACCCTAACTGGCCCCTTAGCTGCCAGAGGAGGGAAAGGAGCCGGTTGAGACACTACAGAGTGGAGTTCAGAACAGAGGAGGTCCACCGCGCTGGGGAATCTCACCCAAGTCAGTCTTCTGCCCTCCGCACCCAGCCTTACCCCCCAGCTGCTGAACCGCCCCCCCCCCCCCCCCCCCCCCCGCACACTACACCACCCCCTTCTGCCATCTCCTGTGGATTCCCTCTCCTTCCACCTGACCACAGTCCTCCACCTTCACGCCACCCCTGCTGATGTTTCGGGGGAATCTAGCAGCTTGTGGAATAATGACCTATTAGGAACCCCAGTCCCCACGCCACAACCATTTTCCCCTCCACCTTGGACCTTTGTCATGTGGATACCCTGGACCTTTTGTACTTCTAAAGAACAGCACCCCCTCTGCCCTCTTCATCTCAAGCCAACTGGTGCCTGACCAACACCCCTTCCCCCTCCACCTTATTTACTCTAATAACCCCACTTGAACCATTCTTTGACCTTATTTTGACTTTCAACCTACTCTTTCCCTGTTCATCATGGCCCCTACAGTCTCACAACCCTCCCACCCAGCTTCGATCGTGGTCTCTGTCCATCACTCTATCATCCATGCACTTCTCACTGTCTTCTTCCTGGGACCACCCACCCGGCAAGACCCTGATTCTGTCCAGTTTAACCATGGGACAAAACCAACCATGCCGTCCTCACTAATAATACGATCATGAATCTCAAGTGGGCTCTCAACACTGCCCCTCTGCTTTTCCCTACTCTGTTTGCTCTCTCACACTCTGAAATGACCCTGCACCTTCTGTCCTCTCCCCTTCCTCACTCTGAGCTGAAAACCTTGCTCCTTAATCTCTGACGAAATAAACGCAGTTTCACAAGAACTGCCCTATCTTCCCGGCAGCACAGCTTCCATCCCACCTGCCTCTCTGCCCTGGCTTGGCCTTCCCTCCTGCCACAGGGAGGTAGTGGCCCTTAGGTAAACCAGATCTTTCCACTTGGCACCATGGTCCCTCCCTCTCTTAACTCTCTTAATGACTGCTCCTGGAATTATCCTCTATCTCCTGCTCATCAGCTGTCCCCGTCTCTTAAGTCATTCTCAGGGACACAAAAACATGGTGTAGTCCTTCCTTTCTTTTTTTGAGAGAGAGAGGGAGACTGAGAAAGAGTGAAAATATTTGGGAAAGCAACAGGGGTGGGGCAGAGAGAGATAGAGAGAATGAATCTTAAGCAGTCTCCACATTCAGCACAGAGACTAATGTGGGGCTCAGTCTCATGACCCTGAGATGGTGACCTGAGCGACATCGAGAGTCCAATGCTTAACTGACTGAGCCACCCAGGCACCCCTTCCCTTCTTTATATGTTTTTGTACGTATCTCCTTAGCCCCCAATTCCCCTCCATTATTACTCTTTTTGCCACCTTTTTCTTGGCTGCAGACATCTCAAAGTTGCCTGTGTGTCTACGTCTCCCATTCTCTCTTGATCTCATGGCCATCTGACTTTCACTGTCCTTGCACCACCCAAACCGCTCTTGTCAAGGTCACGAAGGAGCTCCATCCTACCGAATCCACTGACCAGGCATTTCCCTTCATGCAGCTTAGAGCAAAGAAGGCGAAGGAGGGCAGTGAAGGAAGAAGAAAATGGGAAAAATACGCTATCTTAGAAGCAAAGGGAAGACAGTGTTTCACGGAAAAGAGTTTAATTCTTCATCTCCTTTGCTGGTTTCATTTCTTCTCTGGACTCTCTAAACATCGCGGGGCTCTGTCCTTTGGCTCTTCTCTACACCTACACTCGCTCTCTTGGTGATAGAATCCTTACCTTCTAGCTGCCAATGACTCTCAAAAATATTTTTTAAAGATTTTATTTCTTTGAGAGGGAGTGAGTGAGCACAGGAGCTGGGGAAAGGGGACAGAGGGAGAAGCAGGCTTCCTGCTGATCAGGAAACTCGATGCAGGACTCAATTCCAGGACTCTGGGATCATGACCTGAGCTGAAGGCAGATGCTTAACTGACTGAGCCCCCCAGGTGTTCCTGACTCTCAGATTTTTGTCTTCAGTCTAGACCTTACTCCCAAATTCCACATTTGACTGTCCATCTGTCGATTCATCATTTCCACTCGATATCTAGGAGGCACCTCAAACTTAACATATTCTTTTTTTTTTAATATTTTATTTATTTGACAGAGAGAAATCACAACTAGGCAGAGAGGCAGGCAGAGAGAGAGAAGGAAGCAGGCTCCCTGCGGAGCAGAGAGCCCGATGCGGGGCTTGATCCCAGGACTCTGGGATCATGACCTGAACCGAAGGCAGAGGCTTTAACCCACTGAGCCACCCAGGCGCCCCAAACTTAACATATTCTAATGGGACTATAGGTTATTTCTCCCTACAATGGCTTCATACAAGGCCCTCCCATCTTTGGAAAAAGCATTTCTGTGCTTCTGGTTGCTCAGGCCAGGAACTGAGGAGTTATCCTTCATTCTGTTCCTTAATCTACACCCCTCGGCTAAGCCCTCAGGAACCCCATCAGCTGTGTTTTCCAAATATATCCGGAATCTGCACTTGTCAATTTCACGACCACCTTCCTCTCTCAGGTTTCTAACTGCAGGAGGCTTCTAGCTGCTCTCCGTGCTCCCACTGAGTCCTGGCTTCTTTTTTTCTCAACACAACTGCCAGAGTGCTCTCCTTGACCCCCATATCATGTCCGGTCCCTCCTCTGCTCAGATCTCCACAGTGCTCCCCATCTCTCTTTGAGTAACTGTCCAAGTCCTTATCCAGGCTCTTTCTCCTACCTGGAACCTCTGCTCCACGAGAGTTCTGCATAGGGCGCTGGGGTGGCTCAGTCGGTTAAGTGTCTGCCTTTGGCTCAGGTCATGATCCCAGGGTCCTGAGGTTGAGCCCCACCTGGGCTCGCTGCTCAGCGGGGAGCCTGCTTCTCCCTCTACCCCAGCACCACCCCCCCCACTGTGCTCTCTATCTCAAATGAATAAATAAAATCTATAAAAAACAAGAGAGGGTTCTGCACGGCTCACTCCCGCACCTTCCTCAAGTCTTTGTTCCCCTGTCCCCCTCTATAAGTGGTCTACCTACCCTGACTATTGCATTTAGACAACTGTGATTGCTCGCTCCTAAGTTTTCTTTTATCCTTGACACTTAGCATATTACGACATACTACACAATTTGCTTATTTATGAGAGAGAGAGAGTGTGTGTGTGTTCATGTGCACAAGTGTTGGGGGAGGAGCAGAGAAGGAGAGAATCTTAAGGAGACTACACACTTACTGCACAGCCCACTGTGGGTCTCTGTCTCATGACCCTGAGATCACAACCTGAGCCGAAATCAAGAGTCAGACCCTTAACTGACTGAGCCACGCAGGGGCCGTGCATCTCCACATTTACAAAAAAACAAAAGTGAGATCAGGCTGTACTTTTTAAAATCTCCTTTTCAGCTAACAATTTTCTGTGAATGTTTTCCATATTCTACAACACATCCTTCTACCTTATTATTTAAAAAGATAATTTATCTCTTGAATAAGTAAACATTCCCATGGCTCAGTGAAAAAAGTATAAAGGCTATATAATGAAAAATCTCTTTCCCAACCTTGTCCCTTTTCTTGTTACCTTCTTCAGAAGCAACCGAATATTCCTGTCCCGCACCCCCCCCCCCACACTTTTGGGGAGGTAAGTCCTTCCTCAGATATTTTATGTGCATCCAAGCAAAAAACATATATCTTGTTCACGTTGAACACAAATGGCTAATGTCAAATCAGTGCTCTGTGGCTTACTTTATTTTTTAAAAAGATAGGTTTATTTATTTATTTGAGAGAGAGAGATCACGAACAGGAGGGACAGAGGGAGAAAAAGTCTCAAGCAGACTCTGCACTGAGCTTGGAGCCCATGGTGGCGTGTCCTCTCACCACCCTAAGATCAGGACCTGAGCAGAAACCCAGAGTCTGACGCTCAACCGACAGGGCCGTCCAGGCACCTCTGTATCTTACTTTATGAACATAATAATATATCTTGACAATCACTACAGATAAATATATGTAGTTTCCTTAACTTTAAGGGCTTCCATGGAATTCTGATATAAGGGACGCCTGGGTAGCTCAGCTGGTTAAGCATCTGCCTTTGGTTCAGGTCATGATCGTGACCCCAGGGGATTGAGCCGGGAAATGAACTCCTTGCTCAGACGGGCAGCCTGCTTCTCCCTGTGCCTGCAGCTCCCCCTGCTTGTGCTCTCTCTGGCAAATAAATAAAATCTTAAAAAAAAAAAAAATTCCGATATAAATATACCTTAATTTATTTAATAAGTCCCCTGCTGCTTAGCATTTAGGTTACTTTGAATCATTTGGAATTTCAAAAATTATTACCATCAATAACCTTCTTTCACGCTGGGGCAATGCAGCCGTAGGAGGAAGTTCTTGAAATGAAATGCCCGATTGAAAGATACCTGCATTCGTAATTCTGAGAGATGTCAAACTGCTTTCTCCAGACATTGTACCTCCCAAAGTTTATAGAAGCGTCCTCCCAAGTCTGCAGGAGCGCGTGTTACTCCCATCCCCGTCAGCAAGTTGGTTAAAAACGTGTTCGATTTGTGCTGATGTGATTAATAAAAATGATATTTTAGGGTGCTTTTAATTTTCCACCTCTCTCGTTATAGGTGAGGTTGAGTATCTTTTCACATGATTGACAGCTTTTGATTATATATATATAATGTATATATTTATATACAAACATATATTCTGATATATATTATATGTTAATATTATATATTATAACTATATTTATATATTTTATATATATATATTATCCATAGTTATTACCCCTTTTCTTTCAGACCATAAGATTTTTTTCCCACAGGGTCTTTCTATGTTAGGACATCAGCCTTCTCTCTGTATGCATCACAAACATTTTCCCCAACGTGTCACTTGCTTTTTCACTTTACTTATTGTGTTTGTGCCGTGTAGGAGTTTTTAACGTTATTATTGTTGTATTTTTCAGTTTTCTGTACGTCCAGATGTTATTTCAGAAAGGTCTTCCATATCCTTATTATGAAATAACTGTCTCATGGCTTCCTCTCATGCCTTTATGATCTTATTGATCTATTGAAATTTTTTTCTGAGCTGATAATGCCTTTTCTTTTTTTTTTCTTACCTAATTGTACTTACCAAAACCTCTAGCAAAATGTTGGTGAAAGTCGAGACAGTGGGCATCCTTGCTTGATCTTGGTCTTACACGGGAGCAGATAGGTAAAGGATGGGCTGAGTCTGCACTGCCAAATTACTCTCCACGAAGTTGATGCCAATTTGAACCGCTCTGCCTGGCTTGGAGTTGCCTAGGAAACCGTAACCATTAAGTATGATGTTAGCTGTAGGTTGTCGATGTCCTTTATCACATTTAGAAAGTCCCCTTCTATTCCTAGTTTGCTGAGAGTTTTTATCATAAATTTTGACAAGTGCTTTTTCTGTATCTATGGGGATGATCATATGCTGGTTTGTTGGGGTTTTTTTTTTTTTTTTTTTTTTTTTGGCCTTTATCCTGTTAATGTAGTGAATTCTATTAATTTATTTTTGACCCTGAAGTCAACCTTGCATTTCTGGAGTAAGCCCCACTTGGTCATGACTTACCCTTTTATATATTGCTTGATTATGTATGGCTAATCTCAGTAATGGAATTTTATATTATGTTCATGAGGGATATTGGTCTGTAACTGCCTTTCTTATAGCATCCTTGCTATGTATTGATTTAAATTCCTGTTCACTTTTCAGTCTGTTTCTGGATTTTATATTATATTCTCTTCCATGAATCATTGCCTTTCTTATCTTACTATTGTTAATGGGCGGATTGTTGGATATTTAGGAACTGGGTTATTTCCCGTGTCCTGCTATTACAGACGACGCTGCAATGAATGGTATTTCGGCTAGATCTTTTCCGACTCCTTGATTATACCCTTAGTATAATCCTTAGAAGTTGAGTAACTGGCTCAATGGGTAGATGGAAGCAGAGTAGTGTACAAATGCTTTCTTCCTTCGTGCCTTCCGGGGGCCCCTCCCATCCCACTCATGCCTCCCATTGACGGAACCTAAGCGGAAGCAAGATGGCAAAGAAATGTGGAAAAGTCGTTGGCAGGATCCAGCTCCAGCTGAGACAGAGCAGCAGGGCTGGGATCGAGGACATTGGATCTGCACCGTTGTAAGGAGCCCTGTCCTTCGAGAAGCCCTTTGCGGTCACTGTCTTGAAATTCATGATCCTTTCTGAGCAAGGGGTCTTGCGTTTTTACATTGCTCTGGCCCTGCAGAGGATGTGGTCGGTCCCGCCGAGCAGAGCACAGAGGGACCAGAACGGAGCTGAGAGGAAAATGCCAAGGCTGTTCCATTGCCAAATGGCTCCTCACAAAGTTTATGCCAATTTGAATCACTTGCCAATGTAGGGAGTTGCCTGGGAAACCACAAATTCGTTATGGTGCTGATAGGGAAGTTCTTAAGAGTCCCCCTCAATAGTCTCCGGCAGTAGCAAAAGCAAGAGCAGAGAAGTCTGGGTTCCCTGCTCTTCCAACTCAGGGAGTCTGGCTAGAAGCCCTCCCTGTGCTCCAGTGTGTCACCGCCCCCCCACCCCTAAAGAAGGAAACAGATCTGACTGGTGAGTATTATCGGTTGTCACAAAATTCATATAGTTTTTTTTTTTTTTTTTTTTTTTTTTGGTACATCTGGTCTACCATTAAATTTATCTTTACTGATCTTTCTGTAACTTACTGGTGCAGAGGAAGCAGTGGGTCTTTCAGCAGTACTTGGGGGTTGGGCTTTTCTAGAATGGCTTCTGGAAGCAGACACCAGGCCTCACCTTGGCTCTGAAGGCCCCACCACCAGGAAAGGAACGGGGAAGATGTTCAGAGAAGGTTCTGGAGATTTGGGGAGGGTGGTTCCAAGAATCAGAGTGTGGGCCTGCCACTGTGGAGGTAGGGGGGGTGACCCAGAGAGGAAACAGAGGCACCTCCTAGGGAACCCAAACCTGTGTTCCAGAAGGCGGGATATACCTCCCCTATGCCTACCACCATTGTCAAAAATGTCCTTCTTAAAGATCTGCTTCCTGAGTTAAAGCCCGTAGGTAACTTTCTGTAGTTACTCACAAAGGAAGCAATTTATTCATTCATTCATTCTTTCTTCAATAGATTGGGCATCCACAATATGCCAGCACTGGACTTGGTAGTAGGGGTCTAATGGTGACCAGAACACCCATGACCCCTGCCTTCCCAGTCCTATCAGGTGCAATACAGTGATTAGCACTGGGTCAAAGGAATCAAAGGGTACCATAAAAGAAAACGTAACAGGGGCCCCCCACGTTGTCAGAGCATCAGGGAGGGACTGAGAACAAAGCTGAGGGGCAGTTAGGTAAGGAAGGAGGGGAATGGGGGGGAGGGATGTTGTAGGAAGGAGAAGAGCAAATACAAAGTCCAGAGGCGAGAAATTAAGCTCCTATAAGAAACTGAAAAGAGTTCGGTGTGGGGAGGCCCCCGGAGGGAGAGCTGGTGCTGGGAAGAAGGCGCAAGTCACTGCTTCATGGGCTTTGAGTATCCGTAGGGCCTTGATCCTAAAGACAAGGGCAAGCCCTTCAGGTCTTTAGCCTGGAAGGAGACAGAGATTTGTACTTTTGGAATACTATATTCTGTCTACGTTCTGAGGACTGAATGGAGTGGAGCCAAGCTTAGAGGAAGGGAGATAAGAGCCCAGGGAAGAAAGGACGTGGCTTGGAATAGGGTCGGGGCAAAGGAATGGAGAGAGGTTGGCAGTTTCTGAGAAGCTGAGGAGGAAACATCGTCAGGGCTTGGGAATCAGACCAGGTGGAGCAGGGCAAGGCCAGGGGCTGAGCATGATTCTTCCGCCCAGGGATCGGACAACTGGGGACACAAGCTTGTGGTCAGGACAAAGTTGGCCCTTGGGCGAGTTGAGTTTGAGGTGTCCATGGAGCTGTCCAGCAGATGGAGGACTCCTCACCTTGAATTACTTTGTTACAGATTAACAACCAAACTTGCACATTACTAAAGGGATAATATGCAAGTACCCTTGCTTTGCTCAAGGAGGAAGGACAGTCTCCTACCTTGAAATCATACGTCCAATGAGAGATCCCCTTCTCCTGGTTGTGTTAAACTCCCTGCACTTTCTCTAAAGCATTCCTCTCACTGTTACTGCTAAGTTGTCCATTTACCCATCAGTATTTCTTACTGGATTATGAGCTGGAGGCAGGCTCGGGGTCCAATTCATCTTTGGTTTTCTAGCGTCTCCTAGGGTACCCTGAACACAGTATCCTCATCTCCCACTAAGTGACTTTAAAATAGACTAAAAATTCTGCTGCTAAGTGAAAAGCTGTTACATGGGAAAAAACCCAAACAAACCTCTATTCATTTTAGTGGGAAAAACTGTGTTGTATCCCATCCCAAGATACCAAACAATTTGCGCAAATAGAACAATATAGCAATTGAACAATGGCAACAAATTAAATTAAAGAATAAGCACAATTTGGGGCATCTGGCTGGGTCAGTCGGCAGAGCACGTGAGCTCTACGTTGGGTGCAGAGATTATTCAATTAAAAAAAAAAGAATAAGCAGAATTTGAAAGTTCAATCAATACAGTTTCTACAGAAAAGGTAATGTATTAAAACTTTCTTGTAGTTATTCTTTTTTTTTTTTATCCTTTTGGTGACTTCTGCATTCTCACTGGGTTAAAAATAAAATTATGGCCCAGAAAGATATTTCCAGAGTTAAAATAAAAGGTAAACAAGCACGCGCTTGGAAATACATGGAAATAGTGTGGGCACACGAAAGGTCACAGAGTCTTAGATGCTGCAGTTCCTCAGTCCTCTCCTGGAGCATATGTACACACCCCAAGATGTTTTGGGTTCGTACCAGCATGACTTACAATTCAAATTTGTTTCAAGCAATAAAGTGTGTGTCAAGAAAATTGGGGAGTGGTCTTCGTTTGAAACCGCGATGAAGAAATAGTACTTATTCATTGTTTAGTGAGTTTTTGAGTAAAAGAATTATTATACATATACACATATATATATGAAATATATATGTGAAATATATATATGAAATGTATATATGAAATGTATATGTGAAATATATATATGAAATGTATATATGAAATATATATATATATGAAAGAAGTGGTATGACTTCCAAGAGGTGTTATAGTGAAAAATTGCTAATGCATGAAAGAAAGATGAATGAATGGATGGACACCTGGTAAGGCCCTCTGGGAAGGTCAGAAGGAGCCCTGGTTATCCGGGAAAAGCCTGAGAACACTGGGGAGCACACAATGATGGCAGAGCGGATGGGGAACCCAAGCAGAAGCCAGTGCAAAAACCAAAATTCTGGAAGAATGCTAGCTACCCGTTCGCGATTGTTTGGTGTGTGCTATGTGTAATGACAGAGATCTCTCCTGGAGACTTAGGCTCCGCCCAGAGCACCTTGCTTGGGACGCCAGCCCAGAAGGCCTTCATTTGGTCTGGGTGGCAAACTTGAGCATGGAGTCCCTTCCAGTTTCTGGTCCACTCTGTGGAAAGATCCTCATTTTGTGTTGACCCCCCGGGAATTCTCTCTTCTTCCTCAAGGTGACAGCATGGCCTCTACTCCCTTGGGACTTGGACACCAGCCATGCTGCCATGTTGATTCCGGCCTGTCGAGTGGGGCTGGACGGCTGCGGCTTCCTTGGTCTAGGGCTGTGCTGGACAGGTGGCATATGGTAGATATGTCTCCTCCTCCCTGCACCCCGCAAAACCATCCCCCTTCACGCCTACTACTACTTCCTCAACTTAAACCAATCTGGAATAGAGAACTGTTTCTTGCATTTACCATCTACCTGGCATAATCATTCCTTGAAAGGTAGGTGTCTTATTCTCCCTCTCTTCTCCGTCCTTCTCAGTTTTTGCATTTGCTTCTCTGGTTTCCATACATGACTTTATGGTTTCACAGTGTGTCCATTTCGCTCTCTCTGGCCTGCCCCAGTGCTCTCTTTGCTCTGGTCTCTCTTTCTTCCCCCTGTATTTCTGCATACTTGTTTTCTCTGTGGCTTGCCACTAATGTATGTGAAGATCAGTGAGAGCTTTCTGTCCCACAGAACAACGCAAAAGCCATAAGGAGCTCTGAGCGTGAGCACTATGTGCACGGAAGCAAATCATAATAATTTACAAAAAAAAAATTTCAGCATTATCAGATCTTAAATCTCAGGAGATAGTGGCCATTGAAATCTCATACAACCATTTTAAATTTTACTCCAGTCTTTCTTAAGTTCTCAGTTCTAAGGCATTCTACGGAATGAGTCTATGTTTCTAGCAGCTCGTAGATCATCAGGAGTCGCGGCAAAGATGGTATAGGAAGCGAGCCTAAGTGTTCCCCAAGGGGTCTGCAATGATTATAGGAACGTTCCTTTGGATCCCCAAACAACTGCCTTCAGCCAGCTCTCAGTTTCCAGCTTCCCGAGTCTGGTGTTTGTTGTTGACAAGGTGTGGGGCTTCTCCCACGGAGGCCCCTTTCTGTGTCGCAAGGTCTCTTAACACGGTCTTGGATTTGACTGGGGACTAAGAGGAATCAGCCGACCAGAGAGAGTTGCATCTTGGCATTAGGCCGATTTCAATAAATTATAAATGGAACGAGCCACACTGAGTGAGGCCCACCCATTCAGCCCAAGTTATACGAACAGGGGTTTAAGATGTCAGCGCTCTCATAGTTCACATTACCGGGTGGATCTCGGTGGAAATTTTACTCAGCACAACCACTTCAGGGGGAATATCATGTCTGAGCTGTTTGGAAAAGGCAGCGCGTCTTCTCTTAACACTTATACTTTCAGTGCTTTCTACGCAGCTTTGTCCCCTGAAATGGAGGCAAACATTATTGCTCTCATGTCATGGGTGAAGAGAGGGTGCACCGGCATGAGTCGACCTTCACCGTGCAGGGCAATTGCTGAGTCATGCAGGGTCACAGGTCTCCTTTTTGCCTCTTATTCTATAGGACAGCCTCACGTCATGGTCAGCAAGTTCAAAGTCCCGGGCTCCCCTACGGATGGAGGCAGGCTGTTGGTGACCTTGAGTGACTTTCACAGTCTCTCTGGCTGCCTGTTTTCTTGCTGGAAGTCTAGATAACACACCCATACATCTGATAGTATCTTTTTTTTTTTTTTTTAATTGGGAATGATGGATTGCCAGTGAATCAGAGGTAAGGGAGTTCTTATTATACATAAGCGCAGAATCTCCAGGTTAGAAAGGACCTAGAAAGGACGGCCAGCTTAATGGTCCTGAAATTTTGCCTTACAGGGGAACTCGTGAAGGAGTCCAAGACTACAGCTTTCTGAGGCCCAGCCTCCTGAAATGGAAAATGCCAACAATGGAAAACACCAGGATTCTGTATTTAACAAAAATCACCGCAGGTCCCCTGGTGCTGGTTTAGAAACCATGGCTTACGTGGAACCCCTCCAAGAACACCGAGCAGGAGGCACGCTCGGCAGCTGCTGAGGGGACAGATGTGCACTGTAAATAACTGGGCCACGGATGAGAAAAGCAACCCCCTTCAGAGCAGTTGAGCTGGGAGGAGGTGCTGGGAAAGCCTGGAGTCTGTTTTTGCCAGTAAAGTCCTTGAGCTTAAGTATGGAAGTTGGAAAAAGCCCCGACTGGAGCAGGCTCAGCGTGAGCCAGCTGTGTGACCTTGGGCAAGCCGTGCCCCATCTCCTGGCCTCAGTTTCCCATCTGTAAAATGGGAGTGCAGGCTGGTTGATCTCTAAGGTGCTTCTACGACACCTGGGCACTTACCTACCATCCTTTTTGATGCGGACATGCTGCAATTCTAAGTGTTCTCCTTTATCTTAATGTTTTAATAGAATGCTTTACAGACCCAGTGCTTGTCACATGGCACCTGTTCTCAGTCACATCCTCCCCTGTCCCGCCCCCGAGCAGTGTGACTGCCCACAGCACTCAGAGCATTCCAAGATGATTCTTGGGCTGGAAAAGCAACTTCCAAGAAGGTGAGATCTAGGGAAGAGAGAAGTCTAGATGGCAGAGGCTTGCGGAAGGAGAGGTGGTTTGGTTGGGAGGGAGGGACGTCTCCTACCAGACATCTCTGTTCCAGGTGAGGGTAATTCTACCTGCTGCCTGCTACTGCAGAAGGTGACCAGAGAAGGCTCCATCACTGGCGAAGACGGAAGGTTTTCCAGTGACCGTGCTCACCTGGCCCTGGGTCGTGGCCGCTGTTGGCAGGGGAGGCAGGTAATGGCCATCATAGCTGGCACCGGCGTGGGCTGCTCGGGCTCCAGGCTGGCCCATGACAGGAGGCTCAGCAAGGCAAGGCTGCAGGAGAAGCAACAGCATCTCACCGGCCAGAAGTGATCAAGTGTTCACCACGACTGGAAAGGAACCAAAAGAGAACAGTTTCGGTAAGAGAGCCAATGCCGAGGAACCAAGGAAAAGGTTTTATTGGGCTGCTGTTAGGGTCAATTAAATTCAGTGGAGGGATGGTTACTGAGTACCTCCTATGGGTCAGAAAGTGAGTGTTTATAATCTGGTGAAGACGTTCTCCGGAGGATGGGATATCCTGTGTCTTTCCAGCGGGGACAGCACAGCGTGGGGGGGGGGGGGGGACTTACAGGGTCTCAGGCAGCAGGAGAGGAAGGCAGAGAAGGTGACGTGAGTAGGACTTTGCTAGGAGAAGAAGGGAGTGGACAGGACTTCCTGGCAGAAGAGACACAATTAGCAAAGACAAGGAGGTGTGTAGAAAGGCTGTGCCTTTGGGAACCGAGAGCAGGTTGGAGGCATGAAAGCTAATAGGTACACAACGGGGAGAGGGGGTTAGAGGGGTACAGTTTCAGATTTCAGACCTAGCTAGGGAGCTGGGCTTAGTGTGTGTGTGTGTGTGTGTGTGTGTGTGTGTGTGTGTAAGGGCTTTAGCACATGGAGTCTCTTGTTAAATACTCACATTTGTGTTTGAGAAATACCGTCCTAGAGGACGCGTGGAGGACGAGCGGGCAGAGGGCAGGAATGCAGCTGGGGGTCATATTAGGAAGTTAGGGGGGAGAAGGATGGTGGTCGAAAGGCCAGGTCACCCTGTGTCTGGATGTGGCCAGTTGTGAAAGGGAGGGGCGAAAAATCATTCTTGGTTTTCTGGCTGGATCAAGGGACTCCAGGGCTGCCGCGCCTCCCCCCCCCCCCCCCCCCCCCCCCCGCCACCCACTAACCCTCACCCTTCACCCCCCTCCCGCCCCCTCCTCTAAGTCTGCATTAGCTGGGCTGGTGGCCCCCTGCTCTCTGCTTCTCCACCAGTCATGCCGGATGACTTGGAAACAGGTGGCTGAGTGGCACCCTTGAAGGAACAGGGAGTTCTGAGAGGCGCCCAGCAGAGGAAAGTACTTAAAAATAAACTTTGGCAAAACTCTTTTCAGAGCGGTGTATTATTTAGGACTATTCATCTGGAAAACAAGTACGTATATATATAAAGGTGAGCCATGAACCACCTACTGACACGTACAAGGAAACTCTGTGAGAGATCCCAGGGCACACGCCGCTGTGACCATCGTGCCGTGCTAGAAATGTGGGCAACGCCGCCAGCACCCCGGAAGGAAGCCCCGTTTCCCGTTCGGAACCCCCTTCCCTCCACTCCCCTCCCCCCCCAGCCCCCAGGAGAACCACATCCTCACAAAGCACTTGAAAAGAAACCACTCATTTGGAAATTGCGTCAATTAAAAAAACACATAACAAAAGCCCATCTTCCTTATTTTCCTTTTTCCAATTTTAGCTTAGTTTCTCCTCATCTTAATCTGACTGACTTTGGGGGGGGCGGGGGTGGGGGTGTCCTGAAATGGTCATTTGGTTCAGTCCCTACGGTAGGCACAGAACCGCGGTCCGGGCTGTCCTCCTGTCTGCGTCTCTACGACTGAGCTGCTGTCGGCGTCCCTTCATCATCTCTGTGACCTTCTGTGGCTTCTGCAGCCCTGTCTACAGGAAGGCCATGCATCCTGCCAGCGGCATTTGCTCGTGTCAGCAGTGGTGAGTACAGCCCGGACCATTTACAGGGATGGAGCCAGGAGAAGAAAGGGTGAATCGTGGTGCCTGGACTCCTCACAGTTACTTGTTTTAGGATCTCGGTGTCTTTACGGGCGTGAGGAGCTTCGTACCCATCACACTTTCTAGAAAGGCTCCTTCTTCAACCGGCCCTTAGGCTTGCAGGCTTCCGCCTGTTCTGGAAGCTACGCGTCTGTTCGTCACAGCGGGGAGTTGTGTGTGGAAAGAGGGTCTACCTAGAAGAAAGGGTGGCGGGCCCAGATGTCTGATCCCCCGGGGCGAGCCATCTCAGAAGAGGCCAACGGGGCCAGGCCTGGGGCTTGGAAAGACCCACCACTTGCCAAGGAGTCCTCAGCCTTCTTCCCTGCTTTGTCACCCAGAAGGCCGGGTGGGCCCGCCTCTCCAAGTTCTCCCGGAGCCGCCTGGCTTTCCAGGCTGGCTTGGGCGTGGAGTCCCTCCTTAATGGACTCAAGTCAGGAAAAGGTGCCATGTGCTTTGAACTCTTGCCTGTTCCAGTGCCGGACAAAATCCCAGGCAGGCACTACAGGAAAACCAGTAATGAGGCTCACACCTCCAAGCTGACATCACCCCCCCCCCACTCGGACTCTCCTCTGGTCAGGTGTTAAGTGCCAAGGTGAAGTGCAAGCCCAAGGGGGGGGCAGGTCTGTCTAAATGGGGCCCCAGAATGTGCTTCCTCCTGGGTCCTAAGTGACGCCAGCCTTGGGAGGAGATCTCACAGCAATCCTGTCAAAACCCCGCAGCTAACAGCATCAGGGTGACCTAAATAAATTCACAGATATTAGTGACTGCCTGTGTTTTCACTTCACACCGACTCTCCCCAGATCTGCCTCGGCTGGGGAAGTACTTGGGAAAAGGCCTCAGGGAGAATTTCCCTGCGAAGCTATTAGTTTTATCCCACTTCCTAGAGAGAAAGTAAGAAAAAAAACAAAACCAAAAACTGAAAGAGGGTTAGGAAGAAGGGCCCAGGTCACCATGACGCAGCGGATGTGTCCTGCTGTTGAAACGCTTTCTCGTTTCATGTTTATTATTTAAAAGAGATACCAAGGGCGGTGTCAATGGAGCAAAATATTTATTGACTTTCGTGAACCGTCCCCCAATGGTGACTTTTTTTTTTAAAAGATTTTATTTATTTATTTGACAGACAGAGGTCACAAGTAGGCAGAGAGGCAGGCAGAGAGAGGGGGAAGCAGGCTCCCTGCTGAGCAGAGAGCCCGATGCGGGGCTCGATCGCAGGACCCTGAGATCATGACCTGAGCCGAAGGCAGAGGCTTAACCCACGGAGCCACCCAGGCGCCCCCCCCAATAGTGACTTTTTAAAAAACTTACATCAACTCTAGTGTGAAATTGACTTCTATCTCCTCCAGTGTAGTGTGTAATCAGAGTGTCTTTCTTTGATAAATTTTGATACTTGAGAATGGACCCAAGTTCAAGCATACCTCAAAAAGTGATGTCTCAAAGAGGGGCTCCCGTAGGCTGCCCTTTGTTTATCTGGAGCGATGAGTCGCCACTGGGAATCAGAAAGCAGCGGCCTGTTTACTAGAGCTTGGAAAGATGGTCTCAACAGGTACCCCTAGTGCAGGGTGTGGTAGACGGGGAGTGGTGGGAGAGGGAGGGGGAGGCCCTAAATTAAAACAGATTTAAGAGCTGTATCAACCCAAAGCAATGGCAGACCTTGCTTGGATCCTGCCTGGGACAAACCGACTGACTCTAAAACAAACAGGGAAACAGAACCTGCGACAACTGGGGGAAATAAGACACTGACTGGATATTTGGTGACGTTAAGACATTATTTTTTCTTCAATGGCATTGCAGTTATGTTTTTTTTTTTTTTTAAGTTCTCGGGACACCTGGGTGGCTCAGTCGGTTAAGTGGCTGCCTTCAGCTCAGGTCATGGTCCTGGGGTCCTGGGATCAAGCCCCACCTCAGGCTCCCTGCTCAGTGGGGAGTCTGTTTCTCCCTCTCCCTCTGCCTGCTGGTCTCTGCAAGTCCTGCATGCTTGTGCAGTCTCTCTGAAAAATAAGATCTTAAAAAAAAAAAAAAAGTTCTCATCTTCTTATCTTTTAGAAATAGGCACTGAAGTATTTACAGATGAAATGATATAATGTCTGAAATTTGTTTCAAAATAACCCAAAGGGTCAGGATGGGGGTTAAGTGTATGGCAAGGGAGGGGAGGCAAGAGATGAAATAAAATTGGCCTTGAACTGGTAACTGTTGACATGAGAGATGCTTACAAGAGTTCTGATTTATTGTATTATTGTGTCTGCTTCTCCACGATGAACATTTCTGTGATGCAAAGTTACAAATGAAAGACCTCCTTGACTCTGTTCATTTTTTCTTTGTAAGGGAAGGAAAAGGTAGTAAGGATCCCCTCTCCAATGGGGCATACAATTGTTACCCTGGTTCAATTTATAATCAAAGAAATCTCAATGGGCTCTTTCTAATCTTATGAATCTTTGATTATATGATTCTGTAAAATTGTGATGAAGTGACACGGGGCTTGGGGAGAGGCAGGAAAGCAAGGGACTCCATCCACTGGGAAGTAGTTGGTTTTTATTACTTACACAAAGTCAGGGACCCGGTCTGATTGGTTATAATGGGGTGGGGTGATGCAGACAAGACAATGCTAGGCTTCAGGCTTCTTATAAATGCGGGTGGGGAGAGTAGTTATGGTTTGTGTGATACAGCTCATTTAAAATTAAATTAAAAATTTTTTAAAAATATCTTATCTATTTTTTGAGAGAGAGAGAGAGAGCGAGAGAGAGCGAGAGAGAGAGTTTGAGTGGGGGGAGGGGCAGAGGCAGAGGGAGAAACAGACTCTCCTGTTGAGCTCGGAGCCCCACTGTGGGCTGGACCCCAGAATGACCTGAGCTGAACTGACGGAGCCACCCACGCCCCCCCTTTTTTAAAGATTTGATAAAGCTCATTTTAAACTCTATCCTAGACTCAGAAATAACTTATACCTTAGAGTGGATTTCCAGCGCTATCACCACTGTTTTCGTTATCTGTGCCGTGTAACAAATACCCCCACATTCAGTGGCTGAAAACCACTAACATTTATTATCTTGCGGTTTCTCTGGAAGGTGGTTCTGGCTGTCAGTCTCCCTGGAGGCTGCAGGCAGGCATTGGGTGTGGCTGTCAAATTCACATCTGTGGGTCTCTCCACAAGGCTGCCTCCTGACCCGGCGGCCAGCTTCTCCTAGAGCAAGTGAACCGTGAGAGCATGAGAGAGCGCCTCGCACGGAAGCCAGTCTTTTGGTAACATAATCGTGGAAGAGGTAGCTCATCACTTCTGCTGCATTCTGTTCTTGATGAGTGAGTCACTAAACCCAGGGATGGTGACCGGCTCATCCTCATTTGCCCGGGAGCTTTCCTACGTTAGCACGGAAAGGCCTACTTCTTGGGCATCCCCTTGGTGCTGGGAAAACCAGGAGGACTTGTCACCCTGAATCCAGCCAACACTCAAGCGGACGGACTTCCGTAAGGGCATGAAGACCAAGGCATGGGGATCACAGAGGGTCGCCTTGGAGGCTGGTTACCATAGCAACCTTCCTAAGATTTACTTCTCTTCATTACTGAAGAGTCAAGTCCATGAGCCACTTGGCGATTTATAAAATAAATGTTGCAGTTTTTAAATGATGTAACGAATCATGTCAAAGTGAATTGAATAAATATATATATTTAGAAACAAAACTTCGTTTGAATGGGTTAATGAGATTTATTATATCCATATGAATATATATATATTTTTTTCCTATCTAGTCATCATTTCAAGGCAAAAATTGAAGTGGATATATCATTTCCGTCTTTTGCTTTGATTTCTAGAATTTCTGGCTAGATTTATGACCTAATTTTTATTATTTATTTATTTATTTAAGAAAAAAATTTTTTTAAAGATTTTATTTATTTATTTGAGAGAGAGACAGTGAGAGAGAGCATGAGAGGGGAGAAGGTCAGAGGGAGAAGCAGATTCCCCAAGGAGCTGGGAGCCCGATGCGGGACTCGATCCTGAAAGTCTGGGATCATGACCTGAGCCGAAGGCAGTCGCTCAACCAACTGAGCGACCCAGGTGCCCTATGACCTAATTTTTAAAGAAAAAAGTTAACTTTTGAACTATAGAAGTATCATGCTTTATTCCAGACTATTTGGAATCTATGAAACAGTGATATGAAACAGAGGGAAAAAAAATCTAAAGGTTTTTGCTTATTTCTGTATATGTTGATGCTTTGTGTTTAACCTTGTAGTTCATTTTCTATCTTTTCACAAATTCTTCATTCATGTGCTTTTTAGGGGTCCATAGTTTTCCAGTTAAGGGGATATGCCATGATATTCTTTACATTTCCCTATGGCTGGATATTTTAATTAGTTTGAATTTTGGAGCATTCTCTAACAATTTTAACCCACGTTTGACCATTTTGACTCTGACTCAGAAGAAAGGTGAAATCATTCATTCATCCATTCATTCTAGAGACCATTATTTACAAACCTACTGTGTGTCATGGGGAGGACTGGTGACCTTACAGGATGAGGAGTAAGAGACAGGGGACTGACCTGGCAGCAGACAGCCCCCATTCCGCTCTGCTAAGGCATCCTCTCTATCAGGCAGGCTTTGCCTTTGTTGAGGACCTTGTCATCATTCGGTGCTGCCCATCCCTGGGTGGGGAGGTCTGCCCTATTCTGGAATTCAGTATTAGAAAGCTCATTATTCCTGCACCCCTAAGCTGCATCTTCCCTCCCAGTCTTTATGACTCATGTCTTAGTGCAGGCTGCTGTAACAAAAATATCATAAACCAGTGGCTTAAACAACATCTATGTTTTACAGGTCTGGAGGCCGAGGCCAGGGTCCAGCACAGTTGGGCTCTGCTGAGGGGCCCTGTCCTGGTTTGCAGATGGCTGTCCTCTCGCTGTGTTCTCACATGATGGAGAGCAGGGAGCAGTCCTGTACCTCTTCTTCTAAAGGCACCAAACCCTCGTGAAGGCTCCACTCTTATGACTTAATCCCCTCCCATGACTTAATCCCCTCCCAAAGGCCTCATCTCCAAATACCATCCCACTAGGGATTAGAGTTCCAACATGTGAATTTTGGGGACACACATTCGGTGCACAGAATTGTAATAAAGACGGTACTTTCGTCTTCTTCCGATGGACTCCTGTGACTTTTTCCTCAACCAGTTCCGAACTTGGGTGAGGAAGGGACCTCCTCAAATACCAATAGCTAAGGTCAAGTGTTTGGGGGTGGAGTGGGGCTGACCCGGCTGTAGGGCCCAGCGAGAAGCAGATTGTTTCCTTGGTTCAGCCTTTAGCCAGCTTTCACAGAACAAATCATTTCCTTTCTTTGAGCCCCTGCACCCAAGCCCACCCTGGCCCTCTCCTGGGGGTGAGGGATGCCGCACCCTTCCCCGCAGGAGGTGTAACCCTCTCCTGCTTTGAGGCAGCTGCTGACAGACCCTTTTTTCCAGCCTCCTCCATCTGATAACTCGACGGGGAGGAGAACTTTGGAAATGGAGAGCAAGGAGAGAGGGCAGAAGTAGGCCAAATAGTCGCCTTCTGGGCAATGCGCAGCCTCACGCTTCTCAAACACAAACTGACCCTCTTCAACCAAGCGGACGCACTGGGATGCAAGTTTCAGTAGGAGGAAACCTCTCTCAGGGGGCCCCTTGGCTCCTCAGGCAAGTAGAACTCTTCAAGAGCCAACCCCAACAGCTGATCAGGCCAGGTCTGAATACATAGTGCATACATACATACAATACACACATGCTAACTAAATGCAATAAAGCTATATGGAATATATATGATAATACACAATAATGCTATGTTTACATACATCTTAGCAATGCTACAGATGGATACATATATGTATATGCAGAACAAAGCACGTGTATATACACACATTTGCTACATAGAACAGAACAACTCCCCCCCACCCCCAAGCAAGGCTTTAAGTTCAAAGTCAATAAACACAAAGTTTCCATACTTCTGCTGTCCTCAGAGTTAGCTCTTTGAATCACGCCTCTCCTCCAACTGGGGATTTAAATTTGTTGGGAAGGCGGTATATGGAGGACGAGAAGTCAAGGACCTGTGACGACCCTCTCGCTGGCTGTGTGACCTGGAGTTTAGCTGCTTAGCTTAGCTGCACGAGTCACACTGCAGTTGGTGGGGTAGAGGCTGCTGTACGGGCTTTCTAGCTCCTTCTGTAGGTGTATACTCTGAATGAACAGCCAATGATTTGTCAGCGGCCAGAGGAAGATGTGACAGGAGAGAGAAGGTGGTGAGTTTTGAAGAGACAGGAAAGAGGGCTGCCCTCACCCACCGGAGAGTGGTATGGCACGCTACTGGGAAACGATGGAGATCCAGACATTTCGGCTGAATGCAGGCCTATCTTATCAATGGCTTCAAGAATGACGTAGATGACTACGGTCCATTTTTGCACCCTTTAAAAGTGTTTGTAAGTGCCACAGGACTGGGCCCTTCATTGGGTGACACAAGGAACACAGTGGTGGACCAGCCACGGAACCTTCCACGTTGCTTGCCAACAAGTTCGCCTAAACCACTGCCTGCAAAGGGCACCATCCAGATGCTACGGAACTTGATAAACTGGAAAATGCTATGTTCACCTTTCTGTTTAAGTCATGAACTATTTATCAGACACGTTCCTTCAGGGCAGCTCCCGTAGGATTCATGTTTGGTTCTCTCACTGGCCTCTCCCACCGAAGGCATGATACATATTTATTGAATGTATTGGCACAAGTTATTTACAAAACCTTTGCTCGGATTGTGGTTAGGTAGGTAGGGACATATTAGAGAAGCTTTTGTGCTTGCTGCAACTCTGGGCTAGAAAGGCGTGATTCGAGATGCTTCCTCTGGGTTTCTCAGGTATTTACTGGGTTCCCTGTATTTTTTTTTTCTAGTTCCTCGTGACTCAAGCACCTCCCCTCCCTTCCCCCTCCAAGCCCACCTGCTTTGGAGGCCTCAGAGATGGGCCCATCGACGTTTGTCCTGAAACACACAGAAGGGTTTCTGCGCTAGATTCTGACTTTTCGGTATTTCCTGCTGGAGCTCTGTCTGGGTGGAGTTCCTGCTGAAGTACCAGAGTTTTCCTGTTTGTGCAGTTGATTTTTCAAAACCTTAAATAAACTCTGTTGTGATGTGTTCAGAATCGTAACAACTCAACAGCTGTTTATTGAGCACCTACTATGAGCCCGGCCCTGTTCCAGCGGCTGAGCGGATGGTGGTGACCTCAGAAGACACCCCGTTCAGAGAGCTCTCGGTCAGGTCCAGGACACTGATTAGTAAACAGGCACTTGCCCTCCGCGTGGTGAGGGCTGTGAAGGATAAAGTCCAGGGTGCTGGGAGGAGAGGTGGGGGGTGGGGGCAAATAGCAGGGGCAGCGAACCCAGGCTCAGGCCCGGCAGGGCTTGGAGTCGGGGGTGTGGTTGTGCCAACAGAGAACCAAACCCCGCTAAACTGCCCCGAAAACATGAGAAACTAAAGTTTGTAGAATCTGTTCTCATTTATCTGCAAGTTGATGACTTCCCTTCCTTTGCAAGGAAACTTTTCCAAGCCTTTTTTTTTTCCTCAATAGCTTGAGTCTCCCGATTCCTTTTGCGTCTGCTGCGAGCTACCCCAGAGGCACAAGTCTCCTGAAGTCGGAGGCACCGATGGACAGACAGACCGAGACAGCCTGCGGGAGGGAAGGCCCGGACTGGGTGAAACGTTGCATTTCCTGCTGGGAAGGAGCAGGGAGAGGAGAGGTCAGGCGGGGAAAGTGAAGGGCTCCAGAGCTTCCAACAATCCGGGTCTTTAGAGGGAATTTCGTGATTTCATGTGAAGTGAATTTTAGGCATGTCCAGCAGCCCCATCTCTAGTCAAACGCCAGGGAGGCACACAAAAGTATATTCCAGAGCCGCTGGACGTAAGTGACTTGTGTATTTTCTCCTTTTTAGAGTTCTCCGGGCCATTGTTCCCCTCCATTTGTGCAATAATAAAGCCCAACTTCTTGCCAAAAGAAAAAAAAATAGGGTGTGGGATGGGAAACAAAACAAAGGATTCTGTGTGTCTGGCCAGACAGAGTTCCCTGTGATTAGGTTTGGATCTACTTTTGATCTCTTGGTCAGGCAATAAAATGTCTATTTATTTAGTTTCAAAATAACTTTTTAAAGGTGTGATTTACACGCAATAAAACGCTCCCGTTTTAAGTATACTGTTCTGCGAGTTTGACAAATGTGAGTGTGGGTGCCACTTTCTCCACAACCAAGACGGGAACGTGTGTGACCCCCAAAGTCGCCTTAGGACTTCCTGCCATTCCCCCAGCCCCAGGCAACTACCGTTCCACTTTCTGTCACCAGGGATCAATTTGGCCCATTTCAGAACTTCCACTGAATGGAATCCCACCACAGTGTTCTGTTGTGGCTAGCTCTCTCCCCTGGGATCATGTTCTTGAGACGGATTCCTGTTGTTCATGTATCCTCAGTCCATTCCTTTATTTAAAATGCTGATTTTTTTTTTCCTATGCTGATTTTTTTTTAAAGATTTTATTTGACAGACAGAGACCACAAGGAGGCAGAGACGCAGGCAGAGAGAGAGGAGGAAGCAGGCTCCCCGCTGAGCAGAGAGCCCGATGTGGGGCTCGATCCCAGGACCCCGAGACCATGAACTGAGTTGAAGGCAGAGGCTTAACCCACTGAGCTGCCCAGGTGCCCTAAAATGCTGATTTTTTAAGGAGCCAGCAGACGTTCGATTTTCACACTCAGGAAGAGGAGGGGATCGAGGAGGTCCCTCCATTCTACAAATTCTATCAACTCACCCAGGAAGCACAGACCTGAGGACTGGCTCAGGTTGGTCGAATCCCATTTAAGCAGCAGGCAGACCCACGAATTTCTGGGGGGCGAGAGCCCAGGAGGACGGGGAGCGACAAAGCACCGTGAATGACAGGACACACGAGAGAGGACGACTGGGCTATTTGTCCGGTTCTAAGTTCAGCAAAATGGGACGATCTGGGAAATAGAAAATATACTGCTGTATTTATATGTGCATATGCCTTAGAAGACCGGCAGGAAGCGGCGGGTGGCCGAGCGGGGTCCTGCAGGGCTGGACTCGGCAGGGCAGAGGTTACCGGGTAAGGGGAAGACCACGTCAGTTGTGTGGCCGATAAATAAGAACTACAAGGAGAGCTGGTAATTCCTGAGAACTCACTGGGCACCTGGCACTCTTTCTGTATTCACTGTGTCCTGTGAGTCTCTGCCGGTGGATGAGTCTCTGCCCGTGTCCATCACATCCCTTATCGTATGCCTTTTTCTTTTTAAAGAATTTATTTGACAGAGAGAGAGAGGGGGGACAAGCAGGGGGAGCAGCAGAGGGAGAGGGAGAAGCAGACTCCTCGCTGAGCAGAGGGCCCGATGCAGGACTCGATCCCAGGACTTCAGATCACGACCTGAGCCAAAGGCAGACACTTAACCCACCGAGGCACCCCCCCTTACCATGTTCCTGTGCACTTATCACTGCAAGCTGTGTGCCCCCAGTGCCAGCGTGGAGGTGACTCTGTGTTGGGGGACAGTCCTCAAGCTGCTGGAACTAATTTGCATCCCAGCCCGGACAGCGGAAGTACCTGGGACTTATGGGTAACCAGCCAGGGCAGGGGACAAGCACCCCAGATCCCCGTGTCACCTGCCTTATCTCCAGTTCTCTGGTTCATGGCATTTTGCTTGACTCAGCATTGCTTGGCCGCTTTCACTTCCCTGTCCCTTTTCCTCAACTTCTTTTATTTTACTTATTTTATTTTAGAGAGGGAGAGAGGGCAGCAGGGGCAGAGAGAGAGAGAGAGAGAGAGAGAGAATCATAAGCAGACTCCACTCCCAGCACAGAGGTGCCCGTCGCCAGGCTCGATCTCACAATCCTGAGATCATGACCTGAGCTGAAAGAGTGAAGGGTCCAGTGCTTAAGGGACTGAGCCACCAGGTGCCCCTACTCCTCAACTTCTGAAGCAGTAGTTCCTGGGCCCGCTTCCTGGTAAGTCACGTTTACACGAATCCTCCTCTCGGGGTCTGCTTCTGGGGACCCCGGACTTAGGCAAAGTAGTGTGGGCACAGTCGTTTTACAAATAAGAAACCCGAGACTCTCTTTCTCTCTTTCTCTCTCTCTCTGTCTCTCACACACACACCGCTAGCTAGACTGTGCTCATCCTTCAGACAGAAACCTGAACTCACTTTCTTAGGCAGCTTCCCCTGACTCCGCACCCACGGGAAGTCCCCTGCTCATGCTCTCACACGCCTCCTTTGTGGCACTGCTCTCCAGTTCTCAGTCACAGTGACCTGTTAGATTATCTCACCCACCACCATCTTCCCGCTAGACTGAGGGCTCCAGGAGGTCAGGAGGCTCTCGCCTGTATCCCCAGCACCCCAGCAGAGTTTCTAGAACACAGTAATTGCTCAATAAATTTTTACCGAACAAATGATTTGAAGCTCCTTTAATTCTCTCGCAGGTGCTCACTGGCAGACCTCTCGGCCTCTGCATGGGCCAGAAATGCAAAACGTATAACCCTCAGGGGTGACACGAGGCCTCCCGCCCGCCTCCCATACTTCTGGGTATTTAGGGCAAGGTGATATTACTTTGCTCCGGGGGACCAAAATTTAGCATCAGCTGTGGAGCTGAATTCAGAGGCGAGCCTGGAAGGCTGGGTAAAATTTGAACAGATTATTAGCAGGAAATTTGAATATTATTTTAATGAAATCTGATGCCATGTAAGTACATATACATTGTGAACTATAGACACGTTCTTGGATCCCTGTCCTTCTCATCAAAAGCACACTTAGTCCCGAGTTCTCATTAGGAAGCTGAGAAGCATACTGTTTCCTTCTATTCTAACAATGATGATTCCCCAGCTATATAAAATTTACAAACTGCTTTGGAAGCATCTGCAGAGAAAGGTGCCATATGAATGTATGAGATTATTGAAATAAATGCTGATTTAGAGATTTCCCAGGTGGATAGGTAAAATATACCCAGGCTCATACATACGCTCATAGCCCACACTCAGGGTACTTTCCGCTCTGATCAGCAGGGATAAATTTTCCTACTTGACAGTTGACTGTAAATCAGAAGTGTGTTTTAATAGTCACCAGCTTTCTGCTGCTGTGTGCTGCTGTTTCCGGCAATCCTTCACCCCCCGGGACACAGGACCTGAAGGATCTTGGCACGTTCCCTCCACTGCACATGGAGAGTGGTGCTTAGCAGCAAAGCAAATATGAGTGGAGAATATAAATAAGTCAGGATAGCCTTAGAAAAGTTGACCTCTGGACCCACCATTTTTTTCCCCAATAGGTAACAGAATAAGAAATCATGAGTTTCCCAGGTTTTTACCAATGCAAAAGAAAATACTTGTGTAACAGTATAAAAGCTGGAGAGTATCTGACAGTCAATAAATACTGAGTAAATAATTTTGAAGGTAAACACAAGCCCTTATTTCCATAAACCCTGATTACTGGGCTAAATTAACTGAACTTGCTCCTTCTGATTTTATCCCTCATAATCCTGCCCATCCATGTTTGCTTGGAGGAGCTCAAATAAACCAGGCTGTTCCACACCCCAGTACCTTTGGACATGCTACCTTTTGTGCCTGGACCGGAATGTTCCCCGTTAGTCCTGGGAGGCTGGGGTCACTTTCCGATATTTTAATACCCAGCTGCAGGATAACCTTTCATTCCCTTTATGAAGCTTTCCTTGACACACTGTCCCACTCTCAGAACTGCCACTTCATCCGGCACAAATGTACATATCTATTTTTTTTATTTGTTTATTTACAGCATAACAGTGTTCATTGTTTTGGCATCACACCCAGTGCTCCATGCAGTACGTGCCCTCCCTATTACCCACCACCTGGTTCCTCGACCTCCCACCCCGCCGCCCCTTCAAAACCCTCTGGTGGTTTTTCAGAGTCCATAGTCTCTCATGGTTCATCTCCCCCTCCAGTTTCCCTCAACTCCCTCTCCTCTCCATCTCCCCATGTCCTCCATGTTATTTGTTATGCTGCACAAATAAGTGAGACCATATGATACTTGACTCTCTCTGCTTGACTTATTTCGCTCAGCATAATCTCTTCCAGTCCCGTCCATGTTGCTACAAAAGTTGGGTATTCATCCTTTCTGATGGAGGCATAATACTCCATTGTGTATATGGACCACATCTTCCTTATCCATTCCTCCGTTGAAGGGCATCTTGGTTCTTTCCACAGTTTGGCGACCGTAGCCATTGCTGCAATAAACATTGGGGTACAGATGGCCCTTCTTTTCACTACATCTGTATCTTTGGGGTAAATACCCAGCAGTGCAATTGCAGGGTCATAGGGAAGCTCTATTCTTAATTTCTTCAGGAATCTCCACACTGTTCTCCAAAGTGGCTGCACCAACTTGCATTCCCACCAATAGTGTAAGAGGGTTCCCCTTTCTCCACATCCTCTCCAACACACGTTGTTTCCTGTCTTGCTAATTTTGGCCATTCTAACTGGTGTCAGGTGATATCTCAATGTGGTTTTAATTTGAATCTCCCTGATGGCTAGTGATGATGAACATTTTTTCATGTGTCTGATAGCCATTTGTGTGTCTTCGTTGGAGAAGTGTCTGTTCATGTCTTCTGCCCATTTTTTGATATTATCTGTTTTGTGTGTGTTTAGTTTGAGAAGTTCTTTATAGATCTTGGATATCAACCTTTTGTCTGTACTGTCATTTGCAAATATCTTCTCCCATTCCGTGGGTTGCCTTTTTGTTTTGTTGACTGTTTCCTTTGCTTGCACATATCTATTTAACACAAACAAGACTGGGCTCTCTTGGGAAGTCCTCTGCTCTCACCTTGTACACTTTGAGGTCATAATCCATACTCCATTGCTACCCCGTTGCCTCCTTGTGACCTCTCAAGCCTCTTCCCAAAGCGTTTTGAATAATGTATATTTTACTGAAATGTTCACAAGGGAGGTAAGTGGAGGGCTTACACCGAACACCACAGGGGCAAACTTCGTGAAATCGCCACCATTCCAAAGCCTTTTCTCTCATTAGCAGCAGGCTTCTCTCTGCTGTCTCCTTCATTCTCCACTCCCCTCTGACCCCCTCCCACCTGCTGCCTCCTTGTCACCCCAATTCCATTTAGCATTTCAGCCTTTTCAACCCTTCCCCATTCATAAAGGAGAAAGCCTCAAAATCCCTGAAGTTTCAGGGCCTTTCATCGAACAAGCCATCTCTTTGAGATTCCTCTTTAAAGGCCAGGGTAACAACACCAAATACATTTCTTCTCTTCCTGCTAAAGACTCGAGCTCCTTGAGGGTAGGAATCAAGCCTACACACCTTGGTGTCTCCCATGCAAAATATTTAAGACATTTGTGAAATGTAAGGATAAAAGAATCTAGCCACAGATGAAAATCTCTGAAGTTCCACCGTGACCACGGCTTTCTTCTGCTCAACCACCTTCCGGACCTTCTCCACTCCTGCTCTGGCCAACTGCCCCTTCTCCCCGACTCCAGCACTCTGCTCGACTATGATGGCCCTCTCCCTTGACGGCCACCGTGCATAAAGTTGCCTTCAGGTGTCCATTTGGGTCATCTCTCCAGGCCTGGAATAACCTGTGTCACTCAAGAGAGTGGCTGGTGGTGGGGTACCATAATCCCTCGGAAGGCCACCGTGGATGCAACTGGTCTGGTCTTGTGGTCCATTCAAGTCCTAACCATTCTTCAAGGCTCAGTGACTTGCCAACCTCTGGATAGGTCACCAAGGGCTCCCGCCAGACATAATTCACTCTCTTGAGTCATCTGGTTATAAGCCTTGAAGCAGCCACTCTGATGCCCCTGAATTATCCAGACTTACATTATCATGCATTTGGGGGGTATGAGGTTTTGAGGTCATTCCTCTTCCCAGAATGTGCTCGTGATTAGACCTATTGACTAAAATTTTCAGGCCTTTTGCCCATTTCCAGATTTGCGGTAGGCTGGTGCTCCTCTTACCCCTTGAAGTGATGTGGTCATGTGTGGCCCTCTAATTTGCTTTGCCCAATAAAAGGTAAGCAGAACAGACATGAGCCCCTTTGGAGAAGAAGCTTTCAGAGGGAGAAGCACGACGCGCGGGTGAGTGGTTGATCACGCTCTGTGTCCCCTTGACCCACTGACTGGCGGTGTGAGAGCTCTCTGGGATATCGTTCACCCGTCCGGATTCTTGAAGTAAGGCCCAGGTGATTCACAATGGTCACGTGGTGTGAGCAAGCAGCAGCTGTGGTTGTGTTATATCAGCTTGATCCAGAGGTTATTTGAGTAATTAATAATCAATAATCATAACATTAATTAATAACATAAAGTTACGATAGCACAACCAGTCCCATCCAGACTGTAAGTTCCTTGCCCAGCCCAGGCAGAGCTGACCTTTCTATCCCGCAGAGAGCATAGCACAATGCCCCCGGGGCATCTGATAACTTCTGCTGATTGACTCTATATACGCAGATAAGGTGCGACAGGAGACTGGAGAGTAGGACTTGGTGTCAGGACTTCAGCCAGAGGCTTTGGCCTGGGGAAATCCTAATGAAGTGTATCAGATGATTCTAGCAGTATTCTAATAAGATCCTCCCATGCCAGGAGGCAGGAGAGCGTTAACGCTAGGAACCTGGGCTCTCATGGGGGACTGGCCTGGGTGTAAGGGCAAAGCTCTGCCAGGCCCTGGGCGGCAGGACCTGCGGGCCCATTACTGCAGCTGTTTGAGCTGGGAAGGACATCACGTCCTGCTGTATAGGATTACAGCGGGGATTAAACAAGAGAACGTATGTAAAGCTTCTGGCACATCATGAATGGTAACCAACGTCATTCTCTTAGGCTCTCCTCCCATCCAATGTGTGTGGGTTGTACGAAATCTTGCTTAATTCTCTGGGAACGACTTCCCTTCGTTTACTCCCTCTGAGATCTTGGTCACTTGCCTAGTCCTTGAATTTATTTAGCTTGGTCTACCTCAGATCCCTAGGGTTTTGCTTTTACTGCCCCGTGCACACTCTGGCATTCTGAGAAATTCCATCTGCAACTGACTGGAATTGGCAGTAGCCCTTGGCAAAGGACATCGGGGAAGGGGGGAGGGGGAAGCATTTTTTGCAACTGGTTGTCCGCTGCCAAAATCTTAAACAGGGCCCTCCACGTGGTGGGTGTAGTCAGGGAGGTGATCTTCGTGGGGCAGAAAAAATTGAGGATGTCATGGTGACCAGGTCCAGGGAAGCCCTACCTTGTCCTTGGCCCTGCCTCATGGAGCAGGTGATCCTTCTACTGAACCCTGGGATCCTATCAGTGTCGGCAGCAGGGACGTCGGTGAATCTGTCAATGACTGACTCTTTCCGTAGTCTGGGGCTTGGTATGGCGCCTGAGGGCTTGTGTTTCCTTAACTCCCAGCCTAGCCAGTCCTGTGTTCTCAGGTTCATGCGTTGTCCGTGACTGAGTCCTTGAGGCTACCTCTGTCCATGTCCCCCACCCACCCCCCGCCTCCTGGGGAGGCAGCAGCCGTGAGGTAGCTGGTCTACCCTCCCCAAAGGTGCTTGTGAAACTTGTTTTTCAACGTCTTGGCAGGAGCTCCAGGGCTGAAGTGAGAAAGGCTGTTTACATTCTAGAAGAGCAGTCCCGAGCAGTGTCTTAGATCAGGGCTGTCCCCAGTCAATCCACTCCCCCGCAGCTGCTTCTCTCTGGGATGGCTTGTGACCCAGAAGGAAGGAGCCTGAGCATGAAGAAGGCGGGCTGTGACGAAGCCTTCACCCAGCCCCACGGCTCCTTGGCCGCCCTGTGTAAGCCTGAGGGGCGAGGAAGCACCTTGAGAACAAGGCTTTCGTCGCCTCAGTGTTTGGTGCAGTGGCCCGCGCTGAGCGCAGTGCATGGTGCCCACGATCAGTGGCCATCCGCTAAGTCAATAATGGGCAAATGCGTGTGCAAGAAAACGTGTGAGAAGACACGGTGGTGGCGGTTCTCAACTGACACGTTAACGGCTTTCTCTGAACGGTGTCTTTCCATTACTAACGCTCACTTTATTATCAAGTCGATGCCATGCAAAGGCATATGTGATTTCCTTACATTCTGCGATAGTCAGTAGTTCTACAGAATGGTAGTCCTTGTTCCCGTGAATAGCCAAAGAGGCCACAGACACTCATGGGCCCAAGGTCTGGGGATCTTGCCTGAGGTTTACAGACAGTAGACCAGGGCTCAAAGGCTCCGGCCAGCACCCAAGCCCCTGCTTTTCCACTTCCCATTTTTCCCACGCTGCCCCTCACTCCTGCTGGCCTCTGCCTCTTGCAGCAGCACAAGAAAGAGGGACCTCCAGGGAGCGGGGAGGGGCACCGAGGAGGCAGCACCGCCACTCCCCTGCGGTGGGCAGCCTGCATTCTTGTCATCATTCCTTCCTCTATCAAATGGGCTTGAAGTCAGCATGGAAAGCACACTGGGGCAGCAGCCCCATTCCAGAGGTCAGCACTTAATACTGAAAACACCCACCACCCATATTCAGGTCTTCTGGTACCTGGGTCTCCAGACCGTCCCCTCAAAACGTCCTTCCCTCCTTTGACACCTTCCTAGTGTGGACGAGCACAACTTCACTCTTTTCTTCCTCTTCTCATTGGCTTCAAGGCTAGGATTTCCCTTCCCTAGAACGATCCTGCTACAGCTACTACCCCATAGACCGTCTCCGGCACCAAATATGCACTCATCAATATTTACTGAAGTGCATGCTAACTTCCAGAAGAAAGAAGACGAAAACGGGAATCCAGAAGAAAATGGAAAAGCCGAGAGGGTGTGGGAGGGGCTGCAGGCGCCCACTCTCCTCTCTCCCCGCCTCCCGCTGCCCTGGGACCGATGCAGCCAGGCGGATTCAGAGTTCAGGTTGTCTTTTGATGATGGTAGCATCCGAACAGGCGGAAAAGCTCCAGTCAAAGCCAGAGCAGAGGTGAACACGCAGGGGTTTGTTTCCTTGGAAATGTTTCAGCTGTAATTACTCTCCCCGAAGAAACATCCAAACAACTTCCTCGACCCGCTGGGGGCAAGAAGCAACCACCCAGTGGAGAAGCTGCGACCTCAGGCTCCCCGGGGCGCGTGTGAGCGCGCGCGCGCGCGGGCGGCTGCGGTGCGTGTGTCCGCGCGGTGGCAGCCCGGGGACCGGCCTCGGGGCGCCTTTGACAGCCGCTCTATTCAAACACCGGCCGTGGGCAGGCGGCGCGGTGCCTGCCGCCGCTGCCGCTGAGATCATGCTGTTGATTTTGTTTTACAGAGAGCAGCCCAGCCTGTTGTGCAGAGTACAGAATGTTCCCTTCTGTGAACTGAGCTTGAACTTCTCCAACCCACTTTGTCTGAGGAATCACACAGACGCAGAGGGGAAAAGGCAGGGAAGATAACCCCCAAATTGTTGAAATCGTTGTGTTCTCTCTGATTTTGGCCCAGATCGGTTGCTTTTCACTAGGCACAGTGAAAAATCCCAAGCATTACAGTTCTTGGAAGAACTAAATGCCTGTGATGTCCTTTGTCTCAGCCAGGGCATGGGGCTTCAACTTTGGAAATGTACAAGTCTGTCACTCTCTCTCGATTTTTTTTTCTTTCCCTTTATTTTCTTTCTTCCTTTTTTCTTCCTTCCTTCTCTCTCTTCCCTTCCTTCCCATTCCCCTCTCCCTCCCTCTTACCCATCTCTCTTTCTCTCTCTCTTTCTTCCCTTTAAGGCACTAAAGGGACAAGGACCAAAAAAAAGCCATTTTTCCTGTAAGAGAGAGAAAGGCTCCCAGTGCCTGTGACTTCTCTTTCAGTTGTTCAGGCTATCATGATTTTAAAAGAGTATTCCCCAACTTGTTGTATGGCCCGAGAGAACGGACAGCGAGGGCTTTGGGTTGATGGCCTTCATTAAATCACCCACTTGAGAAGCTGCCCATGCTTGGTAAAAGTGGTTTGAAATTTCTCTTTGAAAACAACCTTTGCCCAGTCTAGGGCCCAGACTCCAGTTTGGAGTCACTCTGATAAACAGTTTGGGTGTCTGCTTGGAGGCTCTGAGTGTGAGACCTCTCTAGGACAGACAGCAGTAGCTTTCCAACTTATTATTTTTAATAGCAGTGGATTCCTTTCCTTATATTCATATTTACCCCAAACTCCCTGGTAAGGCAGAAGAGCACAGCTTCGTGTGAGTCATGGATTGGAAGTGTGAGCTGTGGGTCTGAGTCTCCTACCTGTGAGTGTACATAAGCTACTGGGCAAGTCAATGTGTGACAGGGAGAATCTTCTCTTGGATTTGCTCTCTACCACGCCCCATAACTGGAGGCCCATTGACTGATGGGCCTTGCTCACTGCTGGAAACTGGGAGATTCCTACAAGAGGGTCTACTGAGATGATTCCATTTCCCTGGACAGTCCACGTGACTTTCTGACTTTCTTTTTTAGGTTAACATGCCATCAGAATATTGGTTCATTCATCTGAATGAATATTCATTCCATAAAATGTTACTGAATACTTGTGTTTAAGTTCCTGGATGTGACCTAGGGGTTGGGAGATAAGGAAGCTACTATGTTCATTGCCTTTAAAGAGGTTATTGTCCAGTGGGAGCAGCAGAAATACACACATACATGCACACGCACCCATTCACACTAGTATTTATGTATTCCTTGTAATACACATGAGCTCAATACATGTTCAACGGAGGGACAAGTTATAAAATGTGAAGGTAGAGTATTACAGGAACAAGATGAAGATTCTAATAAGCGGGAGTTGAGCCAAGAGCAGTCTAGACAGCGGAATACAGACATCATGAAAATAGATGGTCTTTGCGGTTAACAGGATAGTGTAGTATGTTTGAATATCAGTGAGTAGTTCTTTTGGCTGAGCAGTTGGTGCTAGAGGATGTAGGAAGAAGCAAAAAAATACACTGACCCTAGATTGGGGATGTCTACTTCCCTCTCTTATGCCTATTGTTCACCATTCTTCCGGAGTCTGGATGAAGCTCAGAATCCTACTCAACACAGTTCTCTAAGAAGCCACCACCAGTCCGTCGGTGTTGGCCCTTGAAATAAAACCACCCGTCCGAGTCAGGGAAGATGGCAGAGGAGAAGGATCCTGAGCTGACCCCCTCCCAGAGACACACCAAGGCAATCACTACACATACTGCAGCTCACTCTACAAACCACCAAGGCTGGCAGAGCACATCGTCCACGGCTGGAGTCATAAGGAAGAGGCCACATGGAAAGGGCTGGGAGAGAAGGAGACGGAGTTGGGAACCAGACACCCAGCCTGACGACGTGCAAGTGGGCAGGGGAGCACAAGCATGGAGGAGGGAGCACAAAAGCAGCAGTTTAAAAGGTGCCTGGGTGATACACGAAGGAGATTTGTTGGCTAATTTCAGGATGTGTGGTAGAGGGACAGGGATCCGTAGGAGCTTTCTATGGAAACAGAAGCATTGGTGAGTGCCATTTTCTTGCCCTCCTTTAGCACAGATAGAAAATTTGCAGGAGCCGGCTCTGGCACGCTCCATTTCCTTGCCCAGCTGGTCCCCTGTGGATCCGACCCCCGGCAGGCAGGCTCCCCTCCCAAGGGGCTCCCGCCCTGCCACATCCCGTGGGCAGCCCACTGAAACAGAATACCCATTCCTTTCAAGTGCACGTGGAATATTCTGTAGGACAGATCACATGCCAGGCCACAAAACAAGTCTCAGTAATTTGAGAAGACTGAGATCTTGTGGGAAATGGGAAATCAATTACAAGGAAAAAAACCTGGAAAAATACAAACACACGGAGGGTAAACAACACGTTACTAAACAACCGAAGGGTCAATAGAGAAATCAAAGAGGAAACAATATCAGGAGACAAAAGAAAATGTAAACACTATGGTTCGAAATCTTTGGGACGCAGCAAAAGCAGTTCTAAAAGGGAAGTTTATAGTGATAGAGAACTACCTCAAGAAACAAGAAAAATCTCAAATACATAATCTAACTTTATGCCTGAAGGACAGCAACAAAAAAGAATAAACAAAGCCCAAAGGTAGGAGGAAGAAGGAAAAATAGAAGTCAGAGGGGAAATAAATGAAGTAGAGAGTTAAAAAAAAAAAAAAAACAAATAGAATTAAGGGTGGTTCTTTGATAAGATGAACAAAGTTGACAAACCTTCAGCCACAGTAATCAGGAAGAAAGGAGAGGCCTTGAATAAAGAAAATCAGGAATGAAGGAGAACTTACAACTGGCAACAGAGAAACACAAAGGAGCATACGAGACTACTACAGAAAATTATACGCCAATAAATTGGACAACTAGAAGAAATGGATACAATGTTCTAAGACTGAACACTGAAGAAATAGAAAGTCTGGACAGAAAAAATTGAATCAGTAATTTAAAAACTCCCAACACACAGAAGTCCAGGACCAAATGGCTTCACAGGTAAATTCTAGCAAATATTTAGAGAAAAGTTAACATCTATCTTTCTCAAACCATTCCAAAAATCAGAAGAGGAGGGAATGCTTTTAACTCATCCTATGAGGCCAGCATTACCCTGATACTGATCCTATAGGCACTACAAAAAAAGAAAATTACAGACCAACATCCTGGATGAATATAGATACAAAAATCTCCAACAAAATATTAGCAAACAAAATTAGAAAATATATTAAAAGGATTATTCACCAGGTCAAATGGTATTATCCTGGGAATACAAGGATGTTTTGTGTCCAAAAACTGATCAATGTGATCCATCACATTTAACAAAATGAAGGATAAAAATCGTATGATCATTTCGATAAATGCAGAAAAGGCATTTGGCAAAATTTAACATCCATTTGTGATAAAAACTCTCAACCAAGTGGTACCAAAAACCCATACCTCAACATAATAAAGGCCATACTGACAAACCCACAGATAACAAGTACTCAGTAGTAAAAAGCTGAAATCTTTTTTCCAAGATCAGGAACAAGACACAGTGTCCACTCTCACCACTTTTATTTACCAGAGTGTGGAAGTCCTGTCCATAGCAATCAAATAAAAAAAGAAATAAAAGGCACCCAAATTGGTAAGGAAGGAGCAAAACGGACACTATTTGCAGATGACATGGTGTTCTACTTAGAAAACCCTAAAGACTCCAGCAAAAACTATTAAAACTAATAATTGAATTCAGTAAAGTTGCAGGATATAAAATTAATATACAGAAATCTGTTGTGCTTCTATACACCGATAATGAAATAACAGAAAGGGAAATGAGAAAACAATTCCATTTACAATTGCATCGAAAAGAGTAAAATACCTAGAAATAAATTTAACCAAGGAAGTGAAAGATCTGTACTCTGAGAACTAAGAGGCATTGATGAAAGAAATTAAATATGACACAAATAAGTGGAAAGGGATACCATGCTTGTGGACGGGAAGAATTAATATTGTTAAAATGTCCATACTACCCAAAGCAATCTACAGATTCAGTGCAATCCCTTTCAAAATACCAATTGTATCTTTCACAAAACTGGACCAAAAAAATCCTGAATGTATATGGAACCACCAAGACTCTGGACAGACAAAGCAATCTTGAGAAAGAAAAACAAAGACGGAGGCATCACACTTGCAGATTTCAAGCTCTACAACAAAACTGTAGCAATCCAAACAGTACGGTCCGGGAACAAACACAGACACACTGATGAATGGAACAGAACTGATATCCCAGAGGGGAATCTGTGCTATTATGTCATGTAATCGATGACAAAGAAAGTGAAAATATACGATGGGGGGAAAGACAGTCTTTTCAGTAAATGGGGTTGGGAAAACTGGACAGCTATATGAAAAAGCATGAAACTGGACCACTTTCTTATATCACACACAAAAATAAACTCAAATGGGTTACAGACCTAAATGTAAGACCTGAAACTATAAAACTTTCAGACTTTTTAAAAAGATTTTATTGATTGATTGATTGTCAGAGAAAGAGAGAGAGAGAGAGAGTGAGTGAGCACACAAGCAGGCAGAGTGGCACACAGAGGCAGAGAGAGAAGCAGGCTCCCTGCTGAGCAAGGAGCCTGATGGTGGGACTCGGTCCCATGACCCTGGGATCATGACCTGAGCCAAAGGCAGCAACTTAACTGAATGAGCCACCCAGGTGTCCTGAAACCATAAAACTTTTAAAATAAAACATAGGTTGTCATGGATATTGGCCTTAGCAATATTTTTCTGCATGTGTCTCCCCAGAAAGGGAAATGAAAGCAAAAATAAACAATTGGGACTACATCCAAATAAAAAGCTTTTGAATAGTGAACGCAACCATCACAAAATGAAAAGACAACCTACTGCATGGGAGAAGATATTTGCAAATGACAAATCCAATAAAGGGTTCATATCCAAAGTATATAAAGAACTCCTATAACTCAACACCACCCCCCCCAATAATCTGATGTAAAAATGAGCAGAGGACCTGAATAGACATTTTTCTGAATAAGACATACAGATGGCCAAGAGATACATGAAAAGATGCTCGGCATCACTAATCACGCGGGAAATATAAACCAAAATCCCAATGAGGTTATCACCTAACACCAGCAGAATGGCTAAAAACAAAAAGACAAACAAAATAACAAATGCTGGTAAGGATGCGGAGAAAAAAGAACCTTCCTGCACTGCTGGGGGGAGTGTAAATTGGTGCAGCTGCTGTGGAAGACAGTATGAAGGTTTAAAAAAAAAAAAAAAAAAAGAATTGCCATAGAATCCACTAATTCCACTTCTGGGTATTTTCCCAAAGGAAAGGAAAACACTAACTCAAAAAGATATCTGCACCGCTATGTTCATGTCAACATTATCTACAATAGCAGAGATCTGGAAGCAACCTACGTGTCCATCCATAGATGAATGGATAAAGAAGATGTGTATGCATACAATGAAATGTTACTTAGCCATAAAAGAGAATGAGATTTTGTTATTCCTGATAACATGGATGGACCTAGAAGGTATTACGTGACATACGTCAGGTAGAAAAAGACAAACACTGTATGACTTCACTTCAATGTGGGATCTAAAACACAAAACAAACAAAACCAAAACAGAAACACACTAAAAAGTAGAGAGAACAGAACACACTAAAAAGCGTTACGGAGGGCACATGATGGGACGAGCATTGGGTGTTCTATGCAACTAATGGATCCTTGAACACTACATCTGAAACTAATGATGTACTTTATGTTGTCTGGTTGAATTTAAATTAAAAAAAAAATAGAAAAAATGGGTGGTTTCCAGAGGGGAGATGGGCAGAGGAAAAGGCAAAGTAGGTAAAGCAGATTAGGGCTACAGACTTTGTTATTATAAAAAGAAGTCACAGGGATGAAAAGTGCAGCCTAGGGAACACAGCCAGTAACTGTAATAACTTCATATGGTAACAGGTGGTAACATTTATTATGGTGAGCCTGTTGCCACGCATATAACTATGGAATCACTATGTTGCATCTGGAACTAATATAGTATTACATGTCAACTATATGCGACTAAAATTTTTAAAAATATTAAAAAAAAATTTTAAAGCCACTTGTCATTCTCTGCTGGGGCTCTGCTGGGGCTGTGATTCTCACGCTTACACATTTGTATGTTATTTGGTTGTTCGTGGGGGAGTTTCTGCATGTTTTTAAGAAGGGGAATGATGAGAGTGAAAGCCAAGAATCAACTGATGCTTTCGTAAGGTAGCTGCTGGCCATGGGGAGGCTCCCTGGGAAAGGTGGGGGACAGAGAGACAAGTAAGAAGACCACACAAACCATCCTGACCAGTGTGAGGGGGAGGGACAGGTGTGTCGGACAGACGGGGCTCTGCGGAGGTAGGGTTAGTGATAATAGAGGAAGGGGAAGGAAACTTGACAGTAACGGAGTTTTTGCATTTGGCTTACTGAGAGGTATTGTCTGAACGTGTGCCCACTGAAATCACAGGTTGAGAAATGCTAACCCTAAAAAAATGAGGCACTGGGATTGGAGCCCTCATGATGGGATTGTTTCCTTAGAAGAGAGCCAGCTGAGCTCCCCAGCCCCTTCCACTACAGGGACACAGCAAGAAGCTCAGATCTGGCCGAGGCCCCTCATTCCACCGTGCTATGATCTTGGTCTTCCGGCTTCCAACCGTGAGAAATATATTTCTGTGGTTTATAAGCTATCCAGTCTGTGATATTTAATTTATTATTATTATTTAAGATCCATTTATTTATTTGAGAGAGAGCAGGGGCAGACGGGGGCGGGGGAGAGAGAATATCAGGCAGATTCCCTGCTCAGCACGGAGCCTAACTCAGAGCATCTCACGGCTCTGAGGTCACAACCTGAGACGTAACTCAGAGTCAGACACCCAACTGACTGAGCTACCCATGCACCCCTGGTGAGCTTTTTACCTTTCTTTTATAAAGGGAAGATGATACACTGAGCTTCAGATAGGCTGAATTTGACAGGAGAGAGAATGGAGAGAATTCCAGCCATCATTTGGAAGTACCGATCTGGAGTTAAGAGCTAAAAAAAGTAATTCAGAATTCAGCCACACAGAGGAACCAAGGGAAGCCCTGGGAGTAGATGTTATCACCCCGAAAGAGAGCTATGCAGGTCATTTACAGATCCGTGGGGGAAAAGGGCCAGGTTAGACCTTGAGAGGTACTTATATTAATGAACACCGGAGGAAGAACATTCTAGAAATAATTCAAATTCCTAACAATATGGGAGATCATCTAGCTCTCCACTGCTGTATCTGATTTTTCTTTAATACACAACAAAGACTGGGGGGGCCTGGCTGGCTCGGTTGGTAGAGTGTACAAATCTTGACCTCGGGACTGTGAGTCTGAGTCTCACATTAGGGACAGAGTTTACTGAATTTAAAAAAAAAAAAAGTTGGAATGCCTGGGTGGCTCAGTTAGTTGGTCCACCTCTTGATTTCGGCTCAGGTCATGACCTCAGGGTCTTGGGAATGAGCCTCGCTTTGGGCTGCACCCTCAGCGAGCAGTCTGTTGGGCATTCTCTTTCCCTCTGCCCCTCCCCCACTTGTGGGTGTGCTCTCTCTGAATACAGAGTCCTAAAAAGAAAAAAAAGAATGATGACTCATCTTCTTTAATACAGAATCTGTATTCTGTGCCTGTTTGAGAATGAAAGAAAATAGGTTGTTTTCTCCTGCACATTTGGTGGTTGGCCATGACCCCCAGAGAGAAACACAAGTTGCTTACGCATATATAATCATGTATCTGAGACACAGGGCTTTGTGGAACAATATCTACCTGGATCATCTACATCTGATGCTATTTTCTATTTTATTCTCTTTCAGTAAGGAAAAAAAAAAAAAGCTAGCTGGGTCCCAGTGAGTTGATACCACAAGAGACACTGGGTTTCGGGAAGTCCACTCTCCCTCTAGTGGCTGACATCTTTCAGCAGAGATTGGAGCATGTGCGCCTTAGTCTCAGCTCGGCCTGGCGACCCACGCAGAAGAACTTAGCTCCATCTCCAAGGGCCCCTCTTCCCTGGAGGAATTTTTAGCTTTGGGAGGAAGTCTAAGTGAGTTCTGCCCGGATGCAAATCACCATCATCATCATCATGACAGGGTTGAATCAAGCACGTCACATACATTATTAACGATTCTCATAACAAGCTTCTGAGGGAAATGTGATGATTGTCCCCATTGTACAGATGAGATCTATCAGGGCTAAGAGAGAATCCCCCCCCCCCCCCCCCCCCCCGCCGGATCTGCCCGTGAATGGAGAGCTGAGCCGCCTCCTCAGCTGGCTCGGAACAGCGGTGATAAGCTCTGTCTTCCTTGGTTTGCTCCATGTCTCCCGTCAGTCCCCCAGCAAGCGTCTCTCAGTAAGGCTGCGTCTGTTCTCCCTGCACTCTTCCTTTCTCCTCTCAGTGCAGCCTCCTGCCTCTAAAACTTTGACTAAAACTGAGTCTCTGACATGCATTCGAGAAGCAGAGGCAGGAAAAGAAGACAGAGAGGAAAAGTAAGGGAGCCGTGCGGCAGGCTGATGAACGCACTTTTGAGGCAGGGCCGGAAAAGGCTGTCTGCAGGGGTAGAGGACAGGCCCTCGTCACCTTGACCTCCCTGCCTCTGTCTTCGCCCTGACCGTCCCCCACCCCCGCATCTCCAGCAGGCTTACCTCTCCTGTCTCGTGCTGCCTGCTGACACGGCCCACTCTCCCTGTCCCGAGCTGAAACCCTTCCTCTCGCCCTTCAATGCCAGTTCAGGGTCTCCCTTTCTCATGGCCCTTCCAGGCCTACCTACCGCCCCCACTCCTGGCCCGTGACTTCCCTGGTTCAGCCTGGGAGCTTTTCTCTCTGTCGCTGGGTGCATGGCGCCTGTCTGATTTCAGTGCCTGGGGTGGTCTTGGGTCCCCACCTGGAAAGCACCTCCTCCTTCCGCCTCCAGATCTACCCAGGCTTGAAGACTGTTCCCGCCTGGCTTCTGCCCCGATGGTTTCCCCTATCCCTTTTTCTGTCTTTGCCTCTTTGCTTTTGTATCATTCGTTGAGGAGTATCACCAAACACTGCAGAATATTTAAATGGTCCATGTGTCCACCCTCAACAAATTCATTCATTCATTTCATTTATTTAAAGATTTGCTTATTTTATTTATTTCTCAAAGATTTTATTATTTTTCAGAGACTAATGCAGGGGGAGCAGCAGGCAGAGTGGGAAGCAGGCTTCCTGCTGCGCAAGGAGCCTGACGGAGGACTCGATCCCTGGACCCTGAGATCATGACCTGAGCAAAAGACAGATGCTTAACTGACTGAGTCACCCAGGTGTCCCAAGATTTACTTATTTTAGAGGGAGAGAGAGAGAGTGCATGTGTGAGTGGGGGGAGGGGGAGAGAGTCTCAAGCAGGTTCCCTGCTGAGGGCAGAGCCAGACATGGGGCTCGATCTCAAGACCCTGAGATCGTGACCTGAACTGGAACCTAAGAGTCAGACACTTAACCAGCTGGGCCACCCAGGTGCCCCTTCACTCGTTCATTTTAAAATTATTATTTGAATTGCCTATTAAGTTTCAGACGCAGGAAAATCTATGACAGTGAAGGTAAGAAGAGGTATCGTGACCCCAGGATTTGCAAACAGGGCAGCTCCGTGCAGGGGAGAGCTGTAGGAGCAGGGCCAGACCCCCCACACACACAAAGAGGAGGGGGCATGTGAGAGAGGGTGGGCTGGTAAGAGACGTGCACTCTCCTGGTCACAGATATTGGTTCAGAGACGGGGTGTGCCCGGCTAGGCCCCTGGGAAATCAGTCCCGGGTTCTTGCTAGAACTGTCTGGGGGTGCCAGGCTGGTGGAACACGAGCCAGGAACTTCTGGCAATTATTACTGCCACCACCTGCAGGGGGGCCCGTCCAAAGGTGAAGCCAGCATGGAGGACATCGGAGCTGAGGGCTTCTGGATAACACCTGGTAAGCCCCTGAACACAGCCACTATGTACCGGAAAGCCACTGAATTCTTTCTCGCTGAGGCCGGTTTCTGGGCAGATTCAGCAACGTGCCACTCCGAGAGCTCTAACTGTGCGGCCTCCTCTGGGATCCCCGCTCCGTGGTGATCTGCCAGCGGGGAACAGCTCAAGACATGGCTCCCTGGCATCCGGCCTAGAGCGGCTCCCTGGCCCTCACTAGCCAAGCTTCATTCCCATCCCGGCTCAGGCTGGGCTGAGGGTCAGATTCAAGCGATGTGTTGATTTCACACGGCGCTGTCGGAAGGGAGCCCCGCCTGTCCCCCTGCATCAAATCCTTCCCGTGGCCCCGGCCTGGTGCTGGTGGCCTTCAACTGCTCAGTGAATCCCTGTGGCTTGCGGGCCACTTCCTGTCTACCCACTGGTGCCGAGACTTGGTTTGGTGTCTCTGCGCATGGTAGAGGTGACCTTCTATCATTTGCTAGGCGAGGTGTATCTCGAAATGCGGTAGGATCCTCAGGTCGAGCAAGACTTACAGAAATGAGCTTGTAGGTCTACAGGGGACCGATCAACCGTAAGTGGTGACACAGAGAGAACCAGGAAAGAAACTTCATTTCAGTAGTGCCTGTGGGCGAGGGCTGGCCACTGGGTATGTGCTTTATCTGTTCCCTGCGAAGCTCTTATCTGTCCATCAGCGTGTATTTAATAAGCACGGACTAGAAATTAGAGCCAGACCCTGCCAGGCATCTGCCAGAGCCCTAAGCCAATACTTGTCTAATACACATCTTTGGTGATTAATAATGCTTTACAGCCTTGATGTCATTTAGAGACAACAGTGAACACAAGGAGGACAAACCCTTGGTTCCCAATACGTGCTCATCTCCACCCCTGGGTCAAGGAATGACCAAATATTCCTGAGAATATTTTCACAGGGCGGGTTATGCCTTGAACTAAATTACTGCCTTACCGTCAATGTCCTGAGGCCGTCCCGATGACTTCCGTGCCTGCATCCAGTCTCCGGCCAAGGCCACACGTGGACACGCCCTTGGCTCAGGTCATTCTTGCTGAAGTGCTTCTGCCTGGTGAGTATTTGGAACATTTCAGGCACCCTCTCTGGCCCCTTTTAGGTAAGGCCTCCTGTAGGCCAGTCATAATAAAATAATGACAGCAGTCTTCTGAGATGGAGCCCAGTGCGTGTCTCCTGTTAGAGGTGCATTCAGAAACGAGGCTAGCCACCGGTCTGCATGTGAGATGCTGGGTCGTGGGCAGTCCTACCAGAGAGGATGATTTAGTTAGAACCTGTTAGGAGAAGGACTTCCCGTTTAGCTCCTTCTGATTAAGAAAGCTCAGACTGGGTGCCTGGGTGGTTCAGTGGGTTAAGCCTGTGCTTTCTGCTCAGGTCATGATCTCGGGGTTCTGGGATGGAGCCCAGCATCAGGCTGTCTGCTCAGCAGGGAGCCTGCTTCCCCCTCCCCCCTACCTGCCTCTCTGCCTACTTGTGATGTCTCTCTCTCTCGCAAATAAATAAAATTTTAGGGGCGCCTGGGTGGCTCAGTGGATTAAGCCGCTGCCTTCGGCTCAGGTCATGATCTCGGGGTCCTGGGATCGAGCCCCACATTGGGCTCTCTGCTCTGCAGGGAGCCTGCTTCCTCCTCTCTCTCTGCCTGCCTCTCTGCCTACTTGTGATCTCTCTCTCTGTCAAATAAATAAATAAAATCTTTAAAAAAAAAAAATAAAAAAAAAATAAATAAAATTTTAAAAAAAGAAAAGAAATCTCAGACTCTCTTCTGAGACAGAACAATACTTCCCCTGCCCCCAATATCCCAGAAATCACTAGACTTGAAAGATCTGTTAACAGCTGTATTTTCCCTATAGCCAAGAACTGGGCAGTATATTTCACTTACCTGCTCTCCTTCACAGAAGCTGGGTAGCCGTTGGTTTTCAGGCAGATACTAAAGCAGTGGGTCTCCTGGGCACTGGCTCTCAGCCTGCAGGTCACATTAGAAAATGAAGATTTTAGGGGCGCCTGGCTAGCTCAGTCAGTAGAGCATGGCTGTTGATCTCAGGGTTCTAAGTTTGAGCCCCGCATTAGTTGTGGAGATTACTTAACAATCTTAAAAAAAAAAAAAAAAAGATTTAAATCTAAATCTACAAAAAAAGAAAGAAAGAAAGAAAAAAGAAACCTGGGGGTTTAAAAAACTACTCATGTCTGCCCCCCACCCCACTGAGAGTCTGAGTTATGTGGTCTGGGGTGCATCTGGCATCAGGATTGAAAAATGTTGCCACCTGGGGCACCTGGGTGGCTCAGTTAAGTGTCTGCCTTTGGTTCAGGTCGTGATCCCAGGGTCCTGGGATGCAACTCCTGCATTGGGTTCCCAGCTTGGCATGGAGCCTGCCTCTCCCTCTCCCACTCCCCCTGCTTGTGTTCCTGCTCTTGCTCTCTCTCTCTGTCAAGTAAATAAATAAAATCTTGAAAAAAAAGGAAAAAAAAGTCTTGCCAGCTATTTATAATGTGCTGTAGTTGTGTGATCTGACCAGGTGCTGAGGAAAAAAGAAAAGGCTAAATCCAGCCTTTGTTTATAAAGGTTATCATTGCTTAGAATTTCCTTTTTATATGCCATGGAATTTATGACTTTGTAATAAAGAAATCTGGACAAGACTTTTTGTGGTTTTTTTTTGGCTGTCGGTGGGAGGAAAAGTCTCCTCCTTGCACATCCCATAGTAGAGAGGGTAGGGGAGTGGGGGGTGGCGAGCGGGGGGAGGGTTAGGGGGTGGAGGGGGACGGGCAGTGCTCTGTACACCAGGATTTGCAGCCTTGCACACTTGTCCGGGGTAGGGATGGGTTCAGGCAGCTAAATGCTGGGGGAGATAAGCAGGATACGAATGAGGAGCTTTAGGCCTGGAGTGAGGCAGGACTCCTACCTAGCTCAAGGTGTTGTGACGTTGACTCAGGGGTGGCGGATTGGTACTTTTTTTTTTTGAGAAGACATACATAAGGATTTGTAAACCGAATCTCTCACTTTTAAGAACACTGAGCGGTCACCTGGGTGACTCAGTTAAGCGTCTGACTCTTAATTTCAGTTCAGGTCATGATCTCATCGTTGTGAGATCAAGCCCCATGTGGGGCTCCGTGCTCAGTGGGGAGTCTGCTGGGGATTCTCTCCTTCTTCCTCCCGCTCTGCTCTTTCTCAAGCTCTCTGAAATAAATATATATTTAAAAAAACAAAAAACAAAAAAACCGACGGAGTGCCAAAAAGCACATGTAGGGAGTAGACACACGGATCCCATACTGTCTCTGAAAGTCACCTTAGTTCCTTCCCACACTCCGTTAGAAGACAGCTTGTAATCCTCTCTCAAGCATGGAGATGCATTGCAGTTCTTCAATAAAAAACAAACATCAAAAAATTCCAAGAGTAATCAGTGTCCTTGATGCCATCCTCTTCGGTTTGTAGACACACATACCGAGACCCAAAGACGTAGAGGGATATACCCAGGGTCACATGGTCAAGTAGTGGCCATAAGTACATTCTCGAACATTCTAGATCAAACATCTAGTCCCTACTTCTTTCTTCCCAACAGAATTACCAATTTGGGGATCTGTCTTTCCTGGTGTGACTTAGGGATGTTCAAGTTGACACCATGTCCAGCACGGGGCAGATCCTGGTTCATTTAAGCCAGTCCACGCACGGCATTCTCCCGGTAACTGCTACGGATCCCGTGGTGAGTACTTGACCTGGGGTGGCCCAGTCAGATCCAAGGGGAGGACTTAGGTCCCACGCTTGGGGGAGAAGACTGTCTTTCCTGCATGTTGCCTCCATTCCCCGTGGGAGCCATCAGGGGTCTCTCTGATGCAGGTTTCCAAACACCGTCAGAGCACCGAGTGACCTTCTGGGGCTCGGTTTGCAGCAGGTGAACCTTGTGCGGGCCCCCAGTGCGGTGAATGGCAGTGCCTGCGTCTGCACGTGGAAACGGAGACAGGAGAGCAAGGAAGTACCTGAACGAGCCAAGATATTCTGGCTGTAAGATATGGATGATGCACTTCAAGCTCCGTAAATAATAAAAGAAACACACTGGCTCAAGTAAAGAAAAAGTACTTGGATGCGTGACTCAATCTATAGGCTCAAATGACGTCACTAGGACCTGCCTCTAGTCACTTCTTGGCCTATCACCCACATTGGCTTTATTTATTCTCACATTCCTCACAGGGTCAGTGGACAGCCAACAGCTCTGGACACACCTTCTCCCCGGCCCCAGACCAGCGGAACAGACGGGAACCCCTGCCCCCCTCATTGCTCTGTGGATCGCAGGGGTCTCATTGGCTCTGGGGGATCACATGGCCATTTCCCCACCGATGGCTGCAGCCGTGGTCTCAATGGCCAGGTCCGAGCTGTGTGTCTCTCTCTCCCTGGAAAGAACATCAACTGCAAACGGCAGCCGATCCGTGAAGAAAAATGACTGTTCTTTCAGCCAGGAGACAGGCAAATTGGTGCTGGCTGCCCAACTCAATAACTAGAAGCTTTTCCAAATGTGTAGGTTTTGTTGGGTTTATATTGTGCACAGAGCAGAGAATTTGAAATCAGAGATCAGCCCACAATAGTTCACCGGGGAGGGACACCACTTTGCCATTTGCTGGCGGATCGTTCAGGATTGAATGAGATCCTGTATAGCAAAGTACTTTTTAAAATGTGAAAGGCTAAACCCACATGAGGGACTGTTGTCTGCCGTTACTGTCGTTGTCTTTTCTGAGTTTCTCCCACTCATGCTCTCATTAGGATGTAATGTGATTTCAGGCAAGACAGAGGAGGAAACACATCAGTAGCAGCTAGAATGATTTTGGCCAAGGTGGCCCTAAGCATACGTGACATCTCTATGAGAATCAGAAATAGACCCCTCCTTCCCTCTAGGTGATGCAGTTCTGAGGGAACATGGCTTGACAAGTGGATAGAATCTTTGTGCAAAGAAAAAGTCACCCCTTCCCCTAGCTAGACAAACCTGCGTGCTAGCTGACATAGCATGGTGAGTGGGAAGCATACTGGATTTCAGCGGTTGCTGCCCCCTAGGCAGGAAGGTGACCAGGCAGGGGTGGGGAGTTCTGTGCAGTGCACAACCTGCACAGCTGTACTTTGTGGCCATGATGCTGGTGATGAACCATCGAGCAGGTTGAACTCTGGAAGCCTCACTCCTTTTCCTGGCAGAGTTCATGCAAGCCTTAAGACCATTTATCACCTTCCTCTTTTTGGAGCCTGTTCACTTCATGCTAAATGCGCCAGTCTGCATTCTGTTTCTTTTAGTTAATTACCCACTGGCGATTCAGAATCGACCGGCCTTTTCAGATGCTCAGTGCACATCATCCCAACAGAGGGAAGAGAAGACTTCCTTTCTAACCACGCTGATGAGTGATGTCGCCGAGGGTGGCTCACCCTTTAAAATGAACACAGGGCAATTGCTGCACCGCGGTCAGCTGTTGCTGGAAAGTCAGACGCCGATTTCTCTGAAATGCCCAGGATGAAGGGAGGAAAAGCACAGGCAGCTTCACCTAGACGGACCGCCACTGTTTGCTGTTTTAAATCCTCCTGGCAACAGCAACTCCGGAAAGAAATTATTTGAACCAGAGCCAGCCAGCCTCCAGGGAGCCAGGGATCTAATACTGTAGCCTTTGTGTTACTGTGACTGAAAGTCTTCTTCTTCTTAAAAGATTATCCTTCTCTTGCGTGACAGATGGATAGTTGGAGCCAACAGGAACTTGCCATTTTGTTGCCCCTTTCGCTTCATCCTTGGTATCTTCTGGGACACCTGAAATGCTAGAGACTTTTCAACGCGACGTGAACCAGGATTCACCCATTGCCGTGAGGCCAGTGCTGTGGTTTAGGTGACCCAAATGTCAGTGTGACTCTTGCTCCGGTCTCTTTGGTCTGGACAGCACTCACCTTGACTTCACACCGCTGTTCTTCCTTCAATCCTCTTCTGGGACCCAGAATAGTCTGCTGACTCACCGGCCATCTCCTGTCTCCCTGTTTACTTCCTCCTTCGTCCCATTTCATGGTTTTTCTGTTTGTCCTCCTCTCCCCATAGATCCATTCTCTGCCCTCCCTTTTTTGGCCCCCGCTGGGCTCCTTGCCCCCATGTTTCTGGTTGGGAGGCACAGTGGGCCACCGGAAGGTGTCCGTCTGGTTCCTGCAGGGACACTAACTGATACAGTCTTCATCCTTGCCCTCTTCTGGAGTGTCTTCCTGGACGTTCACCAGGGACCCAAGAGAACTCCCCGGCCCATCTCTTTAGCCACCTGTGCCCAGGCTAATTCTCTGTGATCCTCTCGTCTTCTGGGCGCTATTCCATCCTCCTTCCCTTTCTGCTCACCGACAAGAACCATCATAGTTGTTTCTTAAGTGGTCTTCTTATTTCCACTCCATCCTGCCTCATCTGGAAATCAGCAATTAAAAAATCTCCCTAGATATAGGCCTCCGGTTATGAAGTGAATAAATCACGGGGGTGAAAGGTACAGCATGGGCAATAGAGCCAGTGGTATCGTGACAGCGTCGTATGCTGACAGACGGCAGCCACGCTCGCGGTGAGCACAGCGTAACATACAGAAACGTCGTATCGCTGTCGTACACCTGAAACCGAAACTCGCGTGACCCTGTGTTACGTTAGGAACCTACAACTAGAGCCCTATTTATTAGAGAGAGAGAGGTAGAGTCAGAGGGACAGAGTCTTCAGCAGACTCTGTGTTGAGGGCAGAGCCTGATGTGGGGCTCAACTCCAGGACCTTTAACTCACGACCTGAGCCAAGACCAAGAATTGGCCCCTTAACGGACTGTGCCACCCAGGCACGCCCTATAACTATTTTTAAAAAACAAATCTCCCCAAACACCTAGAACCCATTTACGAAGCAACCTCACTCGGGATAGGGAGGTTCCTGATAGCCTCCATTCTCCCCTTTTGAGGGTCTCCCATCCTCCCCCACCTTGCTCTGAGCCCTGGGAGACGGATGGATCAAAGGACTTCCTCGCCCCCTCGCTTCCTGCTGGGTTGAGCCAGTTGGGAAGCACTGGTGGGAAAGCAGAAGGCAGGAGGAAGGTGAGGTTGGGGTGCTCATCTCCCCTGCTGCCTCCCGGATGGGCAGGGGTTGGCCTGCCTGTCCTGTGAAGCTCTCCTGAATGACCTTCAGTTGAGGGTGCCTTTGGCTTCCTGCTGGGACCCCGACTAACTGGTCCTGGAGCCCTAACGAGTCAAACCCGGTAGACTCCCCTTCTCAACACGGAGGGCGCTCGCACTGCATTCTGGTCACTCCAATTTAATACAACTTAGCTCAGCCTGGTTAGAAATCTCACCTCCTAATTTAATTCTCATTTCTTGTCCTCTCTTCAAGGATAGGGATGCGCGGAGTAAGGCATGGTAGAGCCTTTCCAGTCTTCTCCCTCTACCAGGCGTCCAGCGCATGTTGGGGAGGAAGAAGAGGGAAGGGGACAAAGCTCTCTTTCCCCATCTAGCTACTGAGACAGTTTCGTCTTTCCGGTCCATGAGAGTCTCTGGCTGACACCGTGGGCCAGGTGAGGCGGTCTCAGGGGCAAGAGCCCAGACAAATGGGCGAGGTTGTTCTGTGCTAACAAACCACCCCAGAATCTGAATAACCCATTTCGGCAAAGCCTGACTTCTCTTTCTGCAGCACGTCCACGGCAGGTCGGCAGAAGCGCTGCTCACCAGATCCCTCAGGGACTCAAGCTGGTGGGACAGCCCCTGCCCCAACACTGCTGCTTTCCCAGGAGGACCGCGCCCCGCAGAAGGTCCTGCCCCGGGACTGCCGCCGACCAGGGAGAGACGGACACTTGCACGCACGTCACTGGCCAGAACTAGTCACATGACTCCACTCCGTTGGGAGGGGCCAGGAAATGTAACCGTTCCACCTCCCCAGAGCCGGGGTCTGAGCGAGCCGGGAACGCTGCTGATGCTACCACAGGGCACGCGCGTGAGTTCTCACGGCCTTGTTGTCTGGCAGGGGAGATCAGACTCCAGCCTGCCTAAGGCTGACCCCGTCTCCATCACTGAAGGCGCAGTCCCCAGCACATGGCTTCCGGGTTTCTACTCCTGGCAGGCAGCAATGCCCCCCCAACCCCAGGGGATAAGTCATAAGATGTCTGAAGCTCAGCTGCTATTTTTTTTTTTTTTAAGAAAATTATCCTGCTCAAATACACGCTTGCCATGAAGTTGACCAATTGCATGATTTTAAAGTACACAATTTAGTGATATTTACTACATTCACAGGTTGTGCATCACCACTTCCTCGTTCCAGAGCATTTCCATCCCCCCCCAAAGGGAAACCCTATACCCATTAAGCAGTTACTCCCCATTTCTACCCTCCCTCCAGCCCTGGCAATCTTTAATCGGCTGTCTATGAAATTGCCTATTCTGGCTGTTACATATAGATGGAACCATTCAATCTAGGTCTTTGAGCGCAGCTACTTTCTGAGGTGTCCCTGTGACCCATGGGAAGCTCATTCACTGTTGCCGTACCACGCTCCGGCTGGGCAGGTCCCCTCAGATGCCTCCTCTCTCCACCTGCTGTCAATCTGGTTTCCTTCCCCCTGGCTCAGTGGGACAGCGGCACCCTGCTAGTCTAAGCAGGGAATCGACTGTTCTCAGACCCTCCGGGTGCATCTCTATGGGAATCCCTTCCCTACACAGGTATGGGGTGGGATGGAGAAGACGACACATCCCCCGTGCGCAGGGGAAAAGCCACTGTATTCACTGGCCAGTGTCTCTTGATTCCCACGGCCACCCTGGCAGAAAGCACTTACTTAGCTCGAAGCTGGCTGATTATAGTGGAAAGGCACAGTTAGCAAGCCCTGGGCGAGTGTGGCATCTGGCCCCATTTCCCCTACACTCTTGACCATATGTGCTGTTCAGCTGCGGTCATTTTCGGCTACAGCCTCAAGGGCCAAGCTTCCTGTGGCAGCTCCTTATGCATCATTTTGATAATGTTCCTCCCCACTCAGCAGCTTTCCATGTCTATTATGAATGGCTCAGTCCCAAACTCTTGGCTGGGCATTCAAGGCCCTTGACAAACTAGTTCCTGTTAAGCCTCCCTTCTCACTGTGCCCCGCACAAACTCCGTTCCGTGCAGGCGGGTCTCACTGCCTCCTGAGAGGCCTCGCTCCATTTGGGTTGGGGTCCTTTACTCTGCCATCCCCACCTGGAACATACTTTCTCTCTTCCTGGATGGGAGGCTCTTTGCCCTTGTCTTCTCATGGCCTTCCTGGGCTTCTAGCCTCCTCTCCTCCCTGAAGTCCACTGCCTGGCCTGTCCCTTTTGGGCAGGTATATGCTGCCTTGGTGGCTAGTGACCTGCTATGGGTTGACACCTCCTTCTGGTAACGGGGTGAGTTGAATGACCCCACTGATTGCAGTGAGCATGAAGGCTGACCCTCCCATCCCCTCATGCCATGTGTCCTCAAAAACCCAAACTGGCAGAGCCAGGCAGAAGGGGGATTAGCCAAGGCCACAGAACCCAAACCCTTCTCTGGGCTGGAGAGTGAGATGTTAGGAAGGAGTGAGGAAGGGGACGCTGGAGAGCTCCACCATCTTCCAGGGACACCTGCCCAGGGTCCCACTAGGACTAGGCATCAGGAATTGATGGTCAGGGACACCTGGGTGGTTCAGTGGGTTAAAGCCTCTGCCTTCGGCTCAGGTCATGATCTCAGGGTCCTGGGATCGAGCCCTGCATCGGGCTCTCTGCTCAGTGGGGAGCCTGCTTCCCTCTCTCTGCCTACTTGTGATCTCTGTCAAATAAATAAATAATATTTAAAAAAAAAAAAGGAATTGATAGGCAAACATGTTCTGCCTGGAGTCCTTTCAGGTTGAGCCAGAAGTACATTCCGTTGTGGCCAAGTTTAGGTGGAGGGATGGGGGAAAGGGAGAAAGGGAAGGGAGCAAGAAAGGGAAATTGGGGAGGGAAGATAAGGCAGAAGCAGAGAGAAAGAGCAAGTCAAAGTAGGGAAGGGGAGGGGAGGGGAGGGGAGGGGAGGAGATTTAGGAATCCTGAACTTGGTGAAAAGCAAGATTTTTCTCATCTTGCTGAAGGGAGGAGCTGGTGGTCCTTGGGTCCTGTAACCACACTTTTCTCCTCCTCCTCCCCTCGCCCAGGATGCACCATCATCCTGCCCTCCTCAAGTCACCTGCCTTCACTGTCCAAAGCAGCCTCAGCCCAGACTGCGTTCCCCCTTGGCAACATCCTTTCTGGGCTGTGCCCCGCTCTGTTTCTATGTTTCTGGTTTAGTTCATTTCCATGCGGGAAGCTGACTTGTGCCCTGGAGGAACTATTCCGAGAGCTGGACGGGTGCCCGGAGGGACAGAGCTGTGGTCGCATCTGCAGCGCAGGCTGACCTTTCTCAGGATGGCCTGGAGCTACTCAGATGCCCGGAGTTTCCCTGGGCCCAGCAGGCCCCTGGAAGTGGGTGGGCCTCGTGCCTGCTGCCCCAGCCCTGGGGTATCCTTCTTCCTTTCTGGGTCCCCGGCTAGGCCCTCCCTAGCTCAGGTCAGATTGGCAACATTCTGGTGAGGTTCTCTGACTTCTGCAAATCCTGGCTCCCTTAAACGTGAAGGCAGAGCCTCTCGGCACAAGCGTTATGGAGAAAGTTCGTATGCGTGGGCTCCTCTAAAGCCCGTGATGTGGCGTGCGTCCAGGTGAGGGGTCCCGCTGCTGTCTTTTGTGTCAGTCTTAGCACCACGTGCATTCTCATTCGTGAAGCCTTCGCTCCCGGACTAGGCAGCGACTCTGGAAAGACGCCTGGCCTCCAGAGGCTCACCTCCCTTCGATCTGTGGCTGTTGGGTTCATTTTGCTCAAGGCCATCTCGTAGCTTCTCATTCTCCCCCCTCAAAAGCCATCAGTGGCTACCACATTCATTCCTCGGAATGAATAACCGATTTGTGCCATCAAACTCCCTGTGCTTCATCCAGGGAGTACAACCCTGAGGGCAGGCCTGGGAGCTGGGGAGCAGTGACCGTCGGTAGGCTGGGACCCCGTCTCCCAGTCCCAGTCCCAGGGGATGCCACTTGGAATGTTGGTCCTGAGATGATCCTGCCTCTTGAGCCAAACAGCCTTTCCATTTGGGGTTCCTCCTTATCCCATAACAGCTGCTTACAGAATCTGGAAAGGGAAGGTTCTAGATGAATCTCCAGGTTTGCAGATCACGAGAAGCCGGTGATAGCTAGTTCTTGGCACGCAGACTCTCACGTTTTCCCTCCCTGACCCATGGCAGTTGGGACTAATCCACTTAGGGCTCAAGGAGCCCAGCTGAGACCTCAAAATGTTTCTGAACCCCACCTGGGCCACCACTGACTGAATTTGGCAAGTGAGACAGAAACCAGTTATTCCTACACACACTTCTTCCACTGAATGAAACTAATCCTTGATAAGACTGGGTCTAAGAAGTCATGAACAGGTCACTACAAGGGACCCAGAGTGGCAGGGGGGAAGGGGTTGGTGCTCACAATTGTGTGATGATTACATTTTGAGATTTAACCAAAAAAATTTTTTTTCATTCCCGGTTACCCCTAGCCCTTCCCTGAATTCAGGCTAAAGACATTCTGCTTTTATTCTCTTACTGAGCCAATGACTCAGCAAAAATGCAGAGAGAGCTAAGAGTCTAAACAGACTTTTCAAACTCCTGGCAGAGATGGTAATTCGGGGGAGGGGGGGTGGTGTGGAGAGAAAAGCATTTGATGTTCAGAAGCTTAAGTTTTGGAGTTTCAAAAGGATAGCTCCAAAGGGGAGCTCAGGGCACTAGGAACACAGGAGGAATAGAAAAAAGGAATGAAGGCAGGCAAACAGGGAGAGGCAGTCCTGGAGGGGAGGCTGGAGACTAAGACCTCAGAGGTGAAATGCTGGGGAGCAGGGAGTCTCTGACAAGCGCTCCTGGGCCCTGCACGTCCCTGGGTCATGTCTGGAGGCGCTATGATGGGTCCCCAGCTAGGTTTGGGAAACTGAGGCCAAAAGGAACCTGCACCTCTCTTTGCTGGGGTGAGCCCAAGAAAGGACCCAGCATGGTGTGGAACGTGGAGGGCCCCAGACCAACCCTCTGGGTTTCTTAAAGCCCAGGGGAGTGTGAGAAGCTCACTCGGGCAGGATGCTGAGCTCTCGAGAGCTCCAAGGATGAGGCGCAGAGCGTGGCAGGGGACACACCACAGGGCAGCAGACAGGGAGGGTGGGGACCCCTCTGTGGGACCAGCGTGGTAGAGGACACAGAGGGTCCAGGGACCCCTTGCCCTGGCATCTGGGGAGACAGGAGGAAATGATCGCTACAGGGATTCGGAGTTTGGGGAGATAAAATTTCTGCCACTGAGCAGAACGGGAGCACGGAAAAGGAAAGAAAGTTACATCGTGGGCACATTTTGGTGGATATTTGTATGCACTGCACGTAGAAAGGCATTCCCCAGGGGCGCCTGGATGGCTCAGGGGATTAAGGTCTGCCTTCAGCTCAGGTCATGACCTCAGGGTCCTGGGATCGAGCCCCATGGGGCTCCTTGCTCAGTGGGGAGCCTGCTTCTCCCTCTCCTCTTACCCCCACCCCCCGCGCCCCACTGGTGCTCTCTCTCAAATAAGTAAATGAATAAAAAAAAAAAAAAGGCGTCTCCCAGACTGTAATTAGGAGGTGGCTTTTGACTGACTATGGCCTGGTTGCCTCTTTTCTAGTTCCCTGCCAGACTCCCCCGATCTGAAGCACTGGGTGGGGATCTGGACAGTGCGCCCCAGGAAGGAACTGTCGTGGGGAATCACAGAGGAGAAAAGATCTCTTGGTCTATTAGACCTGCAAGAATGTAAACAAATAAAAGTATGAATAATGTCAAAGAAGGGGTTAACTTAGTGCATAGTGATTCTTATCCTCAGCATTATCGGCATTGTGAGGCAGGCAATCCTTTGTCGTCCTGTGTATTCCAAGATGTCTAGCAGCCGCCCTGGCCTCAGCCCACCAGATGACAGGAACACCTTGACCCCTGCCCAACCCCAGAGGTGGTAATACGTTGAGATGATGCCCTATGTCTCCTGCCGGGTTTGGCGGGGGGGGGGTCAAAACTGCCCCCCAGTGGAGAACACTGGCTTAGTTTCCACGTTCCCAAAGCGTGCATCATGGAATGGGGTTCTGCAAAAGGGACGTGGGGTCTCTGTGGCCCCGTCAGTCTGCAAATGCTGAGTGAGAAGCAGCTAACCAGGGCTACTTGTTTGCAGGACTTCCCAGGCCTGCCACATGGCCACGGACACGTTAAATCTCCAAGAGGGAGCGTGTCCCATCAGTGCATGTTCAGTACACGCTGGACATTGCCACATTAGACACTTTCACGGCCTGGAAGTCACGAGGGTTAATAAACATTTAAAACGGACATATCTACCCAGTAGATTTTGTTTTTGCCTTTTCACGGTCATCCAAGGTCGGTCTAATTATTCCTTCTTCTAGGAGAACCAGGGCTCAGAATTAAAGTGTGTTCTCATGGCCAACAACCAACACACAGGGAGACTGGGTTTTAGATTCTCCATTCCATGTTCTTAGTAGGGTTCCCCCCGGCTTCCCGGGCACTGCCCGATGATTCTGAAATTCAGGTCCTGCCACGAAGTTTGTCACCGATCTCTGTGACACGGGCCACCTGCTATTCAGAGTTCTCTCGAGAGACACTGTTCACTAGGTCTGCATTTTCAGAGGCAAAAGGGAGGCTCAGTGAGAAAATACTGGCTATCTTCGGCACAAGGCAGCCTCCTCGGGTTACAATTTTTAAGTAAAACTGTTTTCTTCCTTCTGAAAATGAAAATTGTCATCGTATTGTTTTATGTTTTCTTTGCTTGCCAGGAAGCTCAGATCCAAAACTTCTATCTTGTCTGACAGTGTTCTTTCTTCTTGGTTCTATTATTATTTATAGTGTATTTTCATACAGTTTGTATACAGCCTCAAACACATATAATTAATAAATGGAAACCTTGCAAAATATTCACCCCTTAAAAAAAAAAAAACCAAACCCTCAATGCTTAAAAATGGTTCCATCTGATTTTATTTTGTAATCATGGTGAAATGCTACGTGTGGATGGCGGCCAGGAGCGGCCCCATTTGGGTGAAAGACAAGCAGCCATCCTTGTGGGTTTCATCTAAGCCACGTATCATCTGAGAGGCGAGCGAGCGTGGGGTTTACAAAGCCTTTGCATAATCATTACCTTATTTGAGCTCATCAACTAGCCTGCGAGCTGGAGCAGGTATCACTAATTACCATTCCCATTTGACTGCTGATGAGTAAACAGACCGAGGCTCAAATATTTTTAGAGGACTTGTTTTTTGCTTTCCAATGTTTCTGGCCCAGACTAGCCGGTGGAAGAATTGAGAGGTAGAGCTGGGTCTTCGGCCTCCACGTGGGACGCTGGACCTGAGCAGGCGGCAAATCTGTGGCACCTGTAATTGATGCAGCCATCCCCCCCCCCCACAACTACCCCCACATACACGCTCCAGGGTCCAAGAGAGGGCAATACAGCCCTCACTGATCTGCACGCGTTTCCCACTGAACGCAACCATTGCCAGAGTCCTCCCCACAGCGCCCCAGACACGCATCGCCAGTCACACAACAGATATCCCAAGACGGACGGACACTTTTTAGAGTTCTCTGAAACTCAAAGATCCTCCAATTGTAGGACTATATACAAGATTAGAAAGACGAAATCATAGGGGCACCTGGGTGGCTCATTCGGTCAAGAGCATCCGGCTCTTGGTTTTGGGTTCTGATCTTGGGGTTATGGGATCAAGCCCGGTGTCAGGCTCTGCCCTCAGCAGGGAAACTGCCGGAGATTCTTTCCCTCTGTCGCCCTTCCCCCACCCAGCCCCCCCACCCACCTGCCCTGGGCGCATGTGTGCTAAGATGAATAAATAAATCTCAAAAAAAGAAACGTGAGATTATAAAACATGATGGCTTTTGTCTGTAGCCTCTGCATGGCCATTCGAACTGCAGTGGTAGGAGTCAGCTCTGGCTGCCATAATAAAATGCCATAGAAGGGGGGTGGTTTGAACAACAGAAACTTCACGCTCACCGTCCTGGGGGCCAGAAGTCCAAGTCCGAGGCGCTGACTGTTGTGGCGTCCGGTGACTTCTCTCGCGGCCCATCTCACGGGGTGCTCACTCCTCGGCGTGCGCCCTGACAGAGCGGGAAAGCGTGTGCTCAGGGGAACGCGGAAGCTGGAGGCCGCTCTCCCCCCTTAATGAGGCCACCTTTGTGAGCTGATTTAGCCTTAACGACCTCTACCTGGCCCTCTCTCCAAATACGGCCACGTGGGGGACCTTGGGACCGGCAGCCCATGAATTAGGGGAGGGGGCGCAATTCAGCCCACAGCAAGCAGACGTCGTTGGGGAGTAAATTTATTCCCAAGGTTTATTCCAGTCTGGATGGGGCAAACCCTGCAATCAGCCATTGCTGATGGGCTAAACACAGCACCCACGGGACACCTGGAGCAAACGCGAGGCCGATCTCGAGGTTTGGCGGCTTCGGCTGTAACTGCACTGAACTCCGTTCAGCGGATCTCTGGAGTCCCGCACTCAGGGTCACTTCAAGTCTGACTCTAGGTCCCAAATTTGCACATGGGCCGGCACCCCAGGGCAGCAGGTATAGAGAGCTGCACAGACAGCTGTTCCGAGGAAGCGGGGAGGAAATACCTTGTTGCAGATCTAGAGAATGGCTCCAGCAGAACCCCGCTTCTCTGTCTCCACCGACACCATGATCGCAGGGCTTTGGGTTTAAAAATAAAATCACAACGTTCTCTGAAGTGTCGCCTTTTGTCTGACTTGCAGTGTAAATTAAGGGCAATTAAAATCAAGGCCCTCCTCATTGCGTGGGAGGGTTTATCAGTAAATTTGCTTCCTTTGCTATCTGGTCCCAGATGATGTGAGAACTCTGCCATCCTGGGTGAGTAACAGGGCGACACCCCAGCCTAGTGTTCTTCATGGAAGGCTGATGTGTTATTTAAGGCCACGCTCCTATCCTTTTTTTACTCTATTTCCTTAATTTCCTATGAATGTGCTAGAAAGATGGCCCAATGATAAAGGAATCTTGGGATCACTGATTGACAATCACGCCTCACCCTGTTCCTCATCTCTCTCTCTCTCAAGGATAAGGGACCCAGAGCCTCGCATGATAAAGCCACAAAAGGAACCAAATTATGCTGAGCAAAAAAATATTCTTTTCCTGAGAATTTCCCAGGAGTTTGGGTATTTTTGACTCTTGCTCACTAAATATGGAGAGACTGAGACGCCACGAGAAGCAGGGGGAGCTGTTCTGCTTTTTTTAGTCCTTCTGTTAAGAAATCATTTCATCTCTTTGAGGCTGTGTTTACAATGTCTCAGAAGTCCCCTCCCTGTGGAAAAGTCAGAGCCCTCTGCACGGTCACAGTTTCTGGAGATGTTCTCTGGCTCTTATTTTTGTAGGATATAAAGCTCTGTGAACGATCATTTCTATTTCCTGGTGGTCTGATGGCTGCCCAACATGGGGAATGAAGGAAATGGCATCTTTGATCTTGGAGGAGTCCTCCCTTTGCCTCGCGTTCGCGTTGGGCACGGGCTCCCAGTGTTCTCTGAATTGATTCAGTGGGCGTGTCAGTGGAACTGGGGGGGCCAGGGGTGGGGGTGGGGAAAGTGGAAGAGGGACAACCTGGGTACCAGGGCTAGGGAGGGAACTTTGTACTGCCCCCTGCATGCATACTATGCCTTTTTGTGAAGGGATAGATACGATCGGGGACTTCAGTTAATGGGGGTTAATTTTAGGGATACGATTGTGGAAGTCTAGAAGAGGTGGAATGGTCAGCTCTACTGAAAATGAGTGCATTGTTCAAGGAGCATGAAGACTCATTCAGCGTTTAATACTTTGGCGGTAGCGTTGGTCCAAGAGCAACCTGGTGACCTGCCATACTGCTGGCCCTGTGTCATGTCTCCCCCCCGGGGTCATTGTACGTGTTTCTCTATTTTTGGTGGTACATGCACTCTGGTCTTCAGAACTAGGGGTTTGGTCAGATTCTTCTCCTTGTTCTTCTTGTTTCTCTAAGGACTCAGAATTGGCCTTGTGTTTTCTATCTGGTTATCTCTTCCTTAGGGTTGTGAGCAATCGCTAGTGTTCGTTGTCTGGATATATTAATTCATTACTGTCAAAAAATGATCATATTCTGATTTTATCATTCTTTATTGGCCGGGAGACCAGCTATGAAGAGAAACTTTCCAGGCTTACTGTTTGATTGCCCTGACGTATGGTTCCTTCAGGAAACAGAGTAAATGCTTGATTCTTTCTTTCTATTTATTAGTTTTCAGGATAATGAGTTGGTTCTCTGAGGAGCATATGGAGAAGTTCTGCATTCCTATAAAGTCATATTTTTAACTGTGTTCATAGACTATCTAGGCCTTAACGGTGTTCAGGACTTGCACAGGGAAAAACAAGACCCTTTAGGAAGAGCTTCTCATGTACTGTTAGTGGAAATGTCAATCGTCAGAACCACTTCGAAAGGCCACTGGGCAAAATCTAGAAAAGATAAGTATGTTGCTCCAACCCAGCAATTTTTTTTTCTAGAGAAACTCTTAAAGTTGCAGTCATACAACATTATTTATAATAGTAGGCATAAAAAAAAACCCATTAATGTCCATAAAAAGGAGAATGACTAAATGGATTATTATATATTCAAGTGATAGAATAGATCAATATATAGCAACATAGATTTCCAAAACATAACATTGAATAAAAAACAGACTTTGGAATGAGTATAGTAACGTATCGTTTGGGTAAAATTAAAATCTACAGAACAATACTGTGTGCTGTTTATGGCTACAGAAATATATTTTAACTGTAATAAAACATGAACAAAACCCTTCTTTCTCTGAGCTCCCTGGGAAGAGAGAATTGTAGTTTGTAAATAACTCTTTTTATATTATTTTCCTCGCTTTCTTTGCTCATTGCACCGCCTTGTCTTCCGGTTTCCTCCTAGGATTTAGGTTAGATTGACTACTCTGATTGATATTTCCACTTGGACACATTCTTGCGAAGTCATGTGGGGGAAATGGCAGTGACCGCTCTGGGTAGTGAGCCACTTTGGGGGACCAGGGTGGAGGGAGCAACAGGACTGAAGAGAGAACCCCAAGGTTGTATTTACTTGGTGCTTTTTGCAACCTTCCACAAGGAAGACTATTTCTTGTGTAAACATGTCAGATCTGTAAAAAGTACAGGAAATCAGCTTCCGAAATTTTGAAACATTAGTTGCATGACAGCGTGCTCTGTGACAGTATAAAGTGCAAATTTTCATCATCAGAGGAGCTGCAAACAAAGAAAAACGGAGCCCTGGGCTATATGAGGCAAAAGCCACAGTGTTTGGGGGTGGGAGAAACAGTCTTGTGCTCTGAGAAATGAGACTGTGGGTTTTGGGAGGCAAGCTGGCAGCCCACAGACGTTTTTTTGTTAAAATTGTTTTGGCAAAAAAAAAATTTTTTTGGTTGAATTTTTATTGGGGAAAATGTACTATTTAAAATTGGGTAAACAAAGAAGTATTGGGAGATTTCACATTAAAAACTATATAAATTCGGGGCACCTGGGTGGCTCAGTGGGTTAACGCCTCTGCCTTCAGCTCAGGTCATGATCCCAGGGTCCTGGGATCGAGCCCCGCATCGGGCTCTCTGCTCAGTGGGGAGCCTGCTTCTCCCTCTCTCTCTGCCTGCCTCTCTGCCTACTTGTTGATCTCTGTCTGTCAAATAAATAATTAAAATCTTTAAAAAAAAACTATATAAATTTGAATTCTGGGTTCTCTTGACAATCCGAAGGTTGGGCACCTCTGGGCTCACTGTGTGTGGGTGGCAGGGAGCAGTCACAGGGAGTGCTCCCCTGCTACCTGCTGTCCCCACAAGCCAGCGCCCCCTATCCCTGTCTCCTGCCTGCTCCATTAACATATCAGTACTGCCTACTTTCCCTCAGCAGATAATGGCATTTGCATTTCTCCCCTTACCAAGGTTTCTTTCCTTTGAACACTTTTAGTCACATGTTTCTAGTCATATTCAAATGAAAACCAAGAGCCCTTGCGAGTCCTGCACCCCTAGGCACCCCCTCCCACCTTCCTCAGGTCTTTGTTTCCTTTGGGGGTTGGGCAATCTGATTCCACTAAAAGGTGAGTTGGTAGATCCTCGAAACCCTGATTCCTCATTGGCAGGACCGTGACCTTAGTGCTTGGTCTTGGTCCTCCGTTGCCGTGAAAGATGGCAGAGTGCACCGGGCTGCCAAAAATAAATTTTACAATTCTGAATGCAGACCGCACTCTATTATTTATAACACCCACAGCAACGATTCCCAAAGAACGAAGTCTAATTAAGAATTCCTGCTCATTATCTAGTGAGAAAATAGATTGGGATGAGTCCCAGACTCCATCCCTGCCTGTGCATGGGGTGGGGGCGGGAGGGCGAGGGCTCCCCAGATGAGGAGAGAGAGAGGCCCAATGGCAGGTTCAAATAGGCCATTCAATCAAAAGACTCATTTCCACAGGGCAACCTCGCAGAAGACTGCGTGCCCAGTGCCGTGGGCAGAAGTGGGTTCAGATGAGTCAGTGTGGACTGAGACTGAAATATAAAAGATACCGCCAGCCTCAACAACACAGGCAAACGGTAACTGAAACGTTTCCATGGAGAGGGCACGTGCATGATGTGAACCAGGGGATGTCGGGAAGGGCTGACCCGAGGGATACCCACCACCACCATTTTGCAAAATTCAGTTTCCCTCTCTCCTTCCTTACCTGTCCAATATCCAATTGTTAGAGAGCCATACCTTGGTATTCAGACACGATCCCTCTTTTTGTATAAATATCCTTGGGAGAAGCTTTAAAAGAAGCTTTTTAAAATACGGTTACTGTCTGTGCCAGCCCCTTCCTTATACATGAATTCGTGCCCAAGGTGACATAGCTAGTCAGTGGTCACCACAGTGGGTTCCTCCAACTCCAGATTTCTTGGTCTCTGTAGAAGTTGGTTCTCAGTGTATGTTCCTAGGACTCCTGCAGGTCCTGAGGCAGGTCAGTGAGGTCAGAACTGTTTTCACAGTAATATGAAGACAGTATTTGCCTTTTGAACTCTCATTCCCTCATGGATGTATGGTGGAGTCTTCCAGAGGCTACATGACATGTGCTATTACAACAGATTGAATCAGAAGCAGATAGGGAATCCAGCTGTCTTCTAAGTCAGGCGCTGAAGAGCTTTGCAAACATACAAAACAATGCCATTCTACTCGCTTATTTTTTTGTTTATTTACTTTGGAGCTCTTTGGGATTGTCAATAATTTTGAGGAGTGCAAAGCCCCCCGAGATCGAAATATTTGGGAACTGCTGCTCAGTGGCACAGCTAGCCTAGTGCCTAGCCTTCTTCATCGGGATGTGGGCTGGGTTGCTTTTTCTCTGAGACAGCCAGCTGAGGAAGGCACTGGGAGTGAGAGTCGATGGGAGAGAGGTGGGCTCTACTAGGGAGGACAGACTTAGGCCTGAGCAGATAGCAGGAGGGTCTTCAGGGAGAGGAGAGGGCATGGAGAGGGGAGTTGGGAAGCGCTAGGAACAAAAGATTCTCCACGCCCAGGACTGGGAATTGGATTATTGTGGTGTAGTGGTGGGAACCAAGACCTGCTTCAGAAGACTCGTTTCAGCAAACCATTTAGGAATGGTGCGATCTGGGCAGATCACTTATCTTCACAGGGTTTTCCTCTTCCTTGGCTCTTGGTTGGACTAAATCAAGATTTTCAACCCAGTATGATGATAAAATCATAGATAATAATACACAGAGAAGTAATGAAAGATAAAATATTATAAAAGAGAAAAGCTTAGAAATATTGATTTAATAAAAAAAATTAAGGCATATTTGGAATTGTCTCCTAGCATAAGGCTGCTCTACTTATCTGAGTTCCGATGTGCTTTCTTGAGTGGGAGCACAGCGAGCCCAGAATGGGTTCACCCCAGGAAGTGTAAGTCACCACAGCAGAGGAGAGAGGCAAAGAGCCACTGAAACTAGATGATTTAGTACAGTTCTCTTTTGGCTCAAAGTCTCTAGAGGTCTAACATACGGTTTGGTGCATCTCCTGTTAGCATGTGTCCTCAAAAAACAGAGGAGAGACCACCTGGAAGGAGGGTCAAGAGTTAGAATTTCTGGCTGCACAGACCTGTGATTTCCCAGCTCTGGCACCTAATTTATTTGTGTGTTCTTGAGCAAGAGATAGAATCTCTTCGAAAAATGGAATAATATTGCCCACCGTCTAGGTAGCTGTTCAATGAGAAAACATATGTCAAATTGGCTGGCTCATAGCCAGCAGTCTATGAAACACTGGCCTCCTTCTCTTTTCTCAAAGTGCATACACAGAGAACCGGATGATATAACATGAAAAGTTGCTTTTTTGGGGGGGGTATCTCTTGATGACACGGAGGGCTGTCTCAGAGGAGTGGGTTTCCAGCACTTAGATGTTGATTAGGAGGAGAAGAAATTTGATAATTGTGTACATCTAGCTGAGAGGATGCCATCTCAGTGGCCTGGTCATTCCTGGCGGCCACATGGAATGTTTCCTGATTCATAGCTGCTCTCCTGGGTCCTACTTCCCAGGAGGCATGATGGACGAACCCACGGGCAGCAAAGACTTTGCTCCCCATTCATCTTCTAGCTTGCTGTTGGAGCCATTTGTTTTCCAACAGGTGAGCTGGAGGAGATGGATTACAGGTTGTCAGGATAATAAGTAAGGGGATGTTGTGTTCATTTTCTTTGTGACGTATAGTGGGAAATACTTAAGTGCTTCAATTTAGCCTAACAACAAGCTCAGGAAATAGAAACTTCTGAATCCCAATCTTCCCTCCCTGGTTTCACTTACTGACTTGAAAATTCCCAGAAAAAGTGCCTTATTCAGGTTTAAGGAAAAAAAACAAACAAACTCTTGGCACAATTGTATTTGGAGAAGATAAAGTAAACACTGGCTAGAGTTAAACGTTATTTGACAGTACTTTGTGCAAACAAATATGGTAGGCAAAGAGATCTGAGGACATGTTGTCAGGACTCCTTGGTTGGTGCCACTGAATGAGCTCCAACTGAAGACTTTCTCTCAGCATCCCAGAACACAGAGTTCTAGAACTCCAAGCACACGGTTTGCACGCAATCTGAGAAGGGGATTGGAAAAAGCAGAGGCCTTGGAATTGGGAGACTGGGCTTGAACTGGGGCTCTTCTGTCTGGTAGGTGTGTGACTTTGGAAATATCCTTTAACCACGTGAACCTCAATTTTCTTATCCATAAGTTGGAGATGACAAAATCTACCTTGTAGAACTGTTTTGAGGATTCGACATAATGTATGCGAAGTATGTTATAACAAAAGATGCCTAATCAATGGTAGCTCTGATGATCCTGTTGTCTGTAGTCTGTGCTGATAAATTTAGGACACCTACTTTAACCGAAACTATTTGCCCTGGGGAGTTGCCTCAAAGCACCCCTTTATATACCACACGCTTTACTGTTCGCTCCTCTAGTCTTGCTGAAAACGACTAGGTTTGGAGACAAGTCAGCTTCTCAATGGTCACAAGCCGCATACAAAGCCTAAGGAAGGAAGCACATTAACTACATTGTGTAAGTATGAGAGCAATGGCAGGTCCTTGTGGATAGAGAAGATGGAGGACGGGTGATCAGATCCACTCTACCTAGTTATAATGGAAGATCATCGCAACTTACTTTCTACAGCTTTGGAAAACATATATACGATATAAAGCAAATAGAGCAAAATGTCAAGAATCATTGCCCATAGGCAGAGGGTATAAAAGTGTTCATCATCCTATTCTTTCAATGGCTCTAATGTTTGAAAGTTTCCATGATTAAGAGGGGAAAAGAGAGAGAGGGGTTACTCAGGGGTTGAACTAGACTTCGTTAGCACTGGAAAAACTAAGAGACAGTAATCATTGTATTACCTGTTAGTAGATCAGCAGCCCATACTGGTTTAAAAAAAAAAAAAAAAAAAAGGATACGAAGCCTGTTCACTTAGACTTTTCAACGTGACAGAAAGGAAATCTAGTTATATGTCAGTCCCTTAAAGTCACGATGAGAAATCCGGGTGCTGGGATGTGGGCGACTTTCTCAGCAGCAGACTGTCCTTCCTGAGGTGGAGGTGGGGAGCCTGATCTCAAGAGGAATTGAGGTAATTGACAAGACTATTAGCTCATCTCCATTTGTAGGCGGAGTTTGCAGTGGGAGAATCTTCGGTTCTCAGGGGACTTGGAGGTGCGCAGGCTGTTCGAGCTGCCTTCATCGGAAATAGACTGACTTATTTAATTCAGGATCTTATGGTCTCCAGTTCAGTGCGGTTGCTCAGCTGCTGTGGAGGAGGACAGGTGAGAGCCTGCCATTTGCCTCAGGGCTCATCCAGCTGTCAGCCTGATTTCTTCTGCAGACAGATGTTTCAGTACGACTGTGTCTACTTTTTGTTTTGCCAGCCTGCATGGAATCTCAGAGCTTTGGACTTGGAGAGACGTTTGAGTCTTAACCTGGGCTCCTAGATTCTTCCTTCGGTGACTGTGGATGGGCTTCCGGGATTCCAAGAACACTTTTCAACAGTCTCCTGAGTCTAAGCTTTCTTCCCTAGGAAAGGTTCCTATCTTTCAGCAGATTCCTATAAGTGATTACAACTCGAGAAATTTAAGAGCCGCTTATCTGGCCCAACCTCTACACCCCACATAGCAGACAGAAAAAAAATGAGAGAACAAATTAGGAAAAACATTTTTTGGAATGTCTGCATACTTTAAAGAACTGACCTGGTTTTCAGCCTCTGCAGACTGAGCTAATGGGCCAGGAAAATCGGTTGAATGAAATGGAGCCCCTGGAGAGCTTTTGCTGTCAGCATAGAAACTCCAAATAGCAGAGACAAGTCTGGTTGAAATCCCCAAGAAGGCAACATCATTTGGGAGCAGGCTCTGCAGTCTCGATAAGCCAGTGACATGGGGGGAGACCAGTTGGATGCTTTTGCATATTTACATTTGAGGTCTGAGAAAGACAGTATCATTGAGAAATATTAATGTCAACAAATTCTATTGTTCCACCCACTTTCCTCTCCACCTCTCCACCTGGCCCCTCCAACCCATTTTAAAAAAACGTGGGTCTCTTGGCAGACCTAAGTTCTGGCAGAACTAAGAACCGAGAAAGCTCAGTTTTCTTTCTGAAACACAGAAAGCCCTCTATTTGATGAAGTATGGTTGTGCTCACCCAATGAGCAAGATAAAGACAGAAGAGATTCTTTAAACATTGAAAGTGATAGGGGCATAGCAAGGGGTTGGAGAATAGTTATAACCAACCCATTTAGGTACCTCTATCTTATTTTTCTTTTTAATTTTTAAATTAAGCTTAAATAACAGTTTTAAGTTAGTTTCCGGTTTACAATACAATGATTCAGCAGTTGTATACATGACTCAGTGCTCATCACGTTAAGTGATCCCCCTCACCTGTTTCATCCATCTCCCCATGCCCCTCCCCTCCGGCAACCACCAGTTTCTTTCTATACCGTTTAAGTAATTTTTGAAAGGCTCCAAGCATCTGGGTGCCGGATGGAGGGTCTGGTGTGTCCTGAAGCTGCCTCTGCCCGTCTCGAGTGGCTCCTGGTGGTGCGGGAAGCTTCCTTCTGCACCCAGTGTCCTTTCTGCCGTCGTCTCTTACTGTCAGCTCCTCCGAGCACCCAACGACCCCTGGGCCGTTCTGTTAGCAGGGTCTTCCTACCACTGCACTGACTTTCATGCCAAGTTTGAAAGTTCCCTCATGGGACATCTGTTGGATTTTGTATACCTTTCTCCTGGATTAGGAGGTCACTGAGGGCATATTTAGACATGCCACGATGGGGAAAAATACCTTAGTGGGCAAAGTGTCTATGACTATGGTCTCCAAAATACCTTTCAGCCCAGATCCAGGATGCTCGAAAAGGTCCCATCTGTCTCCTACCTCAGCCTTATTCCCACTTGCCATGGCTTGGCCAAAGAATCATCGTTCATACGTTCAGCCATTCAATTCATCACTTGTTTTGTAATTCATTTATTTGTTCACTCATGTATTTGGTAAATGTTGATTGGCTCACAATCGGAATATACAATTGCTCGCCGCCCTCCCCCACCCGATGAATATTTGTAGGATTTGTAGGATTCACATTTGAGATTCAAAATCTCAGAGTCATCTTCCATGTTCCCCTTTCCATTGGGCTATTTCTATCCTCACGCTATCGTGTGTGCCCTACTTGATTTCTCCCGCTGCATTTAACCCCATCGATGGTCTTTTTACCCCCTTGGCAAGTCCTGCCCCTCTTCCACTTTGGCTTCTATAGTTTCCCTTTTCAGGTCATCCTCACCTCTCCCCAGACCAAATTTTCTGGACTTGCCCTGTCCTACTATGATACATTGACATACCTGTAGCCATTATGAATTACTTACCTGTTTTCTGGTGCTTTCTTGTCTCTTCATTCCATTGTGACTTTTTTTGATGGCAATCCTTTTTTGATCGTAAAACATTTTGCCTGTAATCCTTCCCCGCTCCCCCCCTTTTCAGCCTTTCAAAATCCCACTCATCCTTCAAGGCTGAGATATTTGAGCTCAAGTGTCCGTCACCCCTCCTGAGAAGCCCCTCCCAAACTTTCCTTCCACACTGCTCTCCAGTTATTGCGAATTTGACTGCACATTTCAAAAGCACACTCTGTGCTCCAGAAGGCTTTGTTTATGTAATCTATTCATGGTGCTTTGAAAACTCTGATTTGGATAATGACATATCTGTTTCTGTTGGACGGGGAGCTCGCTGAGGTCAGAGACAGTCTATGCATTTATTTCCTGACTCATTCCAGGAGCAGGCCCTGAACTGGGCACCAGAGACTGCACCATGGTGCTCGTGCTTTACCTGGAGAGACAAACAAGTCAACCTACCATCACCAAGTAAGGTGACAATCGATGGAGGATACATGTGAGGCTTGACACATGGTCAAGAAAGGAGAGTTTATTATGGTGAATTACAGAAGGCTTCACAGAGGTAGAGGTTGGGTTCTGACTTAAAGGATATATTGCCTTATTTCGTTAATTCTGAGTACGCATTTCCCCCCTATATTTTGAAACCGGGATGTGTCTTTTGATCATCGTATACTTATCGTGTGGCAGTGTTTCTTTTCCACCGCAACACTGATACTGATTTGGCAGGGTGTAGTACGGTCTGTGGCAACTTTGTACTAAGGTAGGGTGCTTAGATTCTTGTGGTTACATGTAAAAGGTACCAACTTGATTTTAAATGAAAGCGTGTGCATGGGAGGCGTATTAGTTTCCTATCGCTGCTGCAGTAAGTCACCACAAATGCAGCAGCTTTCAACAACACAAATTTATTCTTTTACAGTTCAGAAGTAAAAATGAATCTTGAGGGGCTAAAATCAAGATGTCAGCAGGTCTGTTTCCTTCTGGAGGCCAGGGGAGGAATCTATTCCTTGTCTTCTCCAGCTTTTGAGGCTGCCTTTATTCATTTCTCGGCTTGTGACCCCTTCACTCATCTTCAGCGTGAATCACTTCAATCTTTGCTTCCCTTGTCCCAACACCTGCTCTCTGACTCTGACCACCCCCTCCTCCCTCTTATAAAGACCTTTGCAATTACACTGAGCCTATGTGGCTAATTCAAGAGCATCTGCCTATCTCAACACTCTTCATTTATCACATCTGCAGATCAGATAACATGCGTAGGTCCCGGGGTTGAGAATATGGGCATCTTTGGGCGGTCATCAGTTAGCTTACCACATGTGGAATTTATATTAAGGATACTGATATGCTCTTAGATTCCAATATGGGACTATGGTTATGTCCCAGCAGGAGTCTCGAATTTCTGTTTCCCCTATCTGCTCCTGTCTCTGTCTCTATACTCCTTCTTTCTCATGGCAGATTGATTTTCTCTGCAACTCCGCCATACGCAGGAACATGACTGTCAAGAATTCCTGAGCCTATAAGTTATGGCTTCACCATGCAGAGATCGCCAACCCCATTTTTATTCCAAATTCCTAAGAAAAAAGCTCTGACTAGCACTCTTGGGTCCATGTCACCCTTTGCCAAAGATCTAGCCAAAATGGTGGCCATAGACAAAGGAGACAGCTCTTCTGCAACATACAAAATGGCTGCCAGGAAGGAGGATCTCGAGGGATGCTCGTCTGGGCACATACTAGAACACAGTCTTCTGAAAAGATGACTCGTTCACCAGGAAATTAAGTAAGAGGGTAACATTTCAAGTAGAATGTGCTGGTACTCGGTCAAGTGTTTTTCCAAAAGTGAGTCTCCACTGAAATATTTGTTGAATTAGGTTGAGTTGGAAAACTTCTTCAGTGTCTTCATCCATGGGGTTTTACTACCTCTTGCCTGGAATCCTGTGGTCAGTCCCACGGCCCCTCTCCCTCCCCTGCCATGTCACATTTTTGCCCAGAATTCTTTAGTCACTTTCAGAATAAGATCCAAACTCTAATCTGGATTCATGTGTAAAATGATGAGTGCTTCCCTCTCCCCTGCATCTGGGACGGAAGAATAATAATGCTGATTTCATAGATGTGCTGAGAAGATCTCAAATCTCCAGTGTGAGTCCTCTGCCCTGATCAGGTTGGCTTCTGTTTTCCAAGCAGACCTTAATCATTCTCATGGCTACAGCTTTGTTTTCCAACAGCCTTGGAAATAAACACCTGCTTCTCACCTCCTGTCTTCCCCAGCCCCGTCTATTTCGTTAAGCCTGGCTAGGCTTTCCTCTTACCCCAAAAGCATCTCTTGTTTGTTCTATGCAGTCTCAGAGCACATTATGTAGTCCAGTTTCCTCCCCGAATGTGGGAAACCATCCACACCCCGCCTTCCTGGTGGCCATTTTGCTTCCACGTGAACACTTTCAGTGTTGATGAGCTAAATTTGGGCCGCTCATCCTGATTTCTTCAACAGCTCTAATTAAATAACTATACCATGTAATTATCTTTTTAGTCATGACAGTCTTGCCTTTTTAATAACATTTTCAGTACTTCCAGGGGAACAAAGTAGCTGCTTGAAAGATATTGGTTGTATTTCTGCCTAAAATGACAATTTCACGACATTAGTAGTTAAACCATTGCTACCACTTTTCTCTTCTTTCAAATTTACCATTCCTTGGAGGAGACATGTTGCTTTTCCAGGGCTTGTGATTATTGGAACAATGTCTAGAACAGATATCTGAGCAGAAAGAAGGCAAAGGTGTCTGTTGGTCCTTGAACCAACTTTTCTTGGGCCACTTTAGATTATTTTTCAACAGTATTTGAGTTTTTGGAATAAAAGGAAAAACTTCTGCAATACAACTTCTACTCCTTCCTCTGTATTCTTTCAATCTTTACTATTCACATGTGACTATATCTATATCTATATCCCTGCTTTAATTTTTATGAAAACTAGGATTAGACCCTATATGTTGTTCTCAATTTCCTTTTAAAAAGACTTGAAAAGCAGAGAAAGACAATTGTCATAAAGCTTCACTCATATGTGAAACATAAGCAATAGGATGGAGGACTGTAGGGATGGGGAGGGAAAACTAAAGGGGGAGAAATAAGAGAGGGAGATGAACCATGAGAAACTATGGGCTCCAGGAAACAAATTGAAGGTTTCAGAGGCGAGGGGGATGGGGGGGGATGGGGTAGCTGGGTGATGGGTATTGAGGAGGGCACGTGCCTCAAAAACTATACAGTGCACTATACAGTGGTTAATTGAACATAATAAAAATAAATAAATAAAAAGACTTAACAATACACCAATGGCCTCTTCTCATGTCAATGTACAAAGATTGAATTATTCTTAATGGCTCCACGGTATGGCACGGTTGGTCTATTTTTTTCCCCTACTGACAGTACATCTATTGTTTCCAACTGATTCCTGAATTCCAATTTCTCTGCTTTGAAAGATATTAAAAAGATAAGTGACCACCACACTCTTACTTATAAATTTACCTCATATTAAGGGTTGAGTTTTATCGCCCCCACTGTTTCTATGTTGAAATCCTAGCCCCTTGAACCTCAGAATGTGACCTTTTCAGTGAATAGGGTCATTTCAGATATAACTAGTTCAGATGAGGTTGCACTGGAATGCAATGGGTGCCATACTATAAAAAGAGTAAAGCTGGACACGGGTCGCACACAGGTAGAGTGTCATGTGAAGATGGCAGAGATTGGGGTGATGCCACAAGCCAAGGAATGTCAAAGATTGCCAGAAAATCACGAGATGCTATGAAAGAGGCATTGAATAGATTCTCACAGCCCTCAAAAGGAACTAGTCTTGACAACACTTTGATCTTGGACTTCTTGCTTCTAGAACTATAAGGCAAAAAATTTCTGTTATACCACCTAATTTGTGGTATTTTTTTTTCTTTTAGATTTTATTTATTTATTTGACAGAGATCACAAGTAGGCGGAGAGGTGGGCAGAGAGAGAGAGAGGAGGAAGCAGGCTCCCCGCTTAGCAGAGAGCCTGATGCGGGACTCGATCCCAGGACCCTGAGATCATGACCTGAGCCGAAGGCAGAGGCTTAAACCACTGAGCCACCCAGGTTCCCGATTTGTGGTATTTTTTAAAGGCAGCCCTGACAAACAAACACATCTAGTCTTAAATAAAATGGGTGGGTCTTTGGTGCCTGAGATGAAGAATATTGGGGCAATGGTTCATTGTTTTGTGTACAAGTCCTTTTAGTGTGACTGTATTATGTCCTAAGATAATGACTGTGACACAGCACGAGAGAGAGATGGCTGAGAGATGGCTGAAACTGTAAGACGGTACTGTGCCAAATGTTGGGCGGAGGCCAAGTTAACAATCAGAGATCAGGAGAGGCAAAAAAGAAGTAATTCCTGAGAACGTTCCACTGATAGGGATGTGGTAATCTAGGCCTTTAAACAACAAGCCATGTTCTGGTTTTTAATCAAACAGAGTAATGTCAACAAGTAATGACAAATTACTTTTAAATCGAAATTAACTTTTAAATTTAGCCCTAGAGAATTAATTTTCTTCAGCCTTCATCAGTATCTCCTTCAAGGAAGCTCTATGCTTCTCCAAATCTGAGATTTTGGTAGCAAAGGATGGTGGACCCCATTTTCCAGGAAATCTGAGAGCATGCATTTGAAGAGTGTGTGTGTTACATAAATCTGCATATTCATAAACACAGACACATTGCTATACCATCCATTCAATTTTCAAAAAGTTGGCTAGACAGAGCCAGGGGGAAAGGTACAGATGTGGAGACTAGTTGGAGCAAAGCCTCATTCATAAAACTGGGGTCAGTGCTCGAGATTCCACGGGGCTGCCCAGATGTTCTAACGAGGATGAAGCACTAGAGCCTTTGAAGGCTCATCAAATTACTGTTCCCCTTACCTGGAGTGACCTCCTTGTGTCTTACTAAACCCGCCCTGTTCCTTAGGAACATTCCAGGGCAGCCTTTCCCAAAGGCTACCTGTTCTCAACTTCTGCTCTGCAAATTAACTTATATGGCCCTAAGCAATTATCTCTGTGTACCCCAGCTCCTCTTGGCATGCAGATAGTGGAGATCAAGTGATGGCAAATAAATGCACAAGGAAACCCAAGTCATGTTTTAAACTACTGAGTTTTTTTTTTTTATTGCAAAACATTTGTTACAGAAATTTCAGAAAGTTTTTCCCATGGTATCTGCCAACTTCTGCTTCGAATTATATATCTAAACAAACAAGCTCAAAGTGCATCGTGAATCCAGTAATAGACCTTTAAAAAAGAACAATTCCTCTAAGGATTTATATATATTTATAATGTCGATAGATATGCCAACCGCGGTCTATCCATACACAAAGAAGGAAAAGATGTATATATATTTAACAAACCCAATTTCAAAATTGTTGTATTTATAGGAATTCATTTAAAAATGATACTTGAATAATTTCCCCCATTATAAACTATGGTTAGGATGCTTACAAATGAGAGTCTAAGTTCTAGGTTATGAAATGACTATGAGCACAGTATACCATGTATACTGTTTTGCACAGCAGGAACAATAATATAAACTCAAGTTAGACGCTCTCGTGACAAAAAGCAGATAAGCCTTGATACGATGCTATGTGCGGTACTCTTCTTCTGAATCCCCCCCACAAAGATCCTGCCTTTGGGTCCAGAAAGATGCAGCTGGTGAATACACATGCATCTCTCATTCGGGAGAACAGGAATAACCCTGAACAGGGTGAGTTCCTCTCCATCCCTCCTCAGTTCTCGGTGTATTTCTTGTATACGCTAAGTCAGAATCAAGAACATGATCCCAGCTGGCCCTAAATCAGAGGTCCCAAACTATTGCCACTGGGACTGAATGCTGCTGGCAGACATGTTTGTTCGGCTAGCAGAGTGTTTACAAATTGGAATGTGAATGTTTTTGTCATAGGACGCGTGTTCCCTCGTGCCCTACAAACCCTGCTTCTTCCTGTTGTCTTTCTCGAGTCCAACGGGAACGTTGGTGTCCTGGCTTCAGCCCCTGCCTGTCCTTGGGCTTGCAGCCCCGCCATCTAGATGCAGACGGCTGGTTCTGATGACATGTGGGGAGCTGGGGTAAAGACGTGAGGGGCTCTCTGGGGTCCAGATAGGCAAAGAATTGGACGGGGCCGACACAAACCCTGGCTGAGTTCGGGATAGGGGGTAGAACGCAGGGGGTGGGGAGAGTCTAGGGTAGTGGGAAGATGAGGGGTGGACAAAGTCTGAAAGCGTGACCTGTTCCAAGGAGCCCGTGTTGCAGCTTACTGCGCCAGGCTCTACGGGGTGCTGAGGTCATAGGACCAAGGGTCTGTGGGTTTGGCAAAAAGCCTGTTGTGCTGGGCTAAGAGGAAAGAAGAAAGTTAAGGGGGTGAAGAAAGCTGCACATCTGGGGGCCAAGCTGAACTTCCTTCTGTGACCCAATGCTCTGGGCAACCTCGCTGTCCCCGAGGAAGGCCTGGGTCAAGGTTGGTACCGAAGCTCAGCAGATGGCCCACCGACTTGTGGTCATATGTGCCCTTTTCACTTCCAGCACATAAACGCTATGCAGACAGGCAAGGGGCTGGAGGCTTCAGGGGGCCGGCAGACAAAGGAACTTAGGGAAGGGAAAATTCACCTCACTCTTACCGCCAGGCGGATTACGTGGCCACCCAGACCGTTTCTCAGACAGACACACAGGGATCATCATGTCTTGATGTCATTAGCAGCGACCAGTGCAAGGAACTCATCAGAGAAAAGGTAACAAAATGGCTTTTGTGAGTGGATTAAAAAAGAAAAGAAAAAAAAATCTTGTTTTCCTTAAATCAGAACCAAGCCCTGCGTTGGTTGACTCTGATCTGGGGAAAGAGAATGTTTGACATGGAAAGGGAAGAGAAAGCTTAGGCCAGCGGAGGCTGGGAGAAGTTTTCTCTCCCTAGTGGAAGAGCAGTCATTTATAAGACTGTGCAAAGTGGGTCCTCTCTTTTCCACTTGGAAAAGAGAGGCTTCTGATAATGACATGGTGATTTCTTTAAAGGGCAACCTTCTTCAGTCACCTGGTTCTTGATCAGACCCCCAGTCACCCACCCCTCACTCTCTCCTGGACCAGGCTCACCCTCAAAATAGAAAAGCCACCAGGTAGGAGAGAGGTCACGGGCATCATTGGGCCACTCATTCATAATGCTCTGTGGCTTTCTGCACTGTCCGAATGGACTTCTCACTCTCCTCTCTGGTTTCGCGATTTGTACCCAGTGGCCCTAAACGATCAGAAACATGTCTTTCCTACATCACAGATGCGCCAACACCCGCACAGTGTCGGCCAGCCATCTCTGGGTCCCCTAGCTACACACCCTGTGGTTAATACTTTATTTCATATTATTTGTTCGGAGCTTAAAATAAGATTAAAAAAAAACCCCTTGGTTGCTTTTTTGTTTTTAATTTTTAAAAATCAAACATAATCCCCAAACAGTATAAGAAGCCCAACAACGTGAGCGAATTCCTAGCTGGGTTAAGTGTTACAGCAGGCAATAGTCAAATATTAAGTGTCTTTAAAAAGTCAAAAGAAACGCATAAAGCAGAGCATGCATTTTGTTGCCACAAAATTAAGACTGGATTTGGAGAGGGATTACTTCGTTTAAGTTACATCGCTATCGTTAAAGAATAATGAGTCAGATGCAATATCGAGAACATATATAATACCTACACACTAGCATCACTTCATCTAGAAACAAATGTATCAGTGTCACTAAATGAACATATTTATAAAATACTGTACACTGCTTCCGCAGGGGGTTCGCAGATGTAAACAAACAGCTAATTCCACTGGAGTGAAAATACTATCTTCAGTTCATTTGTCACAGAGTCTTTCGCATCACAGGCCAGTTCACATTTCACAAAACCCAACTTGCCTACCACGGCTCCTGGGGCTGGTTAGAGGACGGACCTCAGCCTAGGCAAGTAGTTCCTCGAGGGTTAGAGGACTGCAAAAACCATAAAGCAGATCGGGAACCAAAGTGCCCATTTTTGCGAGGATGCTGAATAACGTGGAACTGGGAACATACTTAATCCTTGCAACATGTGCTTCTTTATTGAATGTTACAGATTGGCCAATGATTATAAAGCTGTCCTGTAACGTTCATTAATACAACCACATGCTACAGCTACGCTGGGTGAAACACGGGTTACACGTATGTGTACATGTGTTTTATAATACAGCATTGCTCGACACATCGAATGGTACAGTCTATAGATGGCGCATGATGGATGACTGGATAATATTGATTGCCAAGACAGAAGTTAAACAGCCAAACATTCAGGAAGATTAGACTGCAGAGCCTCAGAAAGTCGAATTAATGTACTATCCAGTTATCTACCATAATATTATCTATAGAAACCATCTTTCAGAATACATTTGAAACATTCAGAAGAAACACACTGTGTGTTTTTAAAAGTACATTTTTCCCATTGGATTATGCATATATATATATTCATATATATGTGTGCGTATATATACACACACATACACATATATGTATATACGTATATGTGTATGTGTGTGTATATATACATATATATATATATATATATTTTTTTTTTTTTTTAAGGGGAACTTTCAAAGTGCTAAATATATATCCTAGACCTGGAAGTTTAGACTTAAAAGGAAAGCCAGTTCTGGTAAAGTGCTGTGTTCTGCCTGCTCATTTGCCTCTGGCTTGCAGAAAGGTATGAACTAGCCATAGCAATTCTGCCCAAGTTTTCCAGCCCTTCATTCAAATCATCAAGGAGGAAGTTTCTAACTGTAAGTATGTGGGTCAATCAGGGAATTTCCATGGCCATTTTCATAAAACACCCTTTTCTTTTTTTTTTTTTTCAAAAGGAGCAAGTGACTTAGAACAAATCATGACGTATAGTAGCATGTAAAAATTGGCACCTCAGAAGCAGATGATGAAACCAAAGCTATTACTGCTGTGAGCTCTCTCTGACTTTATTTATGATCCTCAATAATGTGCTGCTCATGAGCTGCTTAACTCATAGAGACAGGTAATTAATGTCCCCTTGATCAGGGACGGGATGGAATAAATGAGCTGAACACAAGCTTGACTGCACAAGACCATGGAATCAATGCCATGTCGGGGTGCACAGAACCCAGAAATGGGAAGAAATGGGTTGAAACAGAATACACATGATGTGCACAGGAAAGAAATGGCTCATGAGAATTGCACAGTTTATGTTTAAAGTCATTTAAATTTGGCTTATATATTTTGCATACGTCACGAAAGATGTAAGAGCTTCATTTTCCCGTATGACAAAAGGACCAGGCAGTCACGAGGTCTGGACTGACAAGGACTGCAATTCCCCAGTCCTGTTCTGCTCTCTCCAGAAATCATGATGAATGGAAACGCTTGTGCACATAATTTCTTTCCCTCACTTTCTGTCTGGTCCAGAATGGGGCCCTAGAGGTGCCGTGATGTCCTGCTCTATGGTCAAAGAATAATGGTTTCGCCTCCTTCCTGGACTCCTCTACAGACTCACTCAGAGAGCCTCTGGCTTCTTAAATCATCAAACATTAGGATACAAGTACATCAAACTAGCAAAATATAATCTAAGGGACGAAAAGAACAAAATCTTGGTTCCAACTCTGGTGCTGAGACTTGGCCTTCCTGAGAATCACAGAGAAATGGTCTCAAATGTAAAGTGCCTATTAGGACTTTGTATCGATTATGAACAAACATGGTTCCTCTTCCTCATTATCAAGCAACGTGGAACCAGGGGTTCATGGACCCTTTCAAGTTACATTGCAACGCTGCACGTATATACATTTTTTTCTGGGGAGAGGGCTCAGAGCTTTCATCAGATTCTCACTGAGATGCATGACTCAAGGAAGTTTAAGGGCAACTGATTTATTCTCAGACCAAATGCCTATTTGCTGAAAGGGAAACAGCCAATGTGGGGCTCAATAAAAATGTAAGTATTTCTAGAGCAATCACACATGAGGGAGTCTGGTTGCTTGTGTTCGATTTACCCAAATGCCAAAGAGTGAGACGGAATTCTTTAATTCTTTGTATGTGGCCTCATAACTATTTCTATAGCCAAAAGGTTTGTTCAGAGGGGTTAAAAGAAAACAAACACCATACAGGCTAGAGCTTTTGTCCACATATTTACTTGATTTCACATAATGAGAAAATTTGGAGCTCACAATGACAACTCAACGGGAGAACCACATACTATTTTGGGGGCCAAGAACATTAGGTCATTTTCCTTAAAGACTTTATTCTTTTGAAAATCAGGGACACAAGAAGGAATTAGAAGATTTGAGGGTCAATATTTCTGTATGCCCCTTCAAATCCAGATTCTGACCTAGTAGTGTACGTCTGTATTAAAGAGTCCGTAATACTATCTGGTTTAGAATTGCATGTCTGATTCAGACTGTACTTGGCGTAATCACTTCGTGCAGGAGAAACCAGACTAAATAAGATGTCATTGCAGCGAGTGTTTCCGGACAGAAAAGAAGCAAAGGGCAGGTAGCCAGTCATTTTGGCAACTTTAGTTTGGTACAAGGAAGAGTTAAGGTCACAGGGATTTCAAAAAAAAAACAAAACAAAACAAAACAAAAACGTAATTTCAACATCTGTCAAAATCCAACATAACAGAATGAATTCTTTCAATGGAACTCCTTGGATATTAAAAATCCTGGTTTATACCTCAAGGTGATAGAAAAGTCCAAGCCTCTGAAGAAAGCTCTATATGCCTGTTTATATACTATATACAAACATGTCTCTGTGTAAATGCATATATAGGTATATAAGCAGCATATACTATAGAAGTCTTTATGTGGTTTGCTTTCTACTTGAGTCTACTCTATCATTTTTATAGCTCTACATATAAGAAAAACATTCATGGTAGGCCTGCAACTGATGACTTTGGGTTGTACCAAACTCCCAGTCAATTCTAAGGTTATTTATGATTTGAAACTTCCTTAAAAAGTACTTTGGAACATTTCCATAAAAAAGATACCAGCCCTTGAAAAACTCCAATTAAATTTATGCTGAGCTCAGATTAAATGGCAAAACTCTAGGTATGAAAATATCCACATGTGATCAGATCTTCATATACAAAATGGTCATGTGATGAGTGGTGTGAAGAATTTCCAGGTACATCTTGGGGATGTTCAGAAGACATGGTGGAGCCATGCAAATGATGACAATCACACAGCAGCATGACACGGGACACGAAGGGTGAGAATGTAACAGTACACCACATGGCAATTTTAGGTGAGTTCTGCCCACTATATATATTTTTTTCTTTTAGTTCACTATCACAGATTCAGTAAGTGACTTCATTGATGACAGGTGAGATACAAAATAAATTAAAAATATAAAATTATTTGATTACATTCATCCTGAGCTTGCTCGACTATACTCGAATGCCCACTGTCTATAATAAACTACCTGACCCTTGTTTTTAGCCTCAATTCTTCTTTCATTTTGCCTGCAACACAAAAAGGCATTTCTGTTCCCTTTATTTTCTTCCAGAAAGATAAACAGTTGTGGCACCAGAAGTGAATATAGAAGAGACAGGTGAACTATGACTGTTACCTTGTTTTTTCTTTATAATGATCAATTACAGAAGTGTTGGCATGAGAAGGATGTGGGACGTTAGGTAGAACTGCTTGCTGCCGGCTTATACTGAATAAAAAGGATGCTCTTCATCAGTCACCAGTGATGGAGCCAATGTGAAAAGAAAACAGAATTGAAGTTTAGAATATCTCATTTGTATGCTGGCTACTTTATTTTACCTTATTTTGCAATTTAGCCCTGTATCCTAAAACTCTTGATAATGGTCAGAAATGGAAAGATGCCTCCTGGCACGGAGAGTGCTTGAAGCCCCTTCATTCCCAGAGCTCATGGCTTTCTGAAGTCACTAGACCTACATGCTCACCGCACCCCTTCTTCTCCCTCTTTTCCCACCCTACCCATCAAGTGTGAACATGACTTAAAGCCCCTGTGTTTGGCACTGGGCTAGACCAAGTGCTTTCTTGATCTGCGGCCCAGAGGTCACCTTCGAATTAACACCTTCCAAGGCATTGCTCATTTTGCTCAGCTAAGAATAAAGCAGGTAAGCTTCAAGGAAGGGGAACAGGTGGAAGTCAGGGAGAATTTCGGGGCTGGATTCTTGAGCCTCCTGCAGTGCTGACTAAGAAGGTTTAGTTGTGCTTGCTTTCAAAGCTGTGGAAGGCGGATGTTCTGGACAGTCTCCTCATGGACAGGCTGTCCCCTCGTCCCTCTGGCTTGGAGGACTTACTCCTCTGGAAGGGGTTTCGCAGGCTTGCTGTATTCCGCTGCCTGTCGAGCTTGTCACTAATGGAGAAGCTCTTCCTGGTGTGTGCATATGATGCACTTGGCTCCTCTGCCGAGTAGCTGTTGGCACGCTCTATCTTGGGAACCGTGATGTTGTTGGACAGGGTTCTGTCCGAGTTATCACCCTCCTGGGAGGGTACTGTGATGGTGGCTCTGCGGCCTTTGGCCTCGTTCTCCTCGCTGTCAGAGCTGGGGTGACTCAGTTCTGCTTCTCGCTCAGGATGGCAGCAAGATGGATCCTCCACTTTGCCTCCCAGGGCACCAGGGAAGGTGGCCCTGTCAGCAATCGCTTGAGGGGCATTGACACACCTTGTGTCAATACAGTCTGTAATACTTGTGTATTCTGCTGTTTTCACGGGCACCCCAAAGTTGGCGTAGTAGCTCCTCGATGGAGAAAACATAAAGCTATGAGATTTCACAATGGGGGCCTCTTCTAGAAGAAAGGGAGTGGTGGCTAGGTAGCGGCTACTTTTGGAGCGCTCGATGCTCTGGTACATTGGAGGGTCAGTGTCCCAGGGGTTTTGGCATTCTGGGAGGTGGGTATAGTCTGAAGAAAAAGATCTCGTGTCCATGGAGGTGATGTCCTCAAAATCGATGCTCCGGCTTGGAGGTCTGTCTGTGGGTGCAAGAGTTGCATAGGCACTACTTGAAGGAGCTGTGGAAGGTGCTGGAGCCGAAAAGCTGGGCTCCCCCAGCCCAAGGATGTTCATGGAATTGTCCAGAGGGTCCATATCACAGTGGAGTTCATCCATGGCAGAGACATAGATGTCTATACACGAAGACGGTCTTCTAGAGTCAGGAACAATGGCCAAGGTGTTTGCGGGGGCTGCAGGAGCTTTGGACTCTTTTGCTACAGAGTGGGAGCTAGTAGCCCGGTGTAGGCTCAGGGACCTTTCTTTAAAAAGACTCTCCAACTTTTCTATACCACCTTTGTCTTTCATATTGACTGAATAGAAAGAATGGCTTCTCATACGGGGCATTAGGGTTGGAGAAGTTGGGGACATGGTCTCCTCACCTGCAGGGTCTATACTCTCTTGGAGCTTGAAGGTGTTCCCCTCCTGGCTGTTGAAGCTGCTCTGGCGAACGATGTAGGCGGCGTCTGTGCAGTCGGACGAGGTCCGGGAGCGGATTTTGTTGGACTCAGCCCGCTCCAGACCTGTCAGGCGCTCTAGGGCCGTGGCCATGCGCCCAATGAGGTCCTCGAGCTGCGCCAGCCGGATGTCCACGGTCTGGAGCGAGGCCTTCATGCAGTGCTCCCTCTCATTGACTTCCTCCAGCCGCATGGACATGTTCTCCACCCTGGGCGAGAAACACAAGGAGGGTCATGCAAGGCCGGGCTCCTCTCCGGAGAAGCTAAATCATTTGGAGCTGGAAGAGGCCTGAGAGATGATCTAATCCAGTGGTATTTATCTACCAAAACCCTTTCCACTCAGTAAAATTTAATGCACAATCCCGATAAACACCAAAGTTGAGTAGTTCTTATTGAAGCGGAATGAGGCCCAAGTACCTCATGACTTAGCTGGGACTTGCAGCGGGGTTCAAGGAACTAACCAAGTATTAGGACATCAGCTTAATCAGCTGAGAATTTTAGGAGGCAGCTTTTCTTGTTGCAGTGTCCACAGAAGACTTGGAGTGTGGACTGGGGTTGTGTTTTTAATTTATTTTTTTATTTTATATTTTTACTTTTTTATTTTATTATTTTTACTTTGCACTTTTTTTTAAAGATTTATTTATGTATTTATTTATTTGACAGAGAGAAAGCAAAAAAGAGAGTGTGTGCAAGCAGGGAAGCAGCAGAGGAAGAGAGAGAAGCAGACTCCCACTGAGCAGGGAGTCGGACACGGGGCTGGATCCCAGGGCCCTTGGATCATGACCTGAGCTGAAGGCAGACACTTAACCGACAGAGCCTCCCAGGCGCCCCCATTTTGCATTTAGATAATAATCTTTTTTGGTTGTTGCCATTCACAATCATCTTTTTAAAATTTAGCACCTCCGAAGGAATTAATACAGTCCTGTCACAGAGGCACCTGAAAGTGACATAATTTAACCCAAGCATTTCATTAATAAGGGAAAAGCAAACATCAAGGAATTTAACCAAGATTACATAAAGTAATTTGTGGTAAGCCCCGGAGTGCATATCCCTAAGTAAATTCTGCTACTCCTCTCTCTCTGTGTCTCTCTGGATAGCTGGTCACAGATGCCTTATATTACAGTCATTCTTTTTTTTTTTAAGATTTTATTTATTTATTTGACTGAGAGAAGCACAGTGAGAGAGGAAACACAAGCAGGGGGAGGGGCAGAGGGAGAAGAAGGCACCCCACTGAGCGGCGAGCCAGATGCCATCTCAGGACCTTGGGATCAAGACCTGAGCGGGAGGCAGACACTTAATCTACAAACCCACCCAGGTGCCCCAGACCTGGAGGCTTTAAAAAACCAAAAAGCTCTTCTGGCCAGAGTGGGTATGTTATCCTCTTGCCTGGGGTCACATTTCTGTCTCTATCAGCAATAGTCCTCCCACCCCTGGGCTCCCTCCTCCCACTCTGCTCTTTTATCTTCCAGGGTCCCTTCCCCCGGCTCAAGGTTCCAGACTGCCCTCACCAGCCCTGCCTTGGAGATGTCCTCCTCGTGCTCCAGAGCCAACGCAGGACTTCCCGGGGTCTGGGAACTTTCTGCCGCCACGCTCATGGTGTATTCCTAAAAAGACCTGAAAACTGAGTGATTCTGTATCTGGCAAACCCACAGCTCTTCACCCAGCTAATGCTGCTGATTCAGAAGGAAAACACAACCTTCGCCAGCTTCAGTTGATTTTGTGGTAGAAACATAGCTGGAGAAACACTACTTAAAATAATAAGTTTGTGTGTCGTACAGAAGCACGATTCACTTTGTCACCATCTAGCCTCTGCAGTTTGGTTTCGCGGGGACTGCAATTTCATTTTTTGCCACGCAATAAGCTTTGCGTAAGTGGGTAAAATACGTCCTCATTCAAGTCGGGAGCAGGAGAGACCCGTTTTTGTAGAATGAGACTTTCCATTTTGGATGCTCTGGGTTCTGGGTTCTCCTAGTTGTGTAGTGTTGGCAGAATCATAACAGGCAGGATAGTTTTCTTCCTCCCTCTCCTTCCTTTCCTGGAGCCTGGTATATAAAAAGTTGGTATGGAAAGGGAGAAAGATGCTCTTTCAGCATAACCGCATGTGAACATGGGTCTGAACACTATAAAATATCTCCCTGCTTGGTGGGGAGCTCCCTCCCTGCGTCCCACCCGCCTTCCGCCCAAGGATCCAACACAGCAGAGAAAAGTAGCCGGTGAGAGGCAGAACTAAGGCACCATGAGGCCAAGTCGGTGTTAGGAGCTGGTTACAGAGAGTAAATGAGACAAAAACTAAGGAGCCCAGCGGGATGGGAAGAACAGAGAGGTGGGAAGGACAGACAGGTGGTGAAAGGAGGAAGAAGGGTTTTCAAGGAAAATGAGGAGGTGGCCAGGGGGGAAACGCAAAAGCAAAGGAAAGGAGCACGGCCCCAGGGAATGGGAGAGGTGCAGGTGGTTGGGAAGACAGCCAGAACAGGACTAAGGAGCTATTTGTCACCAGTCTCTCCTCAGCCGGCTCTCCTGTGGGGTCTGAGGTGTTTGAAAAAGTAAGACTTGGGGGGAGGGGCCGTTTCGTCCAACTTCTCCTGGATTTCTGGATGTGTTTGGCCACCAAACTGTATGAGCAGGTAGGTCATGAATATAACTGTAGAGGTTTAATACAGGAGTTAGAAGAGAAGAAAAGATCCTGGAATCAAATTTACATGTTTGTTCCATAAACAGAGAGCCTCCCTTAGTCTTAAAACATTTTTTTTAAAGATTTTATTTATTTGTTTATTTGTCAGAGAGAGAGAGATAGAGCGCGCACACACAAGCAGGCAGAGAGGCAGGCAGAAGCGGAGAGAGAAGCGGAGAGAGAAGCAGGCTCCCTGCTGAGCAAGAAGCCCAATATGGGACTTGATCCCAGGACCCTGGGATTATGACCTGAGCCAAAGGCATCGGCTTAACTGACTGAGCCACCACCCAGGCCTCCCAGAACATTTTTTGAGAAGTGATTGTACATGGGTGTGCATTACCGATATAAATAGGTGTGAGGGACAAGCTGAGAGTTTTGGGTCACGATTGCAGTCACTAGTTGCTGACTCTGGCCAAACCACTCAGGAGATAAAACAGAAGTAAGAATGGTAAGAATTTATGAGTCAATAGGAAGTCTCAAGGAGAGAGATACAGGAAGTCACTAAGTAAGGATAAAACAGAGGGACCACGGAAAGGAAGATGCTGTGTGGGAAGAACACTCTACTCTTCTTTCCCTTTTTCACGTCTCTAGGCTTCATAGGGCTTATTCAGCATCACTTAGGAGGCAAGCACAAGAGGGGCACAACAGGGTCCTGGAAGGACATGATGTCTCCTGTCCCTGGGTGCCCAAGAAAGTGACAGCTGAGACCCCACTAGAGGGCATGCAATGGGTTGTTGAAAAGCACACGGAAGAAGACAACGAGCCTCTAATGGCCAATATGATGAAGAAAAGAGCCTTCACAAGAAGTTTCTAAGGACACAGAAAATGTCAGCTTCAAAGTGCAATTTCTTAAGAACTGTTATTTTCTACAAATTCATCTTCTTTCCTGATATCCTCAAAATGTGGTCAAAGGAAATGCAGTGAAAGAAAGACGAGGACTGGCAGGCCATGCCTGTTCACTTATTTTTTTAAAAAGATTTATTTATTTATTTGATAAAGAGAGAGGAAGAGAGCACACAAGCAGGACGAGGGGCAGAGGGAGGGGGAGAAGCAGGCTCTCTACTGGGTGGGGAACCCTATTTGGACTTGATCCTGGGACCCTGGGATCATGACCTGAGCTGAAGGCAGACGCTTAATCAACTGAGCCACCCAGGCGCCCTGCCAGGCCTGTTTTAAATCTCAAATAAAATAAGATGGAAACAGAGAGGGAGGCAAATCATAAGAGACTCTTAACTTTAGGCAAAAAATTAACTTTAGGGTTGCTGGAGGGGGGGTGTAGAGGGTAACTTGTGATGGGCAGTAAGGAGGGCACTTGAAGTAATGAGCGTTGGGTGTTGTATGCAACTGATGAATCACTCAATTCTACCTCTGAAACTAATAATACACTATATGTTAATTAAATTGAATTGAAAAACAAAACAAAACAAAAACAACTTCCCTGGAGGGCTAGCAGTAGGATGGCTATAGGATGAGGGGCAAACACACTCCCGTATCACATGAACCAATCACAGGGCCTCTTGCTGGCGGAGAGGGTGTGCTCACACAGGTTTTCAAATGAAGGCAATGATGCAGAACAAATAAAGCAACTCTGGCTTCTCCATAGACTGACACCTAATTTGTGAATTATTCAAGTCCCCTGGGGTCACCTTCCCTTCCCTTTGGGCCAGTCATCTTTCTCATCATCCTGGGAAGGAAAAGGGAACGCAATTTAAATCCAACTCAATCAGCAGAGATACCAAAGATCAGCACTGGAAAAAAGATATGGTTGGGAGGTGGTAAAGCTCATATTTCTTGGCTTATACTGGTTTTTGATTACTTATGAGTCTCATATATCTGAAGTTATTCTTGTCTCCCTTCGTTATGAAAATTAGAAGTTGAATACACTATTAATAGTCACATGACTGTTCCTTTTTTTTGGGATCTAGGTGAAGAGCAAAAAGGGCACAAAGCCCTTTGGCTCAGGAATGATGATGTTCGATAAATGATGCTAGAAACCATGTATATCCTACTTCGCTTAAATTGTTCCTGGAGAGAAGAAAATTCAAACTGCAACTTCTTCTGACAAGTGGAACTTGATAGGTGGGGTGATGGGGAGGGTGATCTGGAAGCTGTAAGTCATGGGTCTGAGAGTTAAATGCCTACGGGGAGGGCAGATCAAGTAAGCAGGTGAAGCAGGGAAGCATGTGAGGACAGAAGCAGGGATGCGGTGGCAGCAGAGAGGATGCCCAGGCCAGAGGCACTCAGAACAGATTTCAACCATCACTGCAAGCCCAACCCAACAGCCCTCTGTGGGCAGATGTTGCCCATGAGCTACCAGTTTGAAAACTCTGCTTTAAGTGAGTTAAGAACTTGCAGCTGCGATCACTAGGAAATGCAGGCAACTCTTAATAACCAGTGGGAAATAAAAAAGAAATGCCAGGAGACTGGAGATAGGAAAAGGTTTTTTCTGATACGAAAAGTTCTAAATTATAGGAATTATATGAGTTTGACATAAATTCTAGGCAGCATTACAGAATAGCTCAGTAGCATATAGTTAAGCAGATGGTTCTTTTTGAGTACTTTAAAAAGGTAGAGTTCTTTAACAGGAGACTTTATGGGCACAACAGTCATCTTGTCTTGATAATTTAGACCAATACAGCAACACAGATGCATAACGTTTGTGACGGAGTACCTAGTGATTTCAGCAGGGAGGCTGGCACCCTGGCTCAGGGGAGAAACGTGGCTGTCCGGCTGGTCACTGACAAAAGGAGAGGTGGTGGAACAGGGGCCAATCCTGTCAGTGGAAGGTATTTTTGAGTCATGCCAGTGTCTTGGTTCTGTCTTGGTTCACCTGGTCGGTGCTGGTGGGCATCTGGGGAATTGCGGTCAAGGCATAGCAGGTATGCTTATCAAGTCAACAATGAGATAAAATGAATATAACGGAGAAAAGAAGGATTTTTCAGAATCAATTCCTATGAGGTGTTAGTGATCTCTCGAATATTGTATTGCACTCTTTATATAACATTTGGGCGCAAAAATATGATTTAGGAGTGATGCATTTAAGTTGACAATTATGGAAGTATCTTTGTATTTCCAAAAAGATTTATGCAAGTAAAACTTATATAGATGTTATATTTTACAGGCGGTGGCAGAGAGAGGAATGTGGGGCTCGCTATGTAAAGAAATCCTTTCCCCAAGTCTTTTAACAGAGCAGAGCCAGCTCTTACTTTTTCTGATCTCAAATCCCTGTATTGGGGCTGTTTAACATGAAGGGAGAATTATATACTGTCTTACTCATATGTGTACAGTTAATTTACGTAAATTAAACATGTAACTTTCCAAATGTGTGTGTATATTATATATATGTGTATTATCTATCATTTGTTATCTATTATATGTTGTCTATCTGTTGAATGTAAATAGGACATGTGATTTCACCTGCCACTCCACTCAGAAAGGATATGTCCTAGAGCGTGCATGAGATGGGTAATACGGGCCCTCTGTTTCCTTGGTTGATCTTCGTTCCCTCATGCACCTTGTGGTGTTTGTTGTGCAGAGTGCAATTCTAGTTTTTAATGATTTTTTTGGTACACTTGCAAATGCGAAACAAACCAATACCACCACCAACAAAAATCAAACCCCAAACAACACAGACAGAAGCGACAGAAGCAAGATGAGACCTGGGCTTAGATTCACGTCTCTGGCACCTGAGCTTGGACGTGAGCTTGTCCTGGTCCTCCAGGCCTCCATTCCTCCAGAAAGCTAGTTAATGCCTAAGACACAGGAAGGGGGTGCCTGTGATCTGTCCTGAATTTCTGGAAATTGCTCACCTTGGTCATCATCCTTGAGGGCAGAGCTCTGTAACCACACTCAGAGGAAGACGGTCTTGGGGAAGGAGTCTCCTGCAAGTGCTTGCAGGTGGGCATGAGAGGCTCAGGTAAGGTGTTATATATAGTTCCTTCCTGTTTCTATCCAGTTCCAAGGAACTGGTGGCATGGTTGCAACCTGTTCACAGGTGCTGGCGCCCATACCTCTCATTCTAGTTCCCCAGAGAGGTGAAGGCTTTCTTGCATCTCAATACTCCTCCCCCCACCTTTCTTTGATCCCAGGACTGTAGCTTTTTGAGATCAAAAAGCATTTCATAGTCTCATGCACATATGCTTTGGAAATATGTTTGAGCAACAGGCAATGTGTCCACGTGGCACAGTTTTCTGGAAACCACATGGCTATATGTCCATTAATAAATAGCTTTTTCAAGGCCTTAGAATGAGAGATTTTTAGATTTATAGCTCCTTCCTCTGTTTGCCAGAAAATTGTTTCACATCATATCGTCCTAGAATGCTCTATTGCGCAATGACAGATGTGCATAAAATTTGTGCGCAGCTTTAAACGTTGTTAATATTGGCGGAGTACCAATGGATACAATCACTCAATGGCATGTGTATATATACCTGCTTATCTAGACTGCATTCTTCAAAGAAATGAAGAGCCAGGGACAGAAGAATGCTGCTTGTGTAATTTCTACAGAGCCACTAGAGAGTGTACAAAGTGGGTAAGCAGATAAAATGTCATACCTTGAAAACTTGAGGTCACTGATTCATATCTTAGAGGTCTAAATCATATCAACTGAAGTCATCAATATAATGCCTTTCCCCACTATTTATAATAGTGCCATCTTCATGTCTCAAATGCTTACAGTTGAAAGTTACACCAAGCTTTATAAGTCTGCACATTCTTTACCAGAATGGTTCCCAAATGCTGGGTTTTGAACATGCCAGCCCAGAATGAAGTGTTTATTAGTCTATAGCAAAATGAGAAAAATCAGAAAATGTAAATCCCTTTGCATTAAGCTAGATAAATTACACTTCCAGGATTCTTTCTTTATATTTTGGGATTTTTTTTTTCTTATAGTGTTACTGGTCCACAAAACTATTTGACCAGTGAGATCTGCAAGTATATCACCACTGGCTAGAAGAATCTGCTTCTCTCATTTGTTTTCATATTGTTCTATAAAAAGAATAAAACAAAATAATTTGGAAAAAAACCCCTCATCCATTATTGTACCTAATTCACAAGTCTCTGGCTGCTGCTGATTCAGAGGCACTGAATATCCATATGAACCAGGTATGAGGACTGTTCTACTCCTCCTGAAAAGATGTCTGGAGGTCTACATGAAGCACCAATCTGCTGGAGACCCAGACCAAGAAAAGATCTTGGGCTGGGTCTCTCTTGGTTGGTGTCTGGGCGGAAATGTTCCAATTTCTGGTCTGAGCCAGCAAACCTGTCCTAGACTCAACAACCTAGTGTCCAGGAGAGTGGGTGCTATTGCCTCCTGGAGACATCCAGGATCTCTAAGTATGGGATTTTGGTCTATAGATGCTTCAGACAATGTTCCATTCTCTCATAAGCTTGGACAATAATAATAAACGCAAGGGGAGTCTCTGTTTTGGGGGGCTGTGCAAACAACACAGCTGATAAGGCATGGCATGACACAAAACATCCTTGTGAGAGGCATGTGCCCATGGAACATACCTTTCCGAAGTCACCCGTATCCTCTCATCATTGGACGAGTTGAATCGATCATCCTTTTCTCTGAAATATTCCTCTATGCACTGCTCTTCGAAATCATGTACTTTCTTGAGCTCATCATCAGTTATGAACAATTCTGTGGAAAAACAGCAAGAGATGGAAGACAGGAAGAACAAGCAATGGCGTCTGATCTGTGGGCCTAATGACATTTCTCATTTAATCAATGTTCAGAAAAGGGGTTGAAATTCTTTACTAAGTGTCAGGCTAACTCCAAACCCAGTTGGGTGACCTCTGACCTTGTGCTCCTTCTGTGCGTTAGGCTCACTCTGGAGCCCTGAAGTTCTGAATGTGTCTGGTTTACTGCAGGGACGAGTTCGCATTATACACATTGTAAGGCTGAGAAAGGAGCTAAGTCAAAGAAAAAGCAGGTTACTCAAAAGCTCAGTTTCTGGTTTGTGGAGTGTGGCAGACACCCACAGCTGAGGCTGGAAAGCCACATCCACACATCTCCAGCCTCCTCTGAGGTTGGCAGCAACCACAAGACCCAGTTTGGCTCCAGAGAAAGAAGTGTGCTGCAGGGAGGGGTGGTGTGCTGGGAAGAGGTTCTGCCTTCCTGCTAAACTCTTCAGAGGGAGCTGCTTCTCTCCACATTTTCTCACCTTCCCCTTCTTCCTGTCTGGAACACGAATGTGATGACTGGGAAGACAGCAGCTATTTTGCTCCCACGAGATAAGACAGTGCAAGAAGGAAGAGCGGAGCCTAAAATGGAATGCAGGGTCTTTGACTTCAGCGAGCCACTGCTGAGCTCTGGACTCCTACCCTTCACTTTTGGTTACACGAGAAAAATACAACTTTATTGATTTGTGTTGTTGTTAGTCCGGTTTTCTGTAACTATCAGGGAGAGTAATTCATAACTGACAGAGCCGTAGAAAGAGCCCAGTGGAAATGTGAACCCTTTTCCCACTAAGTTTTCTATTTGCCTAGATTTGTGTTTCTAGTGGAAACAGTAACTTCTGGAATTCCAGGCCCTCTTTGACTCACTAGTTTTAATGTCTAGAACGAAGCTGGGCATTGTTTTGTCAGGGAAGTTGTTAAAAGCTTCAGACTTTGAGAAGCCATTGAGGAAGTGGCTTTGGTTTCAGCTTTGGCGCACTAGTGATCACCAAGAGGTACCCACTGGGCCCCAATCCCAGAGGCTCTGGTCCAGTAGATTTGATGTAGGTGCTCTATTTAACATACTTGGAGAAACCACAGGAGCTCGCCTGTATGGGGCTGGGCTCCCAGTGGTTCCTAAGTGTGGGTGGGGTGCTGAGGGACATTTAGGGACCTGCAGGAGCTATTGGTATTCAATGTGTGGAGGCCGGCCGTGCTAAATCTTCTGTGATGTGTGGGACAATCCCACACAGTGAAGAATTATTCCACCCCAATGCCAGTAGAACCTCCTTTTAGAAACACTGGGTAGAAGCTGGATTGTGGAGCGCTTTCTGCTTTTCCTTTGACTAATAGAGAGCAGGGTTGGTTTCCTCATGAAGTCCTACAGGCATAACCAGGTGGCCATGGGGTCCTACATGACTGTCTACAGGAGGTGGTAGGAATCCCTGCTTTGTGGTGGCCCAGGGCCGTCACCCGAAGCTTACTCAGGCCGTAGTCCCTCTCGTCTGGGTCGCTCTCGTGTTTTCGCCATCGGCAGCACAGATGCTGGAAGATCATGGTCATGTGGCTAAAGATGATCAGAGGTGGGGGCAGAACCGGCCTTTCGTGGAAAGTCATGATAAGCTGATACCTCTGAAACTTCCACACTTGGTTGGATATGGATTTTACCTCAAAGAATGTATTGCTGAAATAGAGATGAGAGAAAATCAAGTGAGAATCAAGCCACTCCTTTCTCAGGCACCGGAGCCTGCCCTCCCCTGGCCTCCTACTCCGTCCGTCCCAAGTCCTCTGAGGAAGGACCCACTTACTTAAAGACAGCGATGAGCAGGTTGACCAGCAGGATGTTCGCCACTAAAAGGTAGCAGGCCATGATGGCCGGCACAATCCAGGCTCCCGTCTTGCAGGGAGGCAACTGAATTATTTTGCCATCCTCCCGGGTCTCATTCTGTCCACAGGGAGCTAAAGGAAGCAACAGAGGCAAGAAATGAGAAACCGTGTGATTATTTAAAAAAAAAGGGGGGGACTGATTTGAAGGAGAGTGGGTTTTTTTAGGTGGAAGAAAAAGACAGCCATCTCAAACAAAAAGGAAAAAAAAAAAGAATTCTAAAAAAGCCAAAATAGAAAAATGAAAGCTTTGTGGATATCCCAAGGAATGGATCCCAGAGGGGAGCTGGTTCGGCTCCTGAGTTGTCACCAGACATGAAAGAGGTGTTGGGACCCCCGCTTGCTCACCCTGTCCCTTGCCCCCGACACTCAGTGAAGGATACTGGCTGTCAGGAGGAAGCCTGTCAAGGGCTTTCCTGGGGAGAGCTGGGGATGCAGAGTCTCAGTGCCCCAGCAAGTTACTTCCAAAATGTGCCATGGAGGCTGCAGAGTCCAGCCAGGCGTAAGAGCAGTGGCAGTGGGTTACTGACTGGAATTAACACAGGGCAGCAGCTAATTGCTGTGGGAAACAACCCAGGGGTGCCAAGCTAAGGATCTGCTGTCTCAGCGTGGAAGGCGTAAAGCAGGGCAGCGCCTTGGGAAGTATGTGGAGGGTTTGTTGCTCGGCGCCCCTGATGGATGGCATTTCGCCGGGAGGCCAATGAGTGGTGATGAGCTGGGAGTCTGGAGCCCTTAGTTACCTGCTTTCTTCCGGTGGCATTTCCATTCCGAAAATGTGCTTTTCAAGGGCCTAGGGCACAGAACCCAACTGCACTGAATAAGTGGGCAAGTGGGAAAAAAAAAAAAAGTTCTGGAGGTGGGGGCGAGGAGGAAGGTGATGTGTGGGACTGGGGGAGCGTGAGTAATGTGCTAATGAGGCCTGCTTGGAGTTTCCAGGTAAATTCAGGGGAAAAGCAAATCCTTGACAGAGCTCCTTAGTGCTACACGGAGAACATGGCTGGGGAATGAGACGGTGCCCGGAGGTGAGCAGGGAGACGTGAGGTCACTCTCCTTCTCCAGCTGCCTCCTACTGGCTTTAGAAGGTGGCCTGCCTGTAGGAAGCGGGTGGGGCCTGCGGTGGTCTCAGCAGTTGCTACAGGCAGCTTTTGAAGGTCTGCCGGGAAGGTGTGCAATGCTGGTCCAGAGTCTTGGCTGGACTCTCTGGCAAGGGAGGTCCATTCCCTTCTCAAGAGCTAATGTGGCTACATGGGGCACGCCATTGTGGTTCTCAACCCTGGCTGTGCTGGGGAGCTTTAAAATACACTGATGCCCCATTCCACCCCCAGACAACTGGATCAGAATCTCTAAGGGTGGCCGAGGAAAGGGTATTTCTCAGGAGAGTCCACTGAGCTAGACTTAGGCTGGCAAGTGTATGTGATTTCTGACATTCTCTCAAGCCCCAAAACGCATGTTCTTAGCCCAAAAGGGGTTTTTAATGTGAGGACACTAAGCCAGAAAAGATGCTTCGTTTGGATCAGGCTGTAAGGCGCTTGTGTGTTGGGTCAGGTGTGTTCCAGCGTCATTGTCACTGGCATGTGGGGCACTAAAACCACCCAAGAGGGTCCTCTGGAAGGAGCCGATCATCTCTCCCTTGGAAGGAAAACCCAGTGATGGAGGCCCCCGTGCTTCAGGACGAAGTCCGAACTCTGAGGGTGTCTGGTCCTGTGCTACCTCTTGCCACTTCCTACCCCTCCGCAGCGTACAAACTGGACTGAGTCTCTTGCGGTTCCTAGAAATGTCACGCTCTCTCTTACTTCCTGATTTTCAGCCATGCTACTTTTGCTTCCAGAGGGCCCCTCTGAAACCTCGCTCCCACTCTCATGCTCCACCCGGGTGCACCCTGTTCAGTTTTCAACATTCATGTAGCTTTCCGGAGCTTTCTGGAACCCATCCCAGCTAACTTTCTGCTCCTTTCCAGCCAGGACTGGGGGAGGTATTGACAGAGACTCTCTGCCTGGCTAAGCTCTGCTCAGGCTCTTCTGGGCTCTTTTTCAGCTAGGCCTGGACTTTTGTCTCTTCATTGTCATTTTCAGCAAGAATCCTGCTAAGCCACTTTGGCCAGAATTCCCACCCTTAACTCATCACCATGGATATCTGCTCCATTTTCTCATCCTCCACCATCCCCAGCCGGTGTCTTGACCACCTTGGCCAGCCCTCGCCAAGAAGCCGGTTCGGCCTGCAGGGCAGGAACCCCCTTACCCTGGTATTTCCTCTTCCTGATTTTCCAGCTACTGACCTACCCACTGATTTCTGGTTTCCCGGGCTGCATTCAGAGTTGGGCCCAATCTCTCTTTCCTATCGCAAGCCGCCATCGTAGTAGCTCTCCACCCCCTTGAATGAAGTCTCCCTTGCCATCTTCCCCAGGAAATGCCGATCCCGGTTCTTTATCTGGGATCCTCAAAAGTGAAGGACAGGAGAGACTGGAGGACACCGTGGGGAGAGCATAGCATGTGCCAGCCTCTGCTCTGGGCACTTCACGAGGGGTGACATGCCTTACCCAAGATCGCACGACTAATGAAGGGTAATGCCAGAACCATTCAAACGTTCATCCAAAAAACAAACAAACAACAAAAAAAAAAACACTGAGCACTTGCTGCATGCTAGCGGAACTGGGACTGGAGATTTAGTGATGAACGAAGAAGTGAGTCCCGTCTTCCCTCTGACCCCAGAGCTGGTAAGTATTCTGATTTATCTCAAGTGGCCTTCCCAATATAGTAATACAGATAATAGTAGCGACCACCTAGTGCATGCTTAAATGTCAGGCCCCGTGCTATGAGCTTTAGTTATACCGCCTTATTTAAATTGTGACAATATTTTGACACAATGGATATCCTTATCCCCATTTTACAGATGAAGACCTGAGGCTCAGAAAGGTTGAGGATCCCTGTCTGGATCTCAGAGTCAGAAAGAACAGAGTCAGGAGGTCCGTGCAAGCCTTCTTGAGTACAAAGTTCCCACTGTGTCTCTGAAGAAAGGGCCTACGAAGGGCTGAGGGGAGCCTTTTTGTTATGAACAAATGCAGACACAAGCCCATAGGCATCTGAATTTTTCTCGTTTCCATCAACATGAATAATGGCCTGAGCCTTTCAGATGAGGTAACAAAGTCAGAGAGTGAAGAAAGCAATCTCACTCACATTATAGGCATCAGATGTAGGCACCCATGTCACAAAGATTAAGATGCATGCCCTTTTAATTCCATCCTATAATATATCTGGAAAAGAAACTTTAAAAAAAATGTACATAGTACCTTTTCCCTAAAGAGTAACAGAAAATTAAAATGAAACACTAAGCGGTGTTTGATGTAATCAGAGTCATCCTTGAAAATATGATGAAGAAGGGTATTTCTCCAAGATTGTCCCTTCCCCTCCTGTCTGAAGAAGAGTCTCAAAAGCTTATTCCAGATCCAGTCAATGGAATAAAGAGCTTAGCTAAGTGTATGACTACATTTATCCTATCTTTTTTTTAAGGAAGGATTTTCAACTAAAAATCCATCTTGAGAAGATAACAGGACAAAAAGGATTTCTCCACCTCCCTTTGAAAATCCATACAGTTTGCCAGAGGATTTAGAATTCCATTAGCACAGCTTCTATGGCCTACTCCAAGGGTGAACTGGATTTAGATGGCTCTGTTCTTTTCTCACACAATGCTTTTTTTGGCAAGACAACTGGAGATGCTTCCCTTCGTATGGCTCCATCCTTCTAGAAGGTTCCTGATCTAAATGTCTTGGGTGGTGGTGGAGCTAGACAGGAGTTTTCCTTATGAAGTGGGGGGCAACTTTCGATTTCTTTCAGTAGGGCTACCATCTATGTCTTCCAGTAGTGGAGGACGGGAAGAGCAGGTGTAATTGAAAACCAGGGAAGCTCCAACTTTGTAGAGTCAAAAGCACCATCTGTCAGCTCTGCCTCTGACTTCTTTTGTGTTTCATTTCTTTTCCCTTCCCCTAGTCAAACTGCTAGGTAAGAGGCAAAGCAGTAGTGACGTGGCACAAAGGTAACTGTCAGGAAAGAGAGAGAAGAGGCCTCCGTTTCTCCATATGTGAATGTAGGGAACGCTATTCCCTACAGCATGGGGCACACATGGCAACTCAGGAAGTCCAAGATGATTTTAGAATACAGGGGCAGGGCACTGAACAACACTGAATCAGACAGTGAGAAACTGATGACCTTTTCAAGTCCCTTTGATCTCCCTGATTCCATCAGAAAGAAAACGTCAGTTGGGGATAATACTCCTTTAACACTTTCTTCATTTTTGCTGAACTCCCTTATTAGTGAAAATTGGGCAGGCTGAAGGCTCAAACGGCTGGACAGAATTTCATAACAAAGTGGTGGTCGTTCTGTTTTTTTTTATGGTTATCTTCTATTTCTATAAGATCACACTGATTTTTCAACTTAGGGCCCCAACGATACATTTTTTAAAATAATTTAGCTTTAAAAAAGAAGCCAAATTTCTCTAAAACCATCAAAGTCTAGAACACATTTCTACAAAACAATGAATGGTTTACGTGACTAATGATTGAAAACTGCTGGACTAGATGATTTACAAGTCCATTTAGCCCTGTTATTCTGTTACTCTGTGTTTCTGTGGCGAGGAGTAAAAGACCAGAATAACTCTCAGACTGGATGGTCTATCCCTGGAGCTAATCTATCCCTGTAGGTCTCTCCCTGTAGTTCACTTGTAGAAGCCTTACACTTTCCACCCTGAGCCCAAAACCAATCAAATAACTAGCCCCCACTGCCTGACATGCCCCACCACGGGGGGCACCAATGACAAAGCCTTGGACTCTTCAGGGCTTCTGGTCTACTTGCTATTTGCACACATGTTCAGCCTTGAGCTACTTAAAAAGCACTATTAAATTGAATACGCCTCATTTTTTTTCATCCGGTGAATGAGAAAGCAGGATGTCACAAGCCAAGGTGTGTCATGTGTGTGTCGTGGGTGTGGGCGGGGCATGCGTTATGGGGGAGAAATTCACTTCCCTCTGTTGTCTTAGTTCTCTGGTCTTGCTATTCAATACATGTAGTTCACATGGCGACACAATTGTCATTTTTTGACGTTATTTGAGCGGCTTCAAAATTCCAACCTTGGTATTCATTCTTTGGATCAGTAATAAGTATCAGAAAGATTCTGGGCAAGTCTTGCTGGGGCAGGAGGTAGCCTGTGGCATGGGTCTGTGAGTTTGTTGCCATGACACCTGAATTGACTGCATTAATGGCTCCAGTTTTTCTCCTCCCCACATAGCGAAGCTCCTTTGCCATGTGATCTGACAGTTTCTCTCATCAAACAAGTAGAAACTATTTTTTTGCTCCTTGATTCTGAGTTTGGCCATGTGAGTGTCTTTGGCCAATGGGATGTTAGCAAATGGGATCCCCAGAGAACCTAGACAAAACCCTTGAATGTTTCTGCTTCCACTCTTCCTCCCTAGTCATAACCACGAGGAACATGCCCACGCCAGCCTGCTGGAGGAGGACACACATGCACCTCTGATTCCAGGCAATTCTGTTCCTGGAGCTCAGGCTGGTCTGGATCAGCTGACAGCCAGCTGAGTCCCTGGCACGTGACTGAGCCCAGCCATGACCAGGAGAACCGTCTAGCCAGCCCACATCCTCCTGAGCTCGATACGCTTAGAGCTTTAAGCCACACCTTCTGGAGTGGTGGGTCCCTGGGCATCATCAATAGGTAATGTCCATATCCATGGCCAAGAGATAAAGACAATATATACAGATACGCACACTCAGCATCCTTTGCACTGCTCAGAGCTAGGAGAGACAGCCTGCCTTTCAAGGCAGACAAAGCCCTAAGTTCTTCACTACCACCCTCTCCCCACCAAAGCCCCAGTTTAGGGCCATCCCCATCACTACCCAAAGAGGAGCAAATTCACTGAATGACCAATGACTAACCAGACTCTGTCTTTAGAACTTAAACTGAGGTGCAGAAGCTTGAGGGAGAGGATGTCAGGAGCTTCATGGAAACATCACTGGAGTCAGACCATGTTAGATCATGCCAAAGGAAAGCAAGTCATCAGAGGGAAGGAGCAAAAAGAGAGAGAGGAGGGAGGAAAGGGGAGAGACAGGGAGATGACTGATTGATTGAGGCTGGAGGGAAGTGGTGAGAAGGCAGACGAGAGCGGTCAAGTCTTCAGAGTCTGGCTTCCCCAAACCACTTCCAGTTTCATTTCCAGTCAGCGCACGTCATGCTTTGCTTCCTGTCTTTGAATGTCTCTGAGGTTTCCTCTTATACACTTAGCGTCAGTCTTTATTTATTCTAGTTTTTTCACAATTACCATTTTTCTCTTGTTGAGGATAGTTATTCACACCTTAGGGAGAATCAGCATCTTGGACTAGAAGTTTCTTGAGAGGGGACCATGATCCAGAGTGCTGGGAATTCATGGCAGTTACAGAGGGGGCTCAGGAAAATGTCAGAAGGACAGAAATAAAAAGCATTTAACTTACAATTTTACTGAGGGCTCACCTCACTCCTTTTGCTATTTGCCTAAACAAACTAGGATTACAGGAGCTTTATTCTTCTTCAGACCAAAAACAAAAGAAAACAAAAGTCCGAGAAAGTCAAATAAATGAGTGACTCTCCCAGATCTCTGTGTCACCGTCCATCCTCACTGTCATTCTTGACTGGGAGATTGTCATGGCTCCTCATGTGGCAACAATATCTCTTCTCCTTCTGTCACAGATGTGGGGAGCTTGAATCCATTCTCATGGCCTTAACCATGGAAGGTTTCCCCAGTGGGTCCACACCATCTTAGCCATCATGCCACAGGAATATGTTTCATGCTTTTGTTTAAAAAGGGATTGCATGATTTTTCAGAAACCCATTCATCTATTCCATAAGGTGCCTGAAGAGGGAAGAACAGACTCTTCTTCAGGAGGGAGCGTCTTATCAAAAGAACCAGCAGTCTCCCTGCAGGGCTTCCTGTGCTGAGAAACATTAGTCCTGAGAGCCAGACTGGGCATATCTCCATGTAGACATACAGACGTACATCACAGATGCGAAGCTGTAACGGCTCCACAAAAATGATCCATGGCTCCTGCTGTTTCCCACTGGATCGTGTCCCCAGAGTTATTGACATCAAGGGAAACAATCAATGTGGCCCCTAATATTCAGTAAAGCATTTACAGGCAAACACGAGTTCCCGCTGACATTATTTACGAATTCCCTGGTAAGCGACAAGACAAGAAATCCATTTACACTCACAGCTCATGCTCCTGGCTCTGTCTGATGGCACACTTCTCTCTTGGTGGACCTCTGGCCCTTCTTGCCTGGGCTCTATTCACCCTGCCCCCTTTCTTGTTATGTGAGGGCCAGCTTCACGTAAACAAGAGCCCACTTGTCTCTGTTTCCTGTTAAAACATGAGCTTTGGGGCACCTGGGTGGCCCAGTGGGTTAAGCCTCTACCTTCAGCTCAGGTCATGATCTCAGGGTCCTGGGATCGGGCCCCGCATCAGGCTCCCTGCTCAGCAGGGAGCCTGCTTCCCTCTCTCTCTCTGCCCGCCACTCTGCCTACTTGTGATCTCTGTCTGTCAAATAAATAAAATCTTAAAAAAAAAAGTTAAACATGAGCTTTTCACACTTCAACGGATGCTCCTCCAACAGCAGCAAATCTCGACCAGAAGTGGTCCACTTTCTGCTTAAACCTAAACTCCCGTGGGGGGGCTCACTGGTGCCCATCACTTGCTGCCATGTTGTGAGTACAAGTCCAGCTATATGCTAAATACAAACAGCACTGTGATTCCAGTACACGGTTGCAGGGCAGCACATCAACACATAGTAGATTAACAATTATTTTCTCTCCCTGGGCAACACTGACATACACCAGTTGCAATGAACGCTTTCACCTTATACGAGTGATCTGTTAGAGGTAAGAAACTCGGGTGCAGGTCAAATGGAGGTGCAAGGTTGGGGGGCACAGAGAGGGGAAGGATTGGGAAAAGCACTTTATGTTAATCATGGTTGGAATATTTTAAATAATCACATTGCTGTACATTTCCCGTTCGGGGATCTACCTATAACGGGTCCATCTTACTAAGTCATGTTCTGAAGTCCCTGGACACAAGGCACTGACTGTAGGTGGGCTCAGTCTGAGCCCTAGACTGGATATCTTGTTATCTGTATACTACTCAGTAGGTCAGTTCCTGTATCTGAGCCTCAGTGTCCTCATGACTAAGTTTGACATCACAGTAGTAGAAATAATATGAATAACGATGATGATGCCTGTCCAGCTTCCCCCATCATTCTCTCAAGTACTAACAGAGTCCCTTACCCTGTTCTGAGGGCTTGGGGTACACGGGTGATGGCACACCAGAGACCCCTGCCCTCCCACTGCCTGCACAGGGAAGGGCTGGGGATGGGAGTGGGTGGACAGAAAATAAACGATAACATAATAAATGAGTAAACAAAGTGGTATGCTAGTAGGTGATAAGCATTATGGAAGAAAAAAGGGCAAGGCAAGGGCAAGAGGGTCAGGAGGACATGGCTGGGAGCCACACAGAGAAGGTGAGGTGGGAGCCAGTGAGGGTGTTGGACAAGAGGCTTTCTGGCGACGGGGTGCATTAGGCAGCAGGCACTGCCAGTGCAAAGGCCCTGGGGTAGTCACATGCTTGCTGCCTTCTGTGAGCCACAGGCGAGTTCTCTTGTGTGAAGTAGTGCAGGGGACAGGAACTTAATTAAGAGGAAAGATCACTGAGGGGTGGAGGGAGGCCATCCTGTGGGGCCTTGGGCAGATCCAGTCAGATAGTGATAAGGTGCTATTACTTACTGTCATCCTTCCTGGCTCTGTTAAAGAAACAGTAATTCCCCTTCACCCCCTTCACCTAATTTAGCTCCTGCCTGGTGGTTTCTTGCTCTACTAAGTGAGCCCTCTCTTCATGGCTTCTGTTTTTTCTCAACAGCTCCCTGATGCCCGAAAATGAAATCGGGACCAAACCCCTGTCCCCAGGTTCGGAAGAGCTGAAGCTGGCTGAATTTTGGTCCTGCGCAGTCTGCAACAGGGACTCTTGGACTCCCCTCTGCTCCCACCTGCCAGAGAGGAACGGGGAGCTCATCCAAACCGGTGCCCGGGCTCACACGAGCATTCTCACGATCCCACCCACATGAAGGGCTGTCCTGCCTCTATTGGCCAAAGGCAGAGCTTATTTCTATCTGACTTGAGCTAAATCACCTTTTCTAGACAGAAGAAATGGTCACAGTGTGAGCCTGGGGGAGGGAGCAGGGTTCGCAGGATGGCTTTGGGACACAAACCCACCTTTTCTCGAAACCCTTTGGCAGCGGCTGCTTGGTGCCAACTGCTGTACTCGCCATGTCAAAGAACAAGCAGCCCAGGTACAGGCGAACCCCCTCGGTGCCTGGAGTATCTTAACCTTCCCTGGCGCAGACTCCCACCAAAAGCTGTGGCCAGCAGATACGTCTGAAAAACGTGTGGACTCAGCAGAGTGCGCGGCTCTCACAGTTTATGGAGAGAAAGGGTGGGTTTGAGCTCCCACCTCCTGAAGACAGAAGGTTGTGACTGCTTTTTTAAGTGAAATAGATGGTTGATGTAGCAACTGCATTTTCCTCTCAGACCTGGGTCCTCTCCCCTCTCCCCAGCAAGGATGCCGCTGTTTTCACAAACCAACAGCTGAGTTGAAGACAGCGCTGGAAGAGAGATGACTTCACTTTGTCACTGCACAAAGCACACACCGCTGATGAGACAGCTGATCTGTATTTGTTTTTTTAAAAACACGGCCATCCCATTTTTAAAATAAGTTTCTGCTTCACGCAGCTCCACTCTAATAACGCTGGGTGGTGGTGTTTCCTGTGGCCAAGTCGGTCTGAGGAGACCTTCGGGAGAATCTGAACATTAAATTACAAGCGGTATGAAATGGGCTCATTTCTGAGGCCTGCCTAGAAGAGGAAAAAGCCGGGCTTCCCTGCTCTATGCCTTGACTCATCATGAAGCAAAGGCTGCTCTCTGGGCTCTCTGGTGGACCAGCTAGTAGGCTGCAAATGCAGGGCATTTATAATGGAATGTTCTTTCTTTCCCCATATACTGTCCAACCATCGAGTCAAAGGAGAATGATTAATATGCAGGCTCTGGGCCACACACTGAACCATGACACACACACACATGTGGGTGAGCACAGCCACACCCAGGAAGAGAGGAGAGAGAGCCGCTAAGAGAGCTGCGGGGTCAAGTTCAGCTGGACTGCTAAGTTAGCTAGCAAGATACAGAGCAGCGGCCTGCAGTGCGCATCTACCGTCCGCCTGGCTACAGTCAAATCCCAGCGTGAGAGGCAGTGCTACTGTAGGTGACAGAAAACCAACGTCCGATGGAACAAGAGTGATCGCCGCTCCTTGGGGCCACAACAGGACATGCCAACACATGGACAGACATATAAGGCGGATGTTCATCTATGGGCTTTCAAAGAACAGGGTTGATATGGGTCTGATCAAACAAGTTTCAAACTCAGATACAAGGGTTTAGAATTAAATAGCAAACCAACCATAGTTCCAACCATCTTAGAGATTCTATGTCAGAGTCTATGCCAGATGCTTTCACATATATTACCTCACTTCATCGTTGTGATAACAAATTCGCTTTTTAAAAAAAGGTAATAAGGTTACAGAGGCTGAACATGAGGACAACATGGTGAAAATCCTGCAAGAAACACTTGAGGATTTCTCATCTGCTTTTTAAAATTCCATTTGACAAATAATAAAACACTTGCTATATCCCAGGAAGTATTCTGCATGCTTTATAAATTTTAGCTCCTAAAAAACAGGAGAAAAAAATACAAGGTAGTATCTTAGTGAGTCAAACTGTCCTAATAAAAATGCCATAGACTGGGGGGCTTAAACAACAGATATTAACTTCCCCCAATTCTCGAGGCTGGAAAGTCTAAGACCTAGGAGCCAGATGAATCGGTTCTCCAGCGAGAGCCCTCCCTCTGGTTTGCAGACAGCCATCTTCTCACTGTATCCTCATATGGCAGAGAGAGAGAGAGAGAGAGAGAGGAAGCAAGCCTTCCACTGTCTGTTATTAAATGGGCACTAAGCTCATCATGAGGGTCCCTCTCGTTTCCTCTAAATCTAGTTACCTTCTAAAGGCCTCAACATAGTCACACCAGGGCCTGGGAATTCAACACAAAAATTTGGGGAGAAATAATTTAGTGCATACCCAGTACGTATTATTATGTTCATTTTACAGATAAATAAACTGAGGCCCAAATAGGAAGTCACTTGCTCAAAGGCACACAGCTAGTAAGAGGCCTCAGAGCCTGAATTTCTAAGACATTCCATCATCTTAGCTACCATACTGTTTCATGTCTCGTGATGAGGCAGTTGACGGCTACCTTAAAGTTGACAGTCCAGACGTCTGCATATAGACTTTCCTTGTGTTTCATTCTTTCGTCTGGGTCAGCCGCCCCCAAATGGTGATATCCATAGGGAATACTCAGATGAAGACTTCTCAGAGTGTAAGTTTAAGCATAAGTAACTTTTGGCCAACATGCTTACTTTAGAACCACATCTATGTGGACAATACTTTCAATATAAATGGAAAATGTAGATTGATCACCACAAATACAGTGCAAGAAATTACAAGGCCCAGTTTTCATTTTATTGATTGTCCACTGCTGTTTTTGGAACCGACTAAGCTGGTATTTTTTGGAAGGGTCATGAACAATAATTCTTGACCCAGAAGTGCCATTCATAGGGTGTTGGACAAGCTGCTTCATCTCATAGGTTTGAAGACTCCATTTAAGTCCTCTTCAGGTCTCCCTTATCGCAGTCAACTGTGTAAACAGACTATTTTTAACCCATAGAAACTGAGATCTCCCCACTTCACTAGAAGGTGTAGATGGGCCCAAGCATAAGCAGCTGGCTTGGGCATAGCTGTTTGCACCCACCATGACCGAGGGCTTCGTTTAGCACCACGGTGTTGGGTTTGCAGTGGGATCTGTTGGGAAAAGGGTGAGGCATGGCCTGAAATAATGTATAATCAGTGAACAGAGTGAAACCTTGTTTTGCTGTGTGTCATGAGCAATTAGACTATTACTTCACATTACTGGGTGAGTGAAGGAACTGGTTATATCTGTGGTTGCCATGGATATGCTCCGCTCCAACTGACCCCAGATTACAATATGATGTTGAGTTGAGGAGTATCAAGCAAAAGGATCTGGCCTGATCAATTGGTGAAAGTGTGTGAGCATCTGAGACCAACTGAGATGTTCACAGTCATGTTTATGTGCTTCAGAATCAGAGAGAACTGCCATCGTTACGACAGGTACACAGGGCCCAGTGAGCAAAGTGGTGCCAATAATATATTCATTGCAGTGTTCTTTTCATTTAATTAATTAGGTTTTCATATGAATAAATGAATTTTTTTGGTACCTGTGCCTTGTTCAGGCCTGTCTGTAGTCTACGTTGTATTTCCATGCAACTGACCCAGAATATTGATCCATGAATAATGGTATTTAATCTGCTCTACTTTGAGATACGAAGAGGTAAAGCCAAGGAGGTTTCCATCTTTGTGTGGATTTGGCAGTCTGAATTACTCAGTGATCAAGACTGGAGTTACTTCAGAGTCTGGGACTCTTTACTTGTGTAGGATCTTCCTGCTAGGCAATCTGCAGCTAGCTTAATTTAACATATGGTATACATGTAAAAACAATGGACTTGCATTTCTTAAAATTACATAGTACAGATTTTTTGTTGTTGTTACTAATTTGGATTCAGTTGGCATTTCATATTAGTAAAGGTTTAGATCATGTTATGCAATGACATTGTAAAAAGTTAATTTGCCAGACAAGCAACATTTGGCTATTTTCTTTTTTCTCTGCCTAAGGGAATCCTGGTGTAAATTAAGTCGATTAAGTATTGGGTCATTCTGACATGACCACATCACTGTTGGGTAGAGTAGATCCAAGCACCAAATGTCCATGGGATGTCCGGCAAGTCATTTAAGAGTAGAGAGAAGCCAGCCCATTGCAAACGAAGTACTGGATTCCAAATGGTTCCAGCATAGGGACTCTTCTCCTAGTCTCTCAACATTCTCTTCTTTTGCTCCATTGTCTTTCATTCTCTTTTATTTCCATTTTTTGAAGAGATTCTGAGGTCAATTTTCTGTTCCCCCAGAATAACAATGCCATTTGTTTTGAGCTGGCCAGAAGAGCCAATGTCCCCCTCCTGCATGTCCTAGCAAATGCAAGACCCTTGACATCTGTTTTGAGGCTGCACAGGGGAAGCCTCCTCTCTCCAGATTCTCAGAGTGCTGTGAAAGCCAGTCTCTGTCAATGCTGCCGTATTGCACCTGTACACACGAGAGGCAGAGAGCCCCGGAACCATGCTCTAGAGCCCTCAGTCTGGGTTCAAATCCCAGCTCCGCCATTTGTTAGCTGGGCAACCTATGGCAGGCCACTGAAGCTCTCTGGGCCTCAGTTTCCTCTACTGTGAATTGGGTGATAATCAAAAGTACCTCAAGAGTGTTGCTGCAGAGGGAAATGAGTTGTCAGTCCACGTAGAGCTTTAGATAGTGCCCAAAACGTAGTGAGCACTCAGTAAATGCTGGCCATTCCTGTAAGAGGCCCTCTGGTGAGAGCCCCCAGCCCAGGCTCCTGAGCCAGCTGCCAGGTATCAAAGTCCAGCACCAGCTCTCGAATAGCTGTGCACAGAGGCAAGTTACTTATTAGGTCAAGCTGTATGACCGGTTTCTACAGAAATGGCAACGTCACAGGGTTCAGTCGAATATGTGCGTGGTATTCTCTGTGCCTCGGTTCATTTGTCCATTAAAATCAGGGGCCATAATCCTACCTTCTAGGATTATTATGGGGAGGAAATGAGGGTGCATTCACAGACACGTGGGACAGTGCTTGATATACAGACAGCCCACTTACGTATTCGGTATATTATTTGTTTTACCCTCACATCTCATTACCACTTGAGACAAACTGTTCCCAAGAACAACCTGCTTAGTAATCCTTCTTGCTTCTGTCAATCAGATTTCTGTCTCATGTGCAACGCCTGTCCTGTCCTCCAAAGCTTAGTCTCAGTCTGTCCAACTGCCCCGCCCCCACCATTCCCTCCATTTCTACCACGTCTCCTGGCTTTTGTATCTTAACAAGGACACCATGTTTTACATTTTAGCCACCAGTGGTTCCCGTGGCATCTTTGTCTTTTTCATATACTGACCCTGGGGTGTGAGGGTCTAGGGAGGACGTGACATTTCTTCTACTTTGTGTCCTCTCAGGGGATGATTATTTTATATCTTTAGAAAAATTCCTTAAGTTGTATCTAAGTATGGGACCTCCTAGCATCTTCCTGTGTGTGTGTGTGTGTGTGTGTGTGTGTGTGTGTGTGTGTTTTACAACAGACTTAAAAAAAAATAACTTTAGACTTAAAGAAAAGTTGCAAAGGTAGTCCAGAGAATTCCCAAATGCCCTTTACCCAGTGTCCTCTAATGTTAGAATCATCCACAACCATTTTACATTTGCCAAAATGAAGAAACCTACATGGATCCACTTCGATTAATCAAACTTCAGACCTGATCCAACATTTTACCCATTTTTCACTAACGTTCTTTCTCTCTCTCAGGATCCCATCCAGGACACTACGTTGCATTTGGTCTTTCTGTCCCCTTAGTCTCCTCTGGTTTGTGACAGTTCTTAGTCTTCCACGTTTTTCGTGACCTTGACAGTCTTGAGGAATCCCAGTCTGTTTTACAGAGTGGGAAATTAACTCCCAGTCCATTTTACAGAGTAGGAAATTAATAATTTGAGTTAATTTTATTTTCTCCCCCTAATGATTAGACTGGGGTTATGGACTCTTTGGGAAGAACACCAAAACGTCAAATGTCCTTCTCATCATATTATCTTGGGGGTATACGATACCAACATGACTTTTCATTGGTGATGTCAATCTTGGTACCTCTGTGGGTCTATAATTCTTACACAGAATTCTCTGTATGCTACAGTTACCGAGAGACCATCCAACCATTCATAGTAAGTGGCTACGATGCCAAAACCACAGCATTCTGAAGCACTGAACAGGTTTGCTCAGTTGTTCTCAACCTTATCAGACCCAACACCTTTTTTTTAAACAATAAATATTTTCAAATGCCTTGTATACTATTCTGAGTAAAAAATTTATAGAGGGTATAATTCATCTGTACTCACAGTCAATGAGTACAGTAAAATCAATATAATATCCTAACTTTAATATAAAGGGGCAATACAAGGAAAATGACATGTAATAAAATAATAAACATTTCCATATATAAATGCTCAGGTCTGACTACTCTATAAGCCCCAGTAACGCGGTCAGATTTCTTATACCCATAGGAAGGCTGCTCACAATGAGACAGACACAAATGTACAGACTGATCGAGGACTCAAGGACAGTGAGTGGCACAGTCATGGGTGAGCTCATTTTCTCAAGGGGTGAACCACCCTTGGGAAAGGTCCAAAGCCAACAAAATAACCCCCGCCCTCAATTTTCATAGTGTTTCTTTCCTGGAAAAACCCACTGCTTACAGAAACCATGCAAAAATATTATGCCTTTAAAGGTATGACGGAGTTAGGCTCTGATGACCATAACAACATGTGTGTATGTGCTGGAACAGCACAAAGCTGTGTGGGGCAGAGAACAGTGCTTGATTGTGGGAATGTCCTGCGCGTTTTAGGACACGGGCCCTCCTTGGACTCCACCTGCCACATGCTAGTGGCACACCTGAATCAGAGAGGGCAAAGAGACACACTCCTTGAATTTCAAGACAAAATTTCCAAACTCTGGGGGCCAAGCTGCCCCAGTTGAGACTACCACCAGTGTAGCTGATGTTCAATGGCTCCTGTACATTCCTCGGAGCTGGGCGCGGGTCTGTGTCACCAGCACAGGAAGGCAAGACGTAACCTGGAAGTCAGGTCTTTCAGCTCCTAATCTGCACAATCTGGTGCTTGTCAGACCCTCAAGAGGACCCACTGGTAACCCTTGGATTGTTGCTGATTGATCAAATCATGCAACTCACATCACCTACACACAGGCCCCACCATCACCACCACAATGCAATTCCTGCAATGAGTCTACCCTTCGTAGACCTTCCATTAAACGTAGCAGAATATTCATTTCTTTACATTGGCCTAAAAGGCCCTGCTCAACTTGACCCTCATTTGCCCTTCAGCTTTATTTCATACAATTTCTCTCCCCCTGCCCCGCATGTTATGTTCCTACCATGCTGGTCTTCTCTCGGTTACTGGCAAGAATTACCTTCTTCCTGCTACAGGGCCTTGGCACATACTATCCCCTCCTCCCTGGTTCCTTTCCTACTTGTTGCCTGGCAAACTCGTACTTATTCTGCATAGCATAGCTTAAAAGTCACTTATTCAGAAAGCCCTTCCCTGAGTCTCCTTGTGTAGATGTTCTAATTTCTTCTATTTCTTGAACATACACTTAACAGCTTACGATTATTTGTGTGATTCTGTGTTTGATATCTGATGCCTCCACTAGGCTCCCCAAGAGGCAGGAGCTTCCCTGGCTTTGCTCGTTATTGTACTCCCAGCACACAGCCTAGGGCCTGGAACAGAGGACGTTCTAAATCTTTGCGCAACACGTGAAGGGAAGAATAATTGCGTTAGGTATCTAGAGTGACTACTGGGTTGACTAGAAGGCAAACACAATAGGGCACACAAAATCATGGCTTTCCATGATGGGCAAGAGCAATGGAACCTTGGTTCTGCTTTTCTGGGAAGACAGAGAGGCGTGCTATCTGAGACTGTTTCTTTTGGCTTTGTCGTTTCAGTGGACTTGGTTTCAAAAGGACACCATAGCATAGAGGAGGCTGGGAGGACCTCTGTTTAGACAACTCAAGCTCCTGCGTCTGTCTGGAGCTAGCTTCCCTGCTAGAAGGAACCGGAGGCTCAACTAACAGCTCTGCAAGCTTTGGCTTTCTAAGACTCAACCCGATAAGCAGGCCTGGTACACTTCTTCCTTCCGTTGGTATTACCAATATCATCCTATCTCTGAATAGTTCTGGATGTTGTGTCTTTTAAAGTGCAAATTTCAGCTTCGTTCTTTCCCAAACTTTGGTCCTTTGGGTATTGCTTGCATTAATTTGGCACATCTGCATGTCACCAGTGCTATTATTTACTAATGTTTTTCTTTGAACCCATCACGCCCTGACATGGATGCAGATTTTAGCTTCAAAACACACGCTAATAGGCATGAACTCCTGTATTTCTGGGGCTTGTTATATTCATTTGGGAAGGACTGCTTTTTCTTCAACATGTTCTAGACGTGGAGGTGGGGAGACACACCAAAGCAGACCTCCTTCCTGTCCTTAATTTGTGAAGAATGCTGATGAACAGAGAGATCCGCTCACTTGCAAGGTCACAGAGTGATCGGTGCTGACAGAGCAGGGATTCCGAGTGTCTGGCTCCTGGTTCTGACCTGGGCTCTCCCTGGTCACACAGACTCAAAGCATTCTTAACCCAGTTCTCCCCCCACACCAGGCACTCCATAAATGTGAATTGTGATGGGACTAATGATCACTCCTCAAAGCCGACTCTTCTGTGAGGCTTTTCCCCTGAGGATGTCATATCCAGTACATGTCGCTGGTACCTGGGGAGCCAACACCTTTCAGCAGGCTCTTCCCAATTTGTAATATTCTGAGCCATCTGTGAGCCATGTCTCATTTACAAATGCTTCATTCTTCCTGGTTACATTACTGGGAGGTTCACAGTTTGGATAATGAATGCTATTCTGACTTCCTCACAGGAGTCAGGTAAATCTCCTCTTGGGAGGGAGGATGTATTTTTCATGTGAGTGTCGAACTCATCCATGATGGTGCTTCTGAGAATAGCCAAGGTGTCACCATCCCAGGGCCAGAGAAAACTTTCAGTGAGGCCCCAGGATGGCTCCAACACTGGAGGGAGCTCCCCTCCTGACTCTGGAAGCCACCACTGACTTCTGGAAGATTCCCTGCCCTCCTGTCAGCATATGGTGGTGTGCTGTTTCCTGCACTACAGCAGAGCTGCTGATGCTGTTTTTAAATTCAGTCCGTAATTTAGAATTAAGTCACACACTGGACCCCAAGCATTCCACCATGACATGTTACACCAACCTGAACTGCTTTTGACCTTTAACTCTAACCACACTGGTATTCTTTCTGCCCCTCACCGAACACATCTAGATCACTCCAACCGCATGGCGTGGGTCCTTGCTGTTCCCTCTGACTGGAACATTCTCTCCCCTGTTCTTGCCACACCTGTTTTCATCATTCATGCTTCAACGCAACCTCATCTCTTCAAGGCCTTTCCCTGACCATCCTATGTTAAACTGCACTCCCAACTCCTCAGCCAATGACCCTCTTGTCTATTACTTGGTCTTACTTTCCTTATGGGACTTATTTTGACTCCCCAAATAGCTTATTTATTTGTTTACTAATGCCCTATTCCCCCTCCTGCCCCCAGGAGGATGTAACTCCCACCAAATAAGAGATCTCTTGCTTACTACTTCCTCTCCAGTACCAGTTAGGGCACTGTGTAGGTTGTTGCTAAGTACACAAATGCAGGACTGGGGTCTAGTCCCCACAGTGAGGTGCAGGGGAAAAGGAAGGACTGTGGGGTCAGCTGGATGCGGCCATTTGTTTTCATGGAGAAATAAGAACATGGGCGTAGGAATTCAGTAGGGCTGGACCCAGTTCCACGTCTGTCTTCCTGGCTGTGTGCCAGAAGCAAGTTCTTTCACGTCTGCTCTTTGTGCGCAGCCGCAGTAAACTAGGACTCAGCACGCTCCTCGAGATATCACGTGCCTGGGCCCGTGCCAATCCCAGTACCGGGATCTCAACAAATGTTAATTGACTTCCCTTCCCTTACAAATGCCAGAAGAAAGCCACGAAACTCATGACAGCCCTTGTAACACACTTGACAGCTAATAAAGAACTCGGGCGTCCTTACGTTTGGTACAATCTGCGTTAAGTACAACTGCCATACATTTTTCAAAAAGCAGTGACATTTTCGATACTTGGTTATCTTATGCAGACTCCTGAGCGGGGGTAGAGTCTTAAATCCGCTGAAAAGAACAGAGTCTTTCAGTGCATGACCTAGCTGATAGAGGTGTCCCTCCCCCGTATATTCAATTACTCGCCGTATAATAGAACCGGACGCACCGCAGAGAACTTGGTAGCTGAACAGTACGTTCCTCAGGTGGCATAAGTGACTTTGAAGTACCTGTCAGCAACTAGCCTTCCTGGAGGCAGGCCGCAACTGCTCAGTTCACAGTGGCATTTTGCTTCGGAAGCCCTTGTTCGGAATATTAAAAAGGGCACGCAGCAGACTTCATTCCTTTGCTTCAAGGACTGTGATTTTGTAAAGCTGGACCCCGTGGTCTACTCAGGAGAGAGTTGCTGGTTCCAGCAAATGTTGAAAGACGGTATGAATTGGGTCCAGTGGTGCTCAAGTTGGTTGGTAACTATCACTATGAGTCTGAGCACGGGGAATGTGGTTCTTTCCTGCTTCGTCCCAATGATGAGCTGGGCGGATTGCACTGGACAATGTCACAGGACAACTGAGGTCACACAAGCCACTTTTTCTGTTAGTGCAGGATGGTGCTCTCCTGTTGTTTTAAAAAGTCACTGGCTTTTCACAGATGTGTACTTAGGAAGGGAAGAGCTGAAGTTTGCTAGACTTTGCCTCGATCAGCAACATTTTTGGTGAATTCTGAATGATCAGCCAGGCCTCTGGGTTCTTCTCATTCTTTACCACAATGGCAGTTGGCTCTATTCTATCTGAAATTCGTGCCCAAGAGCAGAAGACGGGACTTATTGGTGTCCGAAGGTGGTCTGTCACGTTGGCTGTTGTGACGCCATCATTGCCTGATGTCCAACTTGGCCTTTGGTCTGAAGACAGTGAGCAGAGCAGAGTGGGATGTGGAACTCTATAAGGGATGGCACATGGGGGCTGGCATGCTTTGTTTCTGGCTTCAGGTTGTGAGGACTCGGGATCTTTTCAGATCTCTTTTCGAGGACTTTGCAGATGTCTAGAGCAACTCTCTTGCACCATTTTTCTTTGCAAAGCAATGAGAAGTTGAATTTTGGATTCTGAGAGACAAGGTTTGCTTGAACTCAGCACTACTGACTTTTTGGGTTGGCTAATTCTCTCTTGGGCGGGCATCCTGTGCACCCCAACACATGCAGTAGCATTCCTGGCCTCTATCATTAGATGCTGGGAGCCCCCTCCAATTTGGGACAGCTGAAAATACTCCAAGGCAGTGCCAAACGTCCCCTGGAGGCAGGGGCTGGGGGCAAAGCCACCCCTGCTGGAGAACCTTCTCTGCGGGAGATTTCACGGTCACATGAAAACTTGGATATTCCAGCTTCTCTGGGCTGTCCTGGGGCTTTAAGACCTTTGATTTCCTGGGAAATAGATTTCTGATGGACCTGCAGACAGCTAAAGGAGGAACTAAAGACAAAGATCTGAGAGGCTGGAACCCAAATGTACTTGATTCCTCTTCTGTCTCTTCCCCCCTCTTGTCTTCTAGCAGTGAAGGGGGGAGTGGCGCAGACAAGGGGCACCTTGGCTGAACTGGAGAAGCCAGCGCTGGGAAACCCAGTGCCTGCAGACGAAACTGGGAGGGCCTGAGGATTTCTGAACTTCAAGCAATCCTGATATATCAGTTCAGGTATCAGCAAATTCCTGCCAGCAGCATGGAGGATGGTTTCTGGAGGCAAGCTGGGCATCAGCCAAGGCCCTTGGCAAAACTGCCACGTAGGCAAAGCTGTTTTTGCCGCCACCTCTCTTTCTGAACCTCCCCCACGCCCTGTCTCACTTTCTCTGCCCTCCGGGCACAGAGTCGCCTGCGCTGTCCTCTGGCTGCTAAGTCTGCCTCGCCCAGCCTGAGCCATCTGCTTGTTATCTGCCCCCATGCTCACTCTCCTTACCCGAACGCTGATTCAACTATTTTGGGGGTTAAGACCAAAGATTCAAATACCTCACACTAAGGGGAGAAGAGTCAGTAGGTTTCACCTATTCAGGGATGTTCTGATTCACTGAAGCTTGCTCCTCCTCTTCGAGAACACATTTGGGAACAAACGGCCTTGCCACGGCTTATCCAGTTTCCCTGAAATGAGCATCCTGGTTGCATATTTTTCCAGCCACAGTCTCCCCACCTGGCGATCACAACCTATGAAATCCATAAACTGGAGAATTAACTTAGAAAGGGGCTTCACACAAGGTGAGCTGGGAGTTTCCCATAAAAAAAATGACCCAAATTCCTGAGCCTGGCCTACAAAAGTCTTTACAATCCCCCCTTTCTAGCCTCTTCTCCATTCATTCACTCAAACTGGGTAAAAACGATAGACACAGACCCTGGCACCCACTCTCCAAAAATGCATGTTGTCCGAAGGGGGCTATACAAAGCAAACCAGACAAAATTGATATAATGCCACGTGTTGGCCCAGGGTAGGTCAAGGAGGCCTGGGAGCACCTTGCAGGGATACTAGCTCCAGTGGTTGGTCCAGGGAGGGAGTCTTGCTGCCATCTCTATATGCCTATACCTGACACACCTTGTTACCTCCCTCCAGCTTTGTACCTGAGAGTCCCTCCGTCTAAAAGTCCCTCTGTTTTCACCTTCTGGAGAACCCTTTTATGACCCAGTTTATCTGCTACCCCTAGGAGAATTTCTCTCTGGCTGTACTTTGTCCTCTCTTGCTTTGCTTTGCCATGACTCCTCCTTTTTACCCTCCCAATAAGTCTGTTCTTTTCTTTAAGCTTATATGCCCATTCTAGGGAAATACAGAAATACGTATCATGGTGATTTGCCATGAGGTGTTTACTTGTCAGTCTTCCCTATGAAACTTTTTTCAAAGCCGAGGCAACAAAGTGTACCTCCTTTTTTTTTTTTAAAGATTTTATTTATTTACTTGACAGAGAGAGAGAGAGATCACAAGTAGGCAGAGAGACAGGCAGAGAGAGAGAGAGGGGAAGCAGGCTCCCTGTTGAGCAGAGAGCCTGATGTGGGGCTCGATTCCAGGACCCTGAGATTATGACCTGAGCCGAAGGCAGAGGCTTAACCCACTGAGCCACCCAGGCACCCTACGTGTACCTCTTTTTAAGCCCCAGCTGCTAGCACAGTGCCTGGCAGAAGGTCTCAGTAAAGGTCGCTATATGAATGAACTCATCCAAATAGAATCCGAAAGATATGATCACAGGTTGCCTGCTTTATTCCCTTTTGTCTTACATTGTGGGATTGTTAAACAGGAGAGTCCATAAAACATACATGTCCAGTCTAAAACGAAAACTCATGTAACCAGAACCTGGGTCAAGAAATTGCTCTCCTCTATTCTTAGCTCATCGGTGGGTGTCATCTACTCCAACCAAGTATGTCATGAAGACAAGAATTCAAAATTCTCTATCTGACCTGAAGGTATTGGGGTCTCCTGTGAAGCATGTTCTCAGCTTGAACCTCAGGCCTGAGATTCCAGATACCACAAGCTTGGCTGAAAGCCCAGCAATTCAGTCAAACATCACTTGGCAGACGTGGCCTGAAATCCAGCCGGAGAAAGCTATTCGCTCCACTGGACAGTATCTTGTACAAGATCTCGAGCACCTTACTCTCCCCCTATGTATCAAGGCTGCAGGTTTATGTGGACTCTGTCACAACTGAGAAAAAAACTGAACATGTGAGTCTATCTGCTAATAGATAACCTGCATAGAGATGGGTTGATTTTTTGGTGGCTGTTACTACGGATCAGCTAAAATCTTGCCATGTGATCGGAAGTGGTGTACTGTGCTCTGCTTTGAGTGAAAAGCAGCCATCTGCCTCACTGCATTTGGTCAGAACACTGTGCCTTTGGAAAGGCCTGCAGTTCCAGGAGGCATGACAACCCTCCTCGGTGCGACACAGCTCCGAGCTGGCAGGGCTGACTGTGCGGGTCTCATCCAGTACTGCTGCTGGCTCCCCTGGCCCCCTCTTCTTTCCCTGCCTGCCCTCCACAAGCAAGGACCAGCCTGCCTGCCTTCTTCCGTTCCCCCTCTTTGCCTTTCTCCTGCCCTTCTCCTCTCCCTCCTTTCTTTCTTCCCTTCCTTATAGCTGTCCAGCAATAATCTCTATACACAGAGTAGAATAAGGACTTGTTCAATAAGTATTTCTTGAGCCTGGCTGTAATTCTTTTCTTGAACATAAATTCAGCTAAATTTCAGCAAGTTGTCAATTCTAGGGTCCTCTGATTTCACTTTTCCTTGTGTGAGTGTGTGTGTGTGTGAGAGGAGATATGCATGAATCCACTATTACTGTATTTAACTTTAACTCAAATTAAAACACTTTGGGGGTAAAGCAGATAACAGCCTTATTCTCGTTCTATTCCTTGCTTCACGGGGTTTAATTCCAGCACTATTTTCTGAGCATCTACTATGTGACAGACACAGTCTGAGATGCTGAGGCTACAGCAGGGAGTAAGGCAGAGGTGGTCCCTTTTCTCACAGGGCTGGCATTTTAAAGGGTTTTTAAATTCTAGAACTCAGCTGTACAGGGTGATAGCCACTAATGACATGCAGCTATTTAAATTAATTAAAATTAAATAAAATGTAATATTCACTGTCTTCATACTGGCCCCATTTCAAGGGCTCGCTAAGGCCATGACTAGCAACTAGGTGTTGGACAGCGCAGATCTAGACCAGTCCTGTCATCACAGAAGATTCTACTGAACAAGGCAGTTCTGGAGGAATCTCTGAGACTATAAGAAATCCCCATAGCCATACCACAAGATGATTAATTATGATACCAGATCATGATTCCTTTACATACAATCCACCCTTTGAAACACGGAGCTTGTATCCAGGAGGCCTGGAGCCAATGAGTTTATTTTTATTTTGAGCATCCTGTTTTACTTACAAGACGGCTACATCAGTGTGGCGGAAGAGCCTTTTGGAATACTCATTTTTCCCTCTTGTCTTTCAAGCAGGTATTGGCTCTATATCAGAGAAAGAGGGACTGCAGGGCAGAATCCAGAAACAGCCTTTGAGTCTCTGGCTGCTTTTGTGGTCCCAATGTACAAGCTCAGGACCTTCAAGCATTTGTAGAAGGGGCAACAGAAAGGAAGATTTGGGGAATAGATGAAAAAGCCTTGGCCTAGGGAGGACTGGCGGAGAGAAGAGAGGAGAGAAGAGAGAAATGTTTGTGCAGACAGGTGAAGGTGTTCGAGAGGGAATGCATGTGTGTCATGGGCTCTGGATACATGGTTTTCCTCGCCATTCTACTGGGGTAGGGATCCCCGGGGGATAATGTCTAGGATTTGGGACAGCAGGGAAACATCATAGATCCACTAGACCTGAAGGGTCAAATGGGCAGCGATGATGGACATTTTAGCAGCTGTGTGATAATTCCACTACATACTGTTTCCACTCCAACCTTAACCCTCTGGGAAGGCAAAGAGGGACAAGCCTCAGGTTGTGACTTTCCTCCAGCTTATGGGGATGCATGTTCAAAACAGGAATCAGTAGAGTTCTAATAAAAAAATAAAGCTGCTTTTCTGGCAGCATCTGTGTTTGTGGTCTGGGAGCCATCCCCACTCCTCAAGCAGTGTGGTTTCCTTGTACACTAACTCAACAACCGCAGACCTCGTCCCCTTGGGTCTGTTGTACTTGATTTGGTCGGGTAACATTTCTCCTGGAAGAAATAAAGGCACAAAGCAGTGTCCTCTTCTGTATTTGGATAAAATGTTAAATAGGAAATTGGTTCCATCCTGGAGCTCTGGTTTCACATGTTCATCGACGGAAGTAAGGGGAGGAAGCCGATGCCATTGTGTAACAGGATGGTTCTGATGAGGGGTTAGCAAATGACTGCCCATAGGCTGAATCTGGCTCATCTCCTATTTTAATAATAAAGTTTTATTGGAACACGCAGAGTTATAATGTAGACTGTATGGCTCTCAACACCACCTGACATTCAACAGAAAGAGGCTGCTGACCCTTTGGCTCAGATTACAAACTCCTGAAAGACTAGAACAGTGTCTGTACATCTCCTGTTTCCTGGCAGGGCCTGCCTGGTGGAAGAGCAGGTCCAGAGCAGGGAGTTGAGAAACATGATGGGAAGGATTCTGAGGCTGAGATAAACTTGCTTGCTTCCAGAATGACCTCCTTCGTGGACTCCTGGGAACATAACTCCTGGAATTACAGCATCAACTTCAAGTGTTAAAGAAGGACAAGGTATAAATTAATCTCTATCATCTGTCACGAGAGAGATAATCTTATTGTCTTGTTACTATGGGTGATCAGATCAAAGGTCTCCTTTATATATAATCTGGGTGCCCACGGTCTCCTGCTCTGCACTGCAAGGAAGGGTCCTGAAGCCTCCAATGCTCATGGGCTGTATGTCCTTCTTAGGAGGAATTCTTCCAGGAGTGACACCATGTAAAGGCGTCACAAGAAAGTGATTTGTTAAGGCCATGCTCCAAAAGAGAAACCAGACAGAAGTAAGTGGAGGAAACAGAGTAAGCAGTGAGAAAAAAACAAAAAACAACAACAACAAAAAACCCCAAAAGAAACAGAGCCTAATTTCAGATGAAGTCCAAGCCTTAGCCTGATCAGACGGGGGATCTTTGGAGTATGAACTGCACTTCACATTCAAGAAGCCACTATGCGGTCCTGAAGACAGTACCTTTTCCACTGAAGCCAAGAATCAAGGGAACTGGGCTTCCGTACCATCTTCCTTTCTTGCCCAGGAGGCAACATCAGAGTATGGAGGTCCTGGAGGTACAGAAACTCTCAGGCACTTTCGGCTCTCTGGGTGGTGCAGAGGCGTCTGCAGCTCAAGGTGAAGTTCATAGCTAAGAGCCCTTAGCATCAAAGCACACAGAAACTGGATGGTATGAACAAGACTTTGGTGAAAGGGCAGCAGGGGGATCAGGGTAAGGGACTAATGGTATTTGCTACATGCCAAGGCTTACCAGTGATTTGGGATTTTTGAATCATCCACACCATTTCTCTGATACAGGCCCTCCCATATATAGCAGACTCTTCTTCCTTTTTTCCCTCATCCCTTTCATTTTTCTCCAGAAGAAAATTGTTTTGGAGGGGGAGCCCCCCCCAAAAAGCCACTTTTTGTTCAGGGTCTCCCTTTTTATGATTAAAAAGATAAAATGTCCGAAATTTGCTTTGAGACTGTTTCATTTCTCCTGTAACATCTCCAAGGGGCAATAAATCCCAGCATTTCTCTACCCATTCTGTAGAAGGGCATTTCTTTTATTTGACCCAAATCTACAACTTTCATCCTTCAATGGAGCCTTGGCTCGAGTACACTGGGATTTGGGGGCCCATGTCAGACACGCTTTCTCTGCAGAGAGATTCATTTGGGGCGTTCACAGACTCCACATATGGTTGCTTTCATCTTTCGGAGCAAAGAGCCCTCATCTTCCTGATCTGTCCTCAAATTACAGCTTTTCATTCACTCCCTCGATAAGTCTGGCTGCTCTTCTCTGGCTCAATGCATTTAGGTCTTTCTTGAGAGACAGTGACCAGCCCCATCCTCAGGGTCCCAGGCACACATATGCCACAGCTCCAGATCAAGTAAAGGTAGTCCGTTCTGTTTTTCTTTTAATGCTATTCTAGATGTTGTTCAGCATCACTTTGGGTTGAGTTATATACCACGTAGGTGTCTCTACACCTACATCTATATCAATTGATAGTGATTACCTTTCCCTCCATGTAATCAATTGCATCTGACTAGACAACAGACTATTATTGGTTTTTTGTTTGTTTTTGTTTTTTTTTAATTTTCACATTAAAAAAAATTTCTTTTTAAGTAATCTCTACACCTAACATGGGGCTCGAACTCACAACCCCAGTATCAAGAGTTGTATGCTCTTCCTACTGAGACAGCCAGGCATCCCACACTATTACTAGATTTTAATGACTGCTTTCATCTTAAACATGCTCTTAGTCAACCTTTCCGCTACTTTTCTTCTGGCACACACATGAACTCTTTCTGTCCCTCACTGTTGGCTTAGTGTTCAGCATTGCCAGAGACTAGTGTTTTCTCTAAATCTTACAGAATCCCATTTTATTTTCGCATGTGCTAAAGAGGACAAATTCCACCAGAGTTTTAAAGAAAACCCTACTGATTTGCTTTTATGTGGAGGGACACATACTTTTTATATCCCTTGTCCCCAGCGATAAGTTAGCTCCCCATAGGTGACAAAATAGTCCAACAGCTAGATGGGAGGCTAACTCTTCTCTCCCGAGTAAACTTTTTGGGAAATGGTTTAGAGCTTTTTTGAGATGGTTTCAAAAATTTTAAATATATCCCATCTGCTGATGCTTTATTTTCCATGGGGTTATGTAGGACTGCTTGGAGTATTTGCGGTAGAGTAGAAAAAGCATGGGCTTTGGAGTCATGCAAACATACCATGTACCAAAGGTGATCTGTTAAGGGCAGAGTTACAACAGAGGCTGAAATTGGCCAGGATGGCCAAGCAAGGCATTTAACTATAGGCAAGATATTAGCAAGTCTACAGTTAAGAGACAAATGGAATACTTCAGGTGATAACAAGAGCTCATTCTTGTGAAAAGTAATGAATGGTGATGCTTCCGTAGTATCACAGGCGACTGCTAATTTCAAAAGGGGAGGCTCCCCCAAGGCAAGAGAACTCTCCATGCCACCTGGGGTGGTTCCTCTTTAGAATCTGGCTGTTCTGCTTCACTACAAAAGGTTTCCACTTCCACCCTTTGAGGGCATCAGAACCATCTGTCTTCAACGCAATCTTGGAAACCTGAGCAAAGGTTGCTCTAGACCACCTTTGAGACCGAGCTGCTCTTAGCCCAGTTTGGCCCCTTATACTACTAGGGCTCCAGACTTCAGCTGCCTCAAAACTCTAAATAATTATTCCCACCCTACTTCTCTTACCTATCGTCCTCTATTCCTACAGCACAAGTTCCTCTGGTCAACTACGCTCCCCTAAGCTTCTGTCCTCATGTCATGTTGGGCTTTCGTCCACTGAATTTTCCCATCATATCTCCCTTTCCTTCCTTTCCCCAGAGCCTCCGGGATCACCTTGTCATTGAACACATACTCCTCTGCTTTCTCATACTTCTACAAGCCCAGTCTCCATTTTCTTGCCTTAACTAAATCCCGTTTTGCAGAAAGATGCCCCTTCCCTGTAACCTTCTCAAACAAAAATTGCACATTCTTGTATGTCCATCATTGCGGTTCCCCTAAGTGACGCCTGCATTGTCCCTGATACTTCACCTCTTGCCACCCATTGCTTTTCACTCTTGTACCAAAAGCCTTTTTTCCTCTGAGTTTCAGGTAATTCTGATCTAAGTTGTCCTGTCCACTCTCTCCTTTCATAGGGACACTTCAACAGCTGCTGTGACAAACACAGAAGAACCTAGCTTCAAGATGCTTGACCTCAATTCCAGCATATTCGAGAATCCATTCTGGACCTTATCATTCTGGTAAATTGCTCTACCTCTGAACTATGAATATCAACTTACCACCTTCAACCACAACATCTTATCATCCCACCTCTTGGGATCCCTAGTTCTCAAAGCACTTGGTACTCGGGCCAGGACTCTTATCCCTTGATTGTTGCTTCTTCTTTCTAGGTACTTACCAACATTATAATTTGTTTCTCTTAATTTGCTTCTCCTCCCATCTTAGACCTCATAACACATAACTTTAAACCCTTGTAAGCATCTTAAAAAAACCTCAGCCCCTTTCTTTATGCCATACCGACCCAGTAATGCATCAATCTTGGATTAATCCAAGTATTTGTTTTTCTCGATCTGGGCTGTTGAGTCTTGACTAAGAAAACAGAAAACCCAACTATGCAAACAGGTGGCTCTAAGCAATCTTTTGATGCATGCTTGGTGACTTTCCTGAGCGGTGATGACAAAATAGTACTCTTTCTCTCAAAGCCCCACTTCATTGAACCTCCTCTTCCCCTTGTCACCTCACACAGACACAACACTGCTCTCTCTCTTCCCTGGTAAATGCCTTGCCTTGCTGCTCATTGATTCTTAAATCACTGTAGTTTGTTTCTACATTCACTCCTGAAAGGAAGATTCTCTGGCTCAAACTACCAGTGACTTCCTAAAGGTCTAGCTGAATGAACTTTTTCTGAAGATTCAGCTAATTGTTGTCCTCTCTTGCTCTTGATATTGTTGACTCCTTCATTCCACTGTTCCACTCTGGCCTTCTCTCTCTGCTTGTGCTCCCAGGCAAGCTCACCCGCGTGCATGGCTTGAACTGGAATTATAGTCTGGATCCCAAGATCTGGATCTCCAGGCTGGCTCTTTCTACTTAGCGCCAGAGATCCACGTACAAAATAGCCTTCTTCATGGTTTTCTTAGAATTCCCACGGGAACCTCAAATTCAATCTGACCCCAACTGAACAAATCCACCTCTCCCCATAGTTCTTCCTCCTAGGTTCTCTATCTCACTAAATGACATCATTCTTCCGACTGAGCCTGAAACCTTAGAGTGACCTTCAACTTCTCCATCTTAAATCCTCATCCACTTCCCCATTACCACCCAGTGCACCATCTGACTTCTGCCCAGGTCCTCCGATTTGACTTTCTTAAACTCTCAGGTTGCCTTTGTTCTCCATCCCAACGGGTACTGCGGAGCCAGTGTGCACTCACCTCCCATCTCTAGGTTTCTGCTCGAAAGTTCTGACTACAGCATGTCAGATCATGGTACTACCCTGAACATGGAGTATAAGGCTTGCAAGATCTATACTCCCGTCTCTCACTTCAGACCCATCTGTCCTGCTTCCTGCCTCCTGCCTCTCACCCCACAGTCAACCATATTAAACTACCCGCTGTGCCTGGAACTGTCCCTGCTGAGTCTCAGTTTGGAATGCCATTCTTCTCCTTCACACCCCCCTACTCCCATCTGCCCAGCAAATAACTGCTCGTATTTCAGGTCTCAGCTCAACCTTCCCATTCTTTGCAAGGCTTCATCTGTTGTGCCCCCTAGCTCTCACCCTAGGACTACTACTGAGCTGACCACTTTTCTTTGGGGGATCTATCTCCACATACATATTGTCAATGTCAGTTTGCCTCTTTGGGACTGTAAACCTCCTTAAAGACAGTATCTCTCTGGGATGCCTGGGTGGCTCAGTTGGTTAAGCCGCTGCCTTCGGCTGAGGTCATGATCCCAGGGTCCTGGGATTGAGTCCTGCGTCAGGCTCCTTGCTCAGCAGGGAGCCTGTTTCTCTCTCTGCCTCTGCCTGCTTGTGTGCTCTCTCTCTCTCTCTCTGACAAACAAATAAGTAAAATCTTAAAAAAACAAAACAAAACACAGTATCTCTGTCATGCGCCTCTCTTTACCTCAGTGTCTGGGCTCTTGGTAGGATCAAAACAAACCCCCACTGAATGAAGAATGAATGGATTAAAAATGGAGCCCAACCTGTGAGCTAAGTCTGAAGGAATATTGCGAGAGTGAAACAAACGCTGATCACTGCAGCATCCTGAATCATCACAAAGGCCTGTCTGCAGAGAGCTCTGCTGTTTGTAAACTAAGTCTCAGTTTGCATTAGCAAACAAGTTCGGGGGTATCCTTTAGAATATAAGCTGACTTTCAGGGACAGAAAAAGGGGGGTGGTGCCTTCTGCTGGCTTCCGTCCTTAGCAATCTGTGAAAAAACAAAACCCAGCGTAACAATTCCCCCTTTCCCCAAAGTTGGCACTGGCTCAAGTTTTTCTTTTCCGAAACACTTTCTCTGGTCGGGCAACACTCCCCACGCTATAGCTGTTAGGCGTTAGTGTGCTCTGAATCCATTAGAGAAGGTCAGCCCTGAATACCAAATGGCTGCAGAGCCCTGAGTTTCCAGAACGGGCGTCTACGGATGGAAAGGCGTAACGATGGCCATCTTCTCTGTCCATGCTGTTCTAAGCTTTGCCATAAGCAGGCCTATTTTAGAGACCGGCCTTGAGCTATCTTAACTTCCATACATGAAATGAGGAATGAATAATTTGAGACAGAAAAGTAATACAAGACAATGTTTTAGCTTTACATGTACACACAGGCTCCTTGCTTCCTCATAGAAACAGCGCTTCAAACCCAGGCAACATCACAGAGACACCGGGCTACAGAAGAGCAAGGTTTTTGTCTGTTTGCCTTTTAAACAGCAAAACATTTGAAATAGATAAATAATACATAATAAATAAATAAAATGGAGCAACACCAAACCAAACCGCAACACAAATAAGCCCTCTTACTCCAGATTACCTATTAATTTTAGATGGAAAGCCGTAGGCAGTAAGAGAAAAAAAAAAATTGACCCATGCATTAAGTAGATTGGATAGTCAATATGGGCCAAGAGGAACAGCCAAATAATATTAAGTGGTTATGGTAGGAAGTAAGTTTTGGACATTGTGCTTTCACGTTAGTACCCAAACTTGTAAAAATACTCAGAGCAGCAGAGAGAAGGACTAAATTTAGACCCTGATTTAATGCATTCAAGAGCATGATTCATTTCTCCCCTGTCCCGGTACAGCCTGGGGAATCTGTGTGTATGGCAGGCAACACAAGGATACCCTGTGAATAAAGGGAAGTCTCATTCATTCAGAGGCTTAAGGAAGCTAGAGACACCCCATCTTCTTGGCCAACAAAGGTATATTTCTAGGTACCTCACCCACCATGGAACCACATTTCTCAACTGCCAAGAGGCCCTCTTTTTTAGCTTTGCCCTGGCCTTGACATGAATGTGCTGGAAATTTATTCTGTTGCTCCTTCTCTCTAAGTGGCTTTTCCCCCCTCAGGCTCCAGTAGGATCCTGACCAGCTCTCAGATGCCGTGCAACATGGGTCACCTTAATGAGACACTTAAAAGGATGTCATCATTTGGTAGCAATACATTTAGCAAGCTGGGGCCCAAGTCACTGAACCGTAGCCCATAGATTGGGTCATAGAGAGCTGCTGTTATATATAACTTAAACATCAACCCAACGACAACAGCAAGGTCATTTCTCCTCAGTTCGTAAGGCTGCTAGGCAAAACACCCTGGCAGAGCAGACCATGACTGCCCCTTCCCAGTTTCATTACCTGCTGCTGCCAATCACCATCTTGCAAGCACACCAGCTCCCGACACAACGCAAATGCTTTAGCCTCACAGACCATTGAAATTCACGCCAGACTATAATTTGTGTTAATCTAATCTGGTTTAGAGGTGAAAGCCCCCTAAATTATTTGGTGATTTTACAGTGACTCCATTCTTTCTTATTTCTTTTGCTTTCTGTCTTTAAGCACATTTGGAAAGTAACCTTAGAAGTCTCATTTCAGCTTTTTTGGCCTTATTGAAAGTCTCTGGGTTTAGGAGAAATGACAAGAAAAAACAATGGGAGTGTATATAAAAAAATCTGCCATTAAGTAACACTGCCTTCCGGAGGTGAGGGCGTTACCGCCGTCGTCCCTTCTGAGGTGGAAGACAGAGGTCAATAACCCACTCCTTGGGCCCCATTACACATCCACATACAGTCCATCCCCAGCAGACTATTTCCCCAAACATGAAATGGCTTTAGCAACTTTGCGGTTCAAAACAGAAAGAGTTAGATACGGAGCACGTGCACCATGTTAGAAATGAGTCGCTCTGAGGAGGGGTGTGTGAATGAGCAGCATCGGCGAGGCCCTTGCAGGGCCACATCCACAGGAGGGGACTGGCAGACCCTGCGCAGGGTTGCGGGTCCAGGCGGATATGAGATCCCGTCGGCCTGAACACATGCTTCACAAACCAGCCTGGACACGGCACAGAGAAGAGGCAAGACACCGTAGGGCAGCATAAATGATCCGTACCTTTCTCAAACAGCTTGGTTTTGGGGTCTCCCGGGGCAATTCTGCATGGCTGGGTGGGGCAGTCACCCAATGGCCCTTGGACTTGTCCAGTGCCATAACATGAAAATTAATTATTTCCAAGACAGGGATGGGTGTTCAACGGCGTTGGCCAAATATAATGACAGATTTGGGGGCAGCCTCCTATACCCATTTGAGAAAGGACAAATGCTCTTTAGCACTCCAAACAGCAAACCGGCTGATTTAGCTTAGAACAGTGGCTTCCATTGTAGCCACTTTCAGAATGTCAAGAAGGAAGGTAACTGGGGGAAAGGTGTCATGAATCTTGCATCCATCCAAGGCTGGGTCAGTTCTGTATTGAGATTTGGGGCAGAAATTGATTCTCACACACGTAGAGCACCACAGATCTAATGAACAATAAGGGATGTCTATTTTCACGCTTCACTCACACAAAACACCTCTCTTCCTTCTAGGGGGGTGGGGATGGGGTTCCAGTTCTAAACTATAATCAGCCCTTCTTTTAAAATAACAATAAGAACTCCTCTTATTCAGCCAGATGGTGGTGTCTGTTGCACTAAGTTGGGCTCATAGTACAACATCAATAAATGGCCACTTGTAGAGGGACAGACAGAATCCCATTTATAAAACACACCCACACTTCCTGTCTTCTCCCCTCCCCAAATGTTGCACTGTCCAAAACACCCCTGGGGGCTTGATCTCATTTTGTGGGAGAAAGTTAAACTTAAAAAGGCAAAATAATGTACGTGGAAAGCAATTTCTTGGGGGAGATAAGACAATTCATCTCTGAGGGGAATGATTATAGATGGGCTTTTAAGCTGTTTTGCCTTTGGGGGCCATTTGAAAGGAGGATACCGAAAGGGTTTTCCCCAGGCCCTGGAAAGCTGTCTCCGTGAAGGCTGCACATTGCCAACCAAAGACCTTACGACCAGGAGATGGAGTTAAATTCTTCCTCAGTGAGCTTGGCCAAGTCTCCTGAAATGAATATTTGTTCCAATTAGGTGTTCCAAAAAGCCTTCTTGCCTCAGATGACTCATTTTAAGAAAGGTATCTGTTCAAAATCCATCGCAGGCAGGAAAATGACATATTAATGGGTCCTGGTGCCAGGGTTCCCCTACTCCTCACAGGCCTGGAGGGCTCACACTCTCTGGTGCTTGCTCCTTCTTTCCTTGGTGTCCGTCCTACCTGGGCCTGGCCGAGGGGGGCGGGGCTGTGCTGACGGGGCTTTGCTCCTGCTCTACCTGGTTATGTAACCCCGATCCGTGTCCACAGTCCAGGGCTCGGATGGCTGGCTTGTCAGCAAAAAAGTCTCAAAAATGTTAATTCGACAATGTTGGAGGGATGTTATTTCTAGAGCTAAGTTCCTCAGGGAAAATGAGAAATAGTTGTTGGAGGGATTCAGCCCTTCCATACTGCAAGGTACTTCCTTCCTGATGCTTTCTTCCCAAATAATTTCCCAGTGCCTGGTGTGCCCTGACATGTGGTCCAAATAAAATGCTGGAACACACTCCTAGGATACAACTACCTCCAAACTCTGTATGAGAGGGTGTTTATTACAGAGAATCGGCATCTATTAGGGCATGAAACATTCGGGGCCTGCTGGAGCTCACTCCTCACACTGAATCATTTCATGATATAGATACTATTTTTTTTTCCTGGCACTTACAGCAAGAAACTCAGTTTATAACCTAAGGCATTTTCCATACTTCCAGGCAATGAATACTAGCTTCTTTTGAGTCTCAAAAGCACATAATTTAAGACAGGGGGGAAAAGGAGCTGAAGAATAGTTTCCATTGCAAGGAAAACACCATGCAGATGTTTGCCCTCTTGAATTCTGATGGCAAAATAGAGAATTATTTATTTGTTCTGAAGTCAAACCCAAAGAATTTAGTTTTTACAGGCTGGGGCCTAGGGTAGGGGTGGGGAGTAATGACACAATATTTTAATAATATTGAAATATTCACCACATGGTCCTAGGATTTTGATTCCCTAAATATAATTTAGATCTTTTTATATGGTCTTTGATCAAATTTAGGATGTCAGGTATCAATGTGTGTCACAGAAAGGACATACCTGGAGAAACACCCGAGGACTACTTTGTGAAAATTCATATTCGCCTTCTGTATTTGTTTTTTTTTTTTTTCTTTCTCCAAGATAGCAAGCTAGGAATCAGTCCTCTATCTTGAGCCATTTATTGAGAACAAACAAATGAACTCAGAAAAGACGTGACCCAATGAAGTTCAATACCTGACTTTGGTGTATGAGAATCATAAACTTGCTTACGGTCTATCTGGTCTGCAAACACTTCCCCATAAATCATCCAGTAGGGCATGTAGAAGATGTTCTTGGCCAGTTTCCATGATGGCTCCTCATTGGGAAAGAGAATGGCTTGCCTGGCGACCCCAAAACTCATCAGTACCACCAGCATAATGATGACAAAGTACATCATGTCTATCATCTGGAAGAGAGAAACAAAAGAAAATCTGTATAATTGAGTGTTCCTATGATACCAACAGTGATGGAAACCTTTGAAGGAGGTTCACTTTTAACACTAGTGCTATGGGATATATAGATAGACAGCTGTGTCCAAGTAAGAAAGAGAACCTTTGGTCTATTGAAGCAATGTCCACAGAACTTATCAGTAACTCAAAAATCATTTTTAAAAAAGCACACATAGCATGGAACCCCCTCATCTTTTATTGTTGTCTGTACCACCTATTCAAGATTAGCATGGGAGTCACATGAAGCTTGGGTCTCTCTACGAATCCAGTACTAACTTTGTCTCTGTTCCTGGGAATGGGAAATGTCCTCCTAGGGTCTCTTTCTTCTTAGCAAAAGTGAAACTGGAAGAATTGAAATATTTCAAGAACAACTGCAGTGCTATAAATTCCCTAAACTGGAAAGGCTAATGAAGATCTCAAATGCTCCAGAAAATAATCATTTGCGAACAAAGCTAGGACAACCCAAATATCCATTATTTACCTTCTTCACCCTACCTCATCGTCTAGTATTCTACCACAAACCAGTCCCTCAGAGAACCATTCTCTCTGTACTTAATTCTCTTGTAGCATATCCTATCAGTTACGGAGGGTGTTTTTGTAGACGACAGAATCAAGTTGCCTAATGGCTCATTTCTGCGTCTGCTGTTGAAATGTTGGATTTTCATCTTGACGTGTTTATAAAATTCTCTTGACTGCATTTGAGCACAATATCATCTCTTGTTCCTCTTGATTCCTTTCTTTTTTGCTTGTTTTCATGATACATATTATCTGGGATCTGTTTCTCATATGCCAAATTACTTTCCTTTTATCACCAAAAATAGACGGGGATATAATAACTATTATTTTGCCTGGCCAGAACCCATTGCCTCCTTCTTTTAGAAGCTGCTCCCACCCATTTTGGCCACAAAGATAGGTGTCTTTTCCAGGCTAAGTTAATCATGGCAGCTCACCCTCTGGCAACAGCGATAGGAGATAGGCATGCGACATAAGATGGGCCAACCAGAATCCTATCTTTGGATTTTTTTCAACTGAAGCTGGGAGAGAGAAGCTCCCTTTCTTTTTCTGCAATGATATGAATTCAGAGTGGCTGAGGCTCCCACTAATGAAAGTGATCAGGAGTGAATGAAGCAGATATTCCAGACAGAGAGAGAGAGAGAGTTATGTCCTGACAGGGGTTGAAGGCCTGATTGAAGTAGCCCTTTAGGCCAGTTTCATTTTGCCCTTCTCTAAGTCAAAATAGCCCTCCTGGGCTTAAGCTAGTTGGAGACTGGCTTCTATTCCTCACATCAAACCACCTAATACAAAAGATGACCTTCTCTTGGATATCAAACTTCCTGAAGCAATACCCATCCACAAAGAAACACTAATGATAATTTTATCAATGATAATAAAGGCTGTAAATTTGCTTTAAAATTTTATTTTGGGGGCGCCTGGGTGGCTCAGTGGGTTAAGCCGCTGCCTTCGGCTCAGGTCATGATCTCAGGGTCCTGGGATCGAGTCCCACGTCGGGCTCTCTGCTCAGCGGAGAGCCTGCTTCCCTTCCTCTCTCTCTGCCTGCCTCTCTTGTGATTTCTCTCTGTCAAATAAATAAATAAAAAATCTTTAAAAAAATTTTATTTTGAAAGAATATATTCCACAGAGCCTGTTAATAGAATTAAAACACTAGAGCCTTCCTCTTTGCCTCAGGACACTGGGGGCTCAATATATTTTAGGTCAATTAATCAACCATCAAGGCAACTTCCAAACCCAGCTCTCAAGCATTGTCTAACTTTGAGATTCAGTAAGAATCTCACAAAACTTGACGTTCATTCATATCTATTCACTGTTTTTAAAAATATATGCGACTTAATTTGTTATTCCTTTCACAGCATAGCAGCCTCAGAATGCTCTTAAAAGTGAACAAGCCAGCTGTGTTGAAACAGTTTCATAGGAAACAGAGGCCTGTTGCTCATCTTCTATTTTGTAAAATTCTTTCATTCCTCATTTACAAAAAGTTCTATCAATGAAAAAACACTAATGGGGTCTTCAAGTTTTATATTATATTTGGATTGATTAAAAGGTGGGTGGGAAGAGGAACGTATGTACTCATGAAATTTAGGAGCCAGTCTGACCCAAGAAAACAGCCAGTACACACAGCAACTGGTCTGATTTAATTTCCCAGGGCTGTTTTCATTCAGATTGAGTCTGCTATCTACCCACAGGGCCAAACAACCAAAGACAAGAAACATTCTTCCCACCCAGTGTCATAGATCTCAAAAACCTATACCACACAAATACTGAAATCTGGTAGAGTGCAGAAACAGAATATTATTAGTAAAATCTGGGGACCTCTATTTTTACAGCTAAACTGTCCAGTTGGTTCAACATGAGGAGAGCTGATTCTGTCTCACTCTTATAACTATTCATTGGTTGCATTCTATATAAGTGTTAGACCACCTGAGTTTTCATCTTGACTCTTTTTAGTGAAAAGAGCTTAGGTGGTCCCGTGCAAGTTACTTAATCTTGTTTTTTTCCTTCATTTTCAAAATGGGGATAATAAAGACAATAGCAATGCATATTAATTTTGTAAGGATTAAATGTGATAACACGTGAAGCAATGTGGGTAGATCGCCGTAAATATTCATGTATTATTATTAGCACCGGATGGCCGGGCTGTGATGTCAGACACAACTAAGCTGGAATCCTATCTTTGTTCTTTGCCTAGTTTCAGTTTATCCAGGTACCAAATGAAGGTACTAAAAGCCCATTTCATGGGGTTGTAGTGATGATGACATGTCTGACACGGTGTTTAGCACAGAGTAAATGAGAGCTATCACTGTTGGTTTTTTCTGCATTATATAAGTGAGCTTAGTACTAGGCTTAGAGAATTGCCCTGAGAAGTGGAATCTGAAAGAAAGGGGTCAGGATCCCAGTAAGTGATTCTGGATTTAAAGATCAGTTGGAATTCTACTTGATCAAGTATTGTGTCCAAGTATCTTAGCAGCTGTCTGTCGATCCCTTACCACAGGGCACAGTGAGTTACTTGGCTGTTTAGTACCGAATAGGAACTCTCTAATGTTGAGGGGCTTTCAGAATAATCACATCTGGGCATGTTTTGTTTTGTGTCCCACCTGGCAGTCCATCTGGCTCAATGATAAATTCTATGGGCATAGTTTACCTCCCTTCTAGATCAGTGACTCAATTATTGAACTAAGTATCCTGGGAAACTCCAGGAAAGAGAACAAAGCCACCAAATACATTCATTTTCTACTTATTCTTGACTGATAAGTGAAGTCATTCGTAAGTTGGAAGGTAGAGAAAATGCAGTACGTCTCTCTTGCTCACTCCATAGTAAGGGTTCATTCAAGTCAAAACTGGGGATAATTATGCCATTATTAAAATGATAGACGGGGATTTTACAATAAGCTTGCTGTTTTAGTGTGACTTTAAATATTTCAATGCCATCCAACGTTTTTAAAGTAATATACTTAGCTGGTTTGAGACCTCAGATCTTATTTACTGAAACAAAACAAAGCAACCAATCAATTAGAAGAAATAAGCCATCAGATTATGTAATCGTCTACTGTGGTGGTTCTCAACAGAGGGCAAGTGTGTCCCCAGGGTATATATGTCAATGTTGTTGTAAGTGTGTGTGTTTGTTTGCACCTTCCCTACTGGCATTAGTGGGTAGAAGCCAGTGATGCTGTTAAACACCGTAAGATGAACAGGATGGCCCCCATGACAACAAATTATCTAATCTGAAATATTAGTAGGGCCCAGGTTGAGAAAACTGGGCCTAATTTTACAGCTGTTATAACTTTCACTCTCATTGGGTCCATTTGAAAATACATTTGAGAGTCTCAGGGAAGCTTGTCCTCTCTGTCCAGGAATTCATACACCCGTGTATTTTTTATATATAAATTGGGAGGAGGGTCCACCGATCCTGTCTTCCAAATCTCTCCTGAAGACTCTAAGTTGAGAGTCTCTGCTTTTAGACATCCAAATCTTTACCACAATCCCAAATTCATTACTAAAACACAGAGAAGATTATATAACGGGCTGTGCAACGGAGTAAGATATACATATTTTATCTAGTCAAAAATCCCAGTTGAACTGGGATTTGGTTTTGGGTAAATAAATCAGGCTTGTTGAATTCCAATTTTCTTCTCCAGAATGGGCTTGGTGATATATTTCCTAAGCAAATGTGGTGTTATAGATTGCAAGCTTTTGTACAAAAGGGTTAAGAATAGAGCAGACTAACCACATTCACCAATTCCCTACCCCTTCTTCCCCTTTTTATTATACTTTAACATAAAGTGAACATAAATATAAGAGATGTCATTTATCAACTACCTACTATGGGCCAGACCCCATTAGCTATTTAGTATGTTCTTTCTAATTATCACAACAACCCTTGCAAGATATAACCTTGCATTTATTATAATTACTATGAATGAATAAACTAAAGTCTTAAAGAGGTTAAATACATTGCTCTAGGTCTCACAACCCCTTCCTTTTGGATTCAAATTCTCCTCTTTGCATGTGTTTGCCAGTGCTTCTGTAGGAAGAGACTTGGTTATTTAAGATTCATTTCAGTAGAGTTATATACACACATACACACTAATAATGATAACAAATATTGATTTGCTGACCTAAGGTCAGCAGCGATGATGTATATAGTAAAGCTTGACTGAGAATTATAAAGGACATCTATTGACTGAGGGTTGGTTTTCAACAGCTCAAAAGTAGAAGTGGAATGGAGGATTTTCAGTAAGAGCTGTTTACCATGGTAGGAGGGAGGTATCTGGCTCTTCCACGAATGCCCTGCAAAGGTGAAGTAAGGGACACTTACTCAAATTCAACCTAATTGAACTCAGATAAAATAGATTATATTTTCTTCCCTTTGCATAGGGAAAGGCATTTCTCAAGCACTTCATTAAAAAAGAAGAAGAAGAAGAAGAAGAAGAAGAAGAAGAAATGATACAAATCGAAAAATCTGTAAAAATTTGGAGTGGACACCCACTCCTCCTCCAAGATCCAGCTAAAATGTAACCTCCATGGGAAGCCTTCCCTGACCTACATTGTCTTTTCTATGCTCCTTTATACTTTATAGGCCTCTCTGTCACAGCATTCTCATACTGTATGGTAATTACTTCTCTTTCCCTCATCTTTGATCGCGGGAATGAGCTCTTTTATATCCCCCACTCCTACTCCAGTGCTTAGCACCAAATAGATGATCTGTGATTGTTTTTCAGTAAGTAAATGGGTGAGTGATGATTAATTTTCCAGTGATGGATATACATGTAGTCAAACTCCTAAACACTCACAAGGAATGAAAAAAATAAAACACCCCCAGGGCCATTTCAGACCGTCACGGCAGGCCCAAATGAATTATTTTCCTCTTCCTGTTATTGCCTCTGCAATAACTCCTCCTCTGCAAATGTACAACATGGAATCAGAGGATCCTGCTTACCATTTTTCCAATCATCATTACATAGGGGCCCAAATACTTGTTCACGCCGAAGATGTCTAGTAGACGGATGTACCAATAAATGATGTTCACACAATAGATGACCCTCCCATCACTCCTGAAGGGCTGGTCTTGGAGACGAAGGATCATTCCAACAGAGAACAAAAGGATGGCTATCAGGTCTGTGACGTTCCAGTATTCCTGCAGCCACACCTTCACTTTCTGTAGCAACTTCCCTGGTTCCGACATTAAAATCTAAAAGGCAGGAAAGAGAACGGGCTTAGGTCTGATTTCAGTCTATGTTTTCAGTCCAGTTGGAAAATGCTTGGACTGTTAGTCGACATCTGTAGCTTGTTTTGTTTACCTGGGTCTACTTGGATATGTGCATGCTGTGAATATACAACCAAACGAAACTTAGGCCATGCAGAGACAAACATTCCGGAGTCAAATAGAAGCAAGAAGTTTTCTCCTTTGGGTTGCCTTACAACCCTAAGACACGCATGAGGGTTTTACTATAAAATTACTGATTCTTAATAGACTGTAAATCTCTTGAAATTCTGCTTCATCTTGGTGCCACCATATTGAGTTCCTCAGATCCCCAGGGAGGACTCCTTCAGTCTTCTCTTCACATCCAGAGAATTGCATCAATATCACCTCTATTTCTAAATACGATCTGATCCAACCACTTCTCACCACTACCCACTGCTGCCACTCTATTCTAAGTCCTATCACGTCACCCAGATGATTGCAACAGCCTTCTAGCCAGTATCTCTGCCACCGGGATGCCCACCCTTCCTCAATCCATTCTCTGAGTAGCACACAGAATGATCTTTAAAAACTGAAGCCATGATCTGGGCGGTGATTACACAGTTGTACGGGTAGACAGAAAGCCATCAAGCTGGACCCTTACAAGTTGTTCATTTTCTTCAATAACAACAACAACAACAACAACAAAACTAAAGCAAATTGTGATAAGTGAATATTTAAATCGCCCGATGGCTTCCAATGCAAATGGAGAAAGATCCAAACTCCTTCCCGCGGCCTCATGTCACATCCCATCCCTATTCTTGCCGTTCCACACCTGCAGCCACAGTGGTGTGCTCTCCAGCATCGCAAGTTCATTCTATGCTCAGGATATTTGCACTTGTTCCTTCTCTTGGGCATTTTCTTCCCCCAGATTTTTCTCCTCAAGGTCTCTGCTTTAATTTCCCCTTCTTAGGACTACTTCTTTGACTACCCTACGGGCAGGGGCCTCCCCATCCCCGGGTCAGTCAGTAACATACTACCCTTATGTCCCACTATACTAGCTTCTGTATGCATGTAAATATGTTGTATGTGTCTGTCTACCTATCCTCCCCGCTAGACTATCAACTCTGAAGGCAGACCCTTTGTTCCCCAGGGCCTGTGGCATAACAGATTCCCAGTAAACGTTTGTTGAGTGACTCGACATGGACACGTCCTCACAGCAACTCTCCGCTCCCTCCTACATCACTGGTCGCTGGGGTGGGGGGAGGGGGCTCTGACGGACCCTAACTCTGGAGGGGCTTTTCCGCTGCCACACACAGGCTCCACGAAAGGCACAGTTGGATAGTGGGAGTCGCCACCCCACCCACAGCGCCACCTGCCAGCGGATGCGAGGAGCCAGGAAGGCCGGCCTAGTGAGGTTGGAGAGCTGGGCTGCCCTCACGAATCCCGGCGGTTTACCCTGAGACTTCCGTCCCTGGCCGCCTCATCACCAGCCCCGCTTTCCCGGCTCGGGGCCTCCTCTCAAAGGAGAGGAAAGCACAGACGGGGGCAGGTCGAATCTGCAGCTACTTATGGGAATCCTGTGTCCCCTTTAGTGGCTTACCTTGGCCTGAAATATTAAGGGAGGGAGGTCTCGGGGCGAGGGGTTGGAGCGCCGCGCGAACACCAGCGCCTGCGGGGAGCCGCCTGCTTCCGGCTCCGCCGGGCGCCATTCCTAACCCGAGCCCCGGGGTTTCTCCGGCCGGAGCCTGTCATCAGCATCACCTGCCGGGCGGGCGAGAGCGCAGACGGCTGCGCCCTGCGCCTGGAGGCTCTGCGTCGGCGCGCCTGCTGCGGGGCTGGAGAGTTTCCATTTCTAACGAGCTCCCAGGTCACGCCGGGGACAACAGGTTGAGAACCACTGTCCTACCCATCGGGGATCCCCGCACCTGCCGCCGTCCTGGCGGCTTCTCACCCGGCTTCGTCTCCACGAGGAGAAACTCCGCGTGTGTGGGCGGGTGGGGGTGGGGTGGGGACGGGAATTGACTTGGAGTTTTCTAACCCTGGGTCCACACCGGGGCTGACAGCTTCATTTTTTAAACGGCGGCGATCTTTTTGTGAAATCTCAACGCGAACAAAAAAGGGCAGGGCTGAGGGGCTGCCGGGAAGCTGAAGCGCGAAGGCCCCAGAGACTGAAGCTTCTCCGACGGGCTCTGAGGGGGCGTGGCCGGGGGCGTGGTCGTGGAGGGGGCGTGGCCGCGGGTCGCGGACCTGCCGTGCCCTCTCAGGGTTGCGGGGAGGAGGCTCCGGGCGGGAGGACGTCCGCTCGCGCGCGCTGTAAACAGTTCCGGCTCTTGAGGGATCCCGGCGGCCCGTGTTGGTGACTGCGCGCAGAAGTATGTGGTGCTGGGAATGGGAGGGCCGCCTGCGAAGCCACAAAGCCCCGCTTGTATGTTGGGAGGCCGGGAAGCCGGCAGACTTTCCCACGTTTCCAGGATCTGGCGTGCCCGCCCGCTGCGGGAGGCGGGACCTGTGGGGTCCTCGGCCTCGGGGCGCTCGGGCGTCTTCGCTCGGATGGGTCCCGGGGCGCCGGGCGGGGGCGGCTGCCTCGCCAGGCCGAGGAGGAAAAGGCGGGACCGGGCAGGAAGGTGGTCAGCGCCTCCCTGTGCGCTGCCTCCTCCGAAGCCGGGGCTCTTGGGCTGACCCCCTGCTGACCCGAGCCTGCAGAGCCCGGCCCTGTGCACTGGTTCATGCAGCCTCAGGAGAAATGGATATCCAGGCCGGGAGGTTCCTGGCAGCCCGCCTGCTTGGCAGCCTCTTCCAGAACAGTCCGTGGAGTACAGACTGCTCCCTGTCTTCTTCCAGTCTGGTCTCTGGAGGGATTCCAGTCTCCCTGCCCAAGCCTTTCCCTTTTCTGCTTATCATGGGGAAGGAATATGCATCAGGGCGTTAAATCACGGGAGGGGAGCTGGCGCTTAGCAGCAGCAGAGCCCTGACCAGTAAGTAGCAGGCCTCGGTTCTCAGAGAGCTGCACAAAGACCACAGCAAATTTATTACAGTTGTCCAGTTCACAGATGGGAGGTCCGCAGCCCTGGTCAGGAAGTAGAAGGCATTGTGAATAGGAAGACCTAAGAGTAGATCATCAATGAGAACAGGGCCAGGCAAGGCATCCATTAAAAAAAAAAAAAAAAAAAAAAAAAATCCAGCTCATGAAAGGGACTAGTACACACCTCCAAACTCTCAGGATGGGGGCATGCCGATTAGAACTTAAGCATCCCCAAAGCAGTTTAAAAGCCAAAAGAAGGGCTCTAAATATATTTGAGATTTTTTTTTTTATGATCCCAATATGGTGGCATCTAATAGATGCATCCCTTTTTTTCTGGAAGAGAACATTCAAGAGCTACAGCCTAAGATACTGAGCTTTTAACCTGTCTTGGTAACGAAGGCAAGGATGAATTTACGAATTTGTAGGAATCCTGTTTTTCTGTGGAGGCCTATACATTTTCCCACTCACTAAAGTATAATGAGTAGGATTGCTCCAGAGCTCCTGAGGGTGCAGTGGACTCGACGGAGAGTAATTCTTCCATAAGAGGCCTTGCCTGCTGACTCCAGGGGGAAATGCAGAAGAATCCTCACACAGGGCAAGCCCGCCTTCCCAGCCTAGGGAATGGGAGTTTGGCAGGGTTGCAGAGCCCTCTGGTGGACCATTGCCTGAGCACATTCATTTTAGTGACTCAAATTCTGATGGCCCCCCAGGGCTGGCTTTGGCTTCAAGCAAGACCTATGGGTGTGGGGTTATGCTGGTTCCTTTTGCAAGATGGGGATTGGGGAGTGGGGGAAGAGGGAGACCCACATCCTCGACCAGAAGGGCAAAAAGTCTCTTCATTTCATCTCAGTGATACCTAGAGCTGGTGGAAAGGCTGGTGCTGAGCAGGTGCACAATAAATGTGGAGAAGGAATAAACCAGAGGATGAGTTAATGAACGAAAGAATAGTTCCTCCTCCCACAGCTGCTGAAACGCATTTGAAGAATCATAGGTATTGGATGACAGTGTCCAGAGAGACCCGGAGTAAAGGGTTGCAGCAGGAGTTAAAAGTGGAAAAATGGAACAATTTGAGAAGTCCTGTTTATAGAGTCGAGGAAAGAGAGGCGTCGACAGTATCAAAGACAGGGGGAGGGTTTCTTGGGGCAAGAGCTCTGTGGGCAGAAGCTAGAGCAGACCCTGAGCATGCACGGAGTGGCAACCGATAAACACACACTGTGATGCCTCCCCAGGTCAAGGCCTCCTTAAGGCCAAGTCCACTATTTCTACGGCAGCATTACAGAATACAGTTTCTGGCTTAATTTGGCTCCCCGGCAGCCACCTCTCCCTTCCACCCACAAGTGTAACTAACCACTGTCTTTCTCCAGTGTTCCCGTTTCTGAAAGCGGTTACCTCTCTCATCTTTTCTATTCCCAGGGTGAATATGTAGGAAATGACGATCCATTCCTGCGTGGAAGGCCAGCGCTCCATCTTCACTAACACGATGTAGTTGAAGAGCATCAGATACCCGATGTACGCCAGCTGCAAGGAAGCACAATGAAGAGGGTGCTTGGGCTCCGACGACCCAGGAGCCCTGCCCTGGGGACCGAAGGAGCCCGCCCCACAGGATGGAACAAGGTCAGCAAACAGGACACAGAATTCACCATGGAATTAACCTGGCAGCTTTCAACTGTCCAAAGAATTAAAAAAAAAAAAAAAAAGACTGTAATATCTGAAATCATGTGATGTGCTGTCTTCCTTTTGACCCTTACGTGTGTGTCTGGGTCCCAGTACTCTGCTTACACCTCTGTGTCCTGAAGCATCATTTTGTTTTGCAGTTACCCAGTTTCTTGTGTCTTTCTGGCTAAAAAGCAAACCGCTTCTCTCAGGGCTATTCTCGTTCCTGCCTGAGTCTCAGGTTCTTGAACGAGGGCAACACAGTGGATTTGAGCCTAACGGATGCCAGGTAGATTAAATGTCTGTAGGAAGGAAAGGAAGACACATACTATACTGTACTTGTAAACCAGTCAAACCAATGTAAAAATAGACTGGACTTGATCTCAAAGTCCCACCTGAATTATTTTCCAAGCTCATGTCTTCTTTCTTTTCTCTCTCTCTCTCTTTTTTCCCCTCCTACCTTAATGTGCTTGGCTTGGCAGACCCCGGGGAGCGATTTATCTATTTTCCGTTGTACCACCTCCCCACCCAATCCAAATTGGGGTCTTCCTCCCTGGTTTCTGCTTCTTCAAAAGAAAACAAGAGAAGGAAAGCGATTTATAGAAAGAAACGGGTCTGTGTATCCGACTGCGGCTTGGAAGGGGGGTGTAATCCTCATGAGGCTTGAATCCTGTTTGAATCCCAACAGGAATGGCCGAGGGGCTAGGTGTCCGAGGAAAACTCGGGGCTCAGGTTTGGTGACTGTGCCTGGAGCATTCAGTTATGTCTAATGAGTGGGTGGAGTGGAGGAGGTTCTCGCACAGGGGAGGTGAGGAACCTCTGGAGAAAAAGGCCCCCTCGGGGAAATGGCGTGTGAGCTCAGCCTTTTCTAGGTGACGTTGCGAGCTAAGGCACTTGCTGATTTGGGGGGCTTTGGGGCTGTGAGTGGGAACTGAGAGTGACTTCATTCCTATGGGCACTCTTCGGAGCCCACATAGCAAAAAATAGGACACAGTGTGGGCAAAAGGGTTGAGGCCTTAGAGCTTTAGGGTGACTTTGGAGCCCTGGAGGCTGCTTAGCAGGTGGAGAAAGGCGCGGCCTGGCTGGGAGACCGAAGGGGAGCCGGCAGCCCTGCAGCCCCACCTGATGGACGCAGTCTTGTACACCCAGCCCTTCTGGGCCTGTCATTCTATTCCGCACCTCAGGTCCCACCCCTCCTGGTGGGGATTCTCAGCACCCTCTGCCCACCTCATCTGAGAAGTCTCCTCGCCTTGAACCCACACAGGATGCTGTTTAAAATGTAACTTGGTTCATGGGGTTCCTGTTTACCATTATACGGTGGCATCCGCTCTGGTCCCCGTGAATACTTCTCAAGACACAGCGGACTTCGATGGCTAAACTCTAAAACATATCCTGAGCCCCCTCCTGGCCTGAAATCCTTCTTTCTGGTTGCTTCTTTTTGTTTGTTGGAGCCCATTCCATTGCTTCAGGACAAACCAGTCTCCTTAACTGCCCTGGTGTTTATCGCCCAATTCACTGCAACACATTCCAAAGCATTATCTTCTCTTGGCACATGGAGGCCCAGTGACACCCACACCATTCTCCCAGAACCTCAGCGTTTTATCATTTCGCTCCTCCAACCTGCCTCTGTCCTCCAAATACAGGTCTAGCATACTCATTGGGTGGAAGGAATGTAGACACCCCAGTCGGTGAAACTTGGATTTAAATCCTAGCTCGGGTCCTTCCAACCTGTATCATTTTGGGTAAATCACGTCACCTGCCTGGGCCTCCATCCTGACCCGAGATGATGGCTACTGACCTTACAGAGCTTTGGGAAGGACTGGTTAACGTTCATGCTTCTTCCATGATCAGCCTGTTCTTTAAATCCCAGCTACTCTATGGTGTTTTTCTTTCCATAATCAGGCTACAATATAACATTTTGGGACAACTCTCAAAATATGGACTTCCAAAAATATGGTTTTAAATGTGTTTAAATGGCACGACGGAGGACTGGCTGCTCTCTGGGAAGCAGCCTATCTTAAAACTCACCAACATTTGTGAGTCTTGCCACAGATTACCTCAACATGACATGCTTTCATGTTGTGTGTGTGTGTGTGTGTGCGTGTGTAGACACGTCCACACATGTATTCTGTAAGCTTTGACAGGCTCTGTGTAGAATGCCAAAGCTTTGAATAGAAACATAACCTTACGACTCTTATTGAAGTCAACGGGAATCCTATAAGGGTTTGTATTTTATTGGCTTCTATATTCTTTGTATCAATTTTCCATCGACAAGATGCACAACTCCTGAACTATGCGATACAAGCACCAAAGCCCGCAGTAGGTCGGGTGGATCCGGATTTTCCTACTGCTGCTGGAGAGTGGAGGGGAGATGTGTCACTGAAATGGAGGGAGGAGTCTGTCCCTGCTGGAGGAGGCCGGAGCATGGCCCTTGTGCTCTGTCTTGTGTCCTCTTTCATAGCTTGAACTGGCATTCTCTCCAGCTGAGCACTTGAAATGGCTTTCATTACAAACTAGGTCTGGAAGCCAGCTGGATCCCTGCCTCCTTTCTTCTTGGAACAGAAGAGGACCGAACCTGCTCTTCTAGAAACTTGCTAAGATATTAAAAGTGAGGTTATGCGGAAGTGAGGTGTGTCCTATCTTTGAGAAACTTGGGAGCGTAGAAGGGAATGTTTTTTGAAATCAGAGTGGGAAATACTCTTACAGAAAAGAACACAACCGAAAGCCACGGGGACATTTGATCTAAAGCTGAATTTTCCTCTTAAGCGTCTCCAGGGATTTCAAAACCAGGCACTCCTCATCTCCAGGTACTTCCTTGAGGCCTGGGCTTTGCAAAGACATAAAGTGGGTTTCTGAACGTCGTTGTGTAAATACAACCAAACAGGACTGGGGTATCTAGTCTACAGTCAGCTGTGTGGGAGGGAGCTAGACACGGAGGCTCCCCTTTTCAGAGGAAGCTTCACGACCTGCCAACTAAAGAGACAAGGAAAGCAGTGTGTCCCAAGCTTCCGGAACCACAGAACTCATGTGGGAAGCTTGTTAAACCTACAGCCTCCTCATTTCCTCCTTGGAGATTTGATTTAACGGGTCCGTGATAGGACCAGGATTTGCATGTCTAAGAAGATTCTTTATCATCATGGAAGTTTGGGGAAATACTGGCTAAAACTTGGGCCTCTGCCTAGAGCTGTGGTTCTTAACCCTGGCTGCCCGTTACAACTACCTGGGAGCTGCAAACTACCCAGATGCTGGGGCTGGGCCCCAGACCAATGATGTCAGAATCGCCGAGAATAGAACCCAGGTGCCTTTAAAAAAATAGATGAAGATAGAGATTAAATGGAACCCAGGTGTTGTTTTTTTTCTTTTTAAAGTACTCCAGGTGGTTCCAATGTGTAGCCGAAGCTGAAAACCACTGTCCAGGGCATTGGTGACATAAAAGCATCCTTGGCTAAGAAACCACAGCTGAATAAATGGGGACCAAGGGAATCAAAGAAATAAAGTTAATACTAAACAAAGATTAAGGGAAAAAGAGAAGTTTTGGAAGGATAAGAGAAGGGAGTCCTGTTTTTGTAAAGGTGATAGATAATTCTCGATACTCTATGGCTCCTCCTGGTTCCTTTATGCTCTAGATCAGGAAGAAGCAAACTTCTTCTCTAAAGGACGAGAAAGTTAATTTTTTTAAAATATTTTATTTATTTGACAGAGAGAAATCACAACTAGGCAGAGAAGCAGGCAGAGAGAGAGGAGGAAGCAGGCTCCCTGCGGAGAAGAGAGCCCGATGCGGGGCTCGATCCCAGGACCCTGGGATCATGACCTGAGCCGAAGGCAGAGGCTTTAACCCACTGAGCCACCCAGGCGCCCCGAGAAAGTTAATTTTTGAGGCTTTGCGGACCTGACAGTCTTTATGGCAAGTAATTGACTCAACAGTTGTAGCACAAAGCAGCCAGATTATAGGTAAACAAATGAATTCGGTTGTGTTCCAAGAAAACTTTATTTATGGACACTGAAGTGTGAATTTCATATAATTTTCATGTGTCATAAAGTGTTCTTCCTTCGATTTTATTTTCCATTCTTTAAAAATGTGAAAACCATTCTTAGCTCGCAGTCCACAATGATGGGTCTGGATTTGGGACTGGATTCAACCTGTGGGAATGTAGCTTGCCAAGCCCTGTTCTAGGTGGAGACACCTGAGGGAGCCTGGTATGAGAGGAAGGACGGGAACGGGTGTGAAATGCAGGAAAACCATTATCTTGATGAAACTGCTCGTTTCGGGAAAGTCTATGTAAAGTACTCCTAACAGGGCTGCGTAGTAGGTGTTCAAAGACAGATATTAACATTATTGAGTGGATGGATGAATAAAAAACACTCTCGCTGTGCACTGTGACTAGCCTCGGAATAAAACAGTTACATTTCTATTGTGCTTCCGCGTTCCAAGCACTGTTCTAAGTGCTTTACATATTTTAACACATTTAATCTCTCCTAAATCCTACAAAGTAGGTACTATTATTATCCCCATCTTGAGGAATTTTTACTTCACTAAAAAAAAAAATCTGATAATTATATTTTGATGATATCCTTTTCCAAGATCATAGTTGAAAGCAGTCATTTCCGACCTGTGGCAACATCAGCCCATAAGGGGGGACGGCGGGGGGTGGGGGGCGACACGGGGCGATGTCCAGAGACCTTGTGGTCACCCCGCTCTGGGGCTAGAGAATGCTGCTGGCATCTAGTAGACAGAGGCCAAGGCTGCAGCTGAACGTGCAGTTATGCCCAGGACAGTCCTCCTCCACCAAGAATCACTCTGCCCAACGTGTCAATCGTGCTGAGGTTCGAAAAGCCTGATTGAAAGACAGCGTCAAGTGCGAGCCTACAGGACCATGTAGGACAGCTCAGCTGGTCAGCTGAGTCATCCTGGCCTCACACTTGGATTTTCCTTTGCTGACTCAGGTGACTGGTGTGTAGCTGGTTGAGAAAGGCCAAAAATACAAATGCCCTCCCTCGTCTGGCACCATGCCACTGTGGCTGGGGAGAACAGAGCTGACCTGAGCCTGAGCTCACCTTCGGCTTAAAATACCATGAAACAGAGAAGTAGAAAGCCAACAGCTGAGCCATTTCTTCCATATCCAGAGGCTATTTCAGGGACGATCTTTATCTCTGGGCACTGAAGCATCCTTGCCGTGATTGTAGGTTACTGTGAATGCTTTCTGCTGCCTTGCTTGGCGTGTTGTTTAATTGTGTCTGAGCAAGAAAGGTTATTTGATGACACTCCCAGGTTGGCAGTAGTCACATACTTAGGTTCCCCCCACCACCACCCTTTAGTGGTGTTAGTTCTGACACTCTGCTCAGCCCTTACCCTTCAGGTGTCCCCCAAACCCAGGACTGGCATCAAAAACGGGCAACTCTGATCCAGCGCTCATCCATCCAGAACACAGAAGCGTTTTAGAAAACGACATCTATTTTCCTGCTAGACCAGACTCATACTCATCTCACCTCTATTTCTGTTAGTTCTCACTTTTACCATTTCCTCTATTTCCTGCAAGGAGGAGAAAGACAGACGCTGTGGAAGCTGCCTCGCACACTCCACACGTCTTACAGAACCCTGGGAGAAGCTCTCATTCCTGCCTGTGTGATCCTTCCACGGTGGGACTCAGAGGAAGCTGCATACGTGCACGCAAACCTGACCTTGGGTCTCTGCGGTCACCCGTGAGCAAGAAGGGAAAGGAAGATGCTTACGGTGTAGAACCAGAACTTCACAATGGGTGCGTTGTAGAATTCATAGATTTTTCTGCCCAGGGGGATCAGCCGGTGTCTGCTCTGAACTTCCTCTTCATCCTTCTTTCTGGAAGACTCCCCGTTGTTGCGTCCCAACATTGCCTACAGTGGAAGAGAATCAATACCATCACGGCAGGGCCCCGGAAAGCAGGTAGTTCAATGTGCTCATTTTACCGACCAAGCATGCATGCTCACCGAGCTGGAGGGTGTTGTCCCAGGTCCCTAGAGATTCAGATGTTGTGCATTTGCATTATATACAGAATCAAAGATTTTGGCCCAGGATGGAAGCCTTAGGGAGAGCTCTTGATTACTCTCTTTTCTTCTACCCTGGGAGCTCTGGAAGATGTCCGTGGTGGAAGATACCCAGGGTTCTGACAGGGAGAAGTAGAGCCCGGAAAGTCCAGGCATCTTTCTTTTCCTTCCACTCCCTCTCCCCATACATGTAATGAGACAGGCAGATCTGGATTCGAATTCTGTCTTCACTCAGGCTAACGACTCTTAAGTAAAAAATACACTGGGCCAGTAATACCTAACTTACCCAAAGGTTATGAAGTGTTCCAGAGGCTAAGTTATCTGAAATGCCTGGGGCTTAGTTAGGTTAGAAATATCTCTACCCTGAGGCATAAACCTTGGCTCCTTGTTTTCAGACCCCATAAATCCTGCATTCCTGCTGGTATTAGTTTCGTGGCAACTCCTAGGCACATGGCCTTCCTCTGGGTGGGACAGTCCGCCAAGTGGGACTCGGAGAAGCAGGGCCTGACCTGGAGAGGCCTTGTCTCCGAGCTGTTGGAAGTTTCTTTACAAATAGAATTGTTTTCTTCTCACTCATGGCAACAGCAGCAGCAAAAACAGTCATTAAACAGCACAAAAAAAGGCAGAATTTGAGAAAAGGCAGATGCATGCCTGTCTGGGCAGCAAGTGACAGGATGAGTTCCCAAAGAGGGCTGGAGATCCTCCTGGTGAAGAGTTCCAGACTTTGGGTCACTCAGAAGGAGGACTAAATCCTCTCTTGGATACTCGGCACCCATGGCACCTTGGGAAAAGCTTTTTGAATTTTAGTTTCTTTATCTTTAAATTGGAGGTAATAATAGCATCTTTTATAGGATTGGTCTATAAATCAATAAGCATCTGTCCTCTTAATAAGAGCTCAGTACATTCCAGCTGGTGTTCACACTGAGACTTTCTTGGGTACTCTTGACTGAAAGGATCTAGTTGGGAACCTTTCACCAGAAAAAAGAAAAGTATTATCACGGTCTAATATAACATAATTTACTGGCTTCCTTCCTTCCTTTCTTCCATTATCTCTCCCTTTCTCCCTTTCTTTCTCCCTTTCTCCCTTCCTCCCTTTCTCTTTCTCTCTCCCTTTCTCCTTTTCTCCCTTTCTATCTTCCTCCCATCCCCTTTCCTCCTTCCTTCCTTCCCTTCCCTTTCTCTCTCTCTCTCTCTTTCTTTCAGTTCCATGCCCAGCATGGAACCCAACATGGGGCCCAAACTCACGACCCTGAGATGAAGACCTGAGCCGAGATCAAGAACTGGATGTTTCACTGATTGAGTCACCCAGGTGTGCTGGCTTTAATTCTTTCAATATTAGTCTAAGGAAAGGTTAGTTTTATAATATTTGGTAAATGACATTTTTATTTATTTGTATTTTTTATTATTTATTTTATTTAAATTTAATTAACATATAGTATATTGTTAGTTTCAGAGGTAAAGTTCAGTGATTCATCAGTTGCATATAACACTCAGTGCTCATTCGAGCAAGTGCCCTCCCTAATGCCCATCACCCAGTTACCCCATCCACTACCTACCTCCCCCCAGCAACCTTCAGTTGGTTCCCTAGAGTAAAGAGTCTCTTATGGTTTGCCTTCCTCTCTGTTTTTGTCTTATTTTATTTTTCCTTCCCTTCTCCTTGATGCTCTGTCTTGTTTCTTAAATTCCACATATGAATGAATGAAATGAAATGAATGAATAAGACAAATATGATACTTTCCTTTTTCTGACTGACGTATTTCACTTAGAATAATATCCTCTAGTTCCATCTATATCATTGCAAAAGACTTCTTTTTTTTTTTCAGGGAAATGAGATTTTTTTTATTAAATGTGATAACAGCAAATCCTTCTAACTGCTCAGAGACTGACAAGGATTTGGGACAAGAAAAAGGACTGGTATCATAGAAATTATTATAATTATATTATAGAAATAATTTGTTTACCTTGAATTTGAGAACCAGATAATTCTGGTTTCAAACCACCTTACTCAAGACATCATATATAAGTTTTAGCTACTTTTGTCATTGCCTCAACTATCCAACTACTCACATATATAACAAAAATGATAAACCTGTAATCCATGGGATTTCTGGAGAAGGTAACAAGGTAACTTCCATTTCTTTCTTGGACTCTCTGGCTAGAAGTTTGCCTTGAGTTAATGAATAGGTAAGATCCCATTTGAGGGCCTATCCAAGCCTTCATTTTGGTCAGTGAGCTGGGTCAGCCTTCACGATGGATAGAGCACATTAGACTTCTATAAATATTGACCCACTGACCTCAAGCAACTCCGACTTTCCATGACATTTATCCCTCTATAATTTATAATTTATGTAACATAATTATCCTGCCTCTGTCTACTTCTTTATATGCTCAACAGTACAGTACTATTTGGAGACATAATAGAACTTTAGCAAAGGCACCTTGCGGAGTTTTAGGCATCTTGGAGAGTGACATCTTGGGGTAACCTCTAGGGACAGTGGCTTCCCCCAACAGAGTTGAAACAATGCCCTGGGTCCATGGACAGGCTGGGACTTTAGTAGGCAGAGTGCAAAAACACTTATCCGGCAATGCAGGTAACACAAAAACAAAAACACCACAGCCGGCCTGGCCTTTATTATTCCAATAATTCCCAAGTCAATGCTTTTTTTAAAACGCTTTTCTTTCATGGATTGAAGGAAAGCATTTTCCAAAATTTCATTAATTCTAGCCTAAGTAGCTTAACTGACTGATTTTCTTGATTTCTCTTCCCAGTAGCCAAACATTTCCTTTGACTACATTCCTTTAGCAGAATGTAATAGGGTCAAATACAGGCAAAACGGCACAATATGGATTGGAGAACTTTTTGCTGGCTGGACACAGATGTCGGGTCTGGGAAAGATCTGCGAAAGGCTACCAAGATGAAACAGAGACTCATACTCATGTGTAATTTTGGAAGGGCCGGGGAAAACGTCCCAGTCCAAGAAAGGAGATGTTGGCTCAACACAGAAGTCCAGATAGCGTTCCTATGAAAACAGTGCAGGTATCAACAGGCTGCATCCTTCAACCCTCCCCGGGGTGAGACGAGAACAGTGATCCAGCAGTCACAAAATTGTCCTTGGGGTCAAAGGAAGCTCCAGCTTGAAGACAGTTGCTGTCCAGCCCTGACTTTACCAGCCCACAAGTCCCTTCTTCCATTCCTCCTAGCTCTTTCTGCCTGCGGGGGAGAAGGCCAGGCAGTACTCCTTGTGGGCTGACTTTTACTTGGGTATATAACAGTGGGGCCGACTCTCTGGGAACCAGACTTTGGTCCAGGCCCTCAAAGTTCTACCCAGAGCAGGAGAAGGGAGCTGCTTCAGCTGTTTTCTTCTTGAGACCCAACCGCAAAGAATGCCGATCCAGCACCTGGCTGCCTTCAGAGGCTCCTTCCTTGGGCTTCAAGGTCATGTCATCCTTGATGCAGGAGGCCCATGCATTATTTTTGGATTCTTTCTGCTATATGGTAGACCGAAGCTGAATCCCTACATTTGAGACTAAGAAGAAACTCTCTGCATCCCTGAGCCTATAGGCCTCCAAGCATGGCCGACGGGATCTCTGTACATGGGTTCTAATACTGGCCTTGCAACTAATTAGCTGGGTAACCTTGGGCAACTTAACCTCTCTGAGTCTCGGCTTCCTCATCTGTAAGATGGGATAATAAGAGTATCTACCTCATGGGATGGCTGGGAGGATTCCAGGAGTAGATGCACATCAGACATTTGTCACTATGATCACAATATTTGCAAACATTTATCAAGGCTGACTGTGCACCAGGCCCTGGTCTAGAGAATTCACATGTATGCTTCTTAGACTGAAAAACTACCTGTGAGCTGGACAATGTTCTTATTCCCGTGTTAGAGGTGAAGCAGCCATGACCCAGGTCCCACAGTGCGTAGCTGCTGGGGCAGGATTCTGGGTCCAGGCTGTACAGTCTTTACCCCTTCACTGAAGTATTCGGTAAAGACTTGGTACCATGACTACTACTGTTTCTGTTAATGACTAAAACATCATTCCCTCTCCTTGAGGGATTTAGAGGCCACCGTTATGGAAAGCTCTTTAGGGAGATGGTCTTCTGATCCTATCACAGAGGCAAGCAGACCCGTCCACTCTTTTTTATAATGAGGGACGCCTGGGTGGCTCAGTTGGTTAAGCTGCTGCCTTCGGCTCAGGACATGATCCCAGGGTCCTGGGTTCGAGTCCCACATTGGCCTCCTTGCTCAGCGGGGAGCAGGCTTCTCCCTCTGCCTCTGCCTACCACTCTGCCTGCTTGTGTTCTCCCCCCTCCTTTCTGACAAATAAATAAATAAATAAAATCTTAAAAAAAAAAAAAAGAGGGGTGCCTGGGTGGCTCAGTCATTAAGCATCTGCCTTTGGCTCAGGTAATGATCCCGGGATCCTGGGATTGAGCCCCGCGTCGAGCTCCCTGCTCAGCGGGAAGCCTGCTTCTCCCTCTCCCACTCCCTCTGCTTATATTCCCTCTCTCACTGTGTCTTTCTCTGTCAAATAAACAAAATCTTAAAAAAAAAAAAAAAGAATCCTGAAATGAGGGGCTCCTGGGTGGCTCAGTGGGTTAAAGCCTCTGCCTTCGGCTCAGGTCATGATCTCAGGGTCCTAGGATCAAGTCCCGCATCAGGCTCTCTGCTGAGCAGAGAGCCTGCTTCCTCCTCTCTGCCTGCCTCTCTGCCTACTTGTGGTCTCTGTCTGTCAAATGACTAAATAAAAAATCTTGGGAAAAAAAAAAAAGAATCCTGAAATGGAAAACAAACTTTTTTTTTTTTTTTTTAACTCTGTGAGTCAAAAACTGTGAATGATTCATCAATCAAAAGAGTGGTCAGATGTCTATGCCCTGCTGTCCTTGGGGTTGGGCCTGTTCCCTTTAGGAAGGACATATTGTAGATCTGGAAGAAAAACTATTCACAGGGTGGTCCCACTAGGCTAATAATGCGAAGGGCCTTTTGTCACCCAAGCAAAACCCATTTTTCTTTTCTCTCTTTACAGGATTTTTGGGTCATCACAGTCATGGTGGGGGAGGGCGGGGGATATTAAGGAAGTCCTACGGAGTTGTTACTTTCTGTCTCCAAAACTCTGAAGCCCTGCCTGTCCCTCTAATGGCAGGTGATATTTTTAGACTTTGGATACCATCCAGTAGCAGTCACGCTGCTCGGGCGGGGGTTGCAGGAAGCCGTCCCATGCCCAGCTGCCCTGTTCCCCCTGCAGAACAAAGCAGCCACTTTCTATAATTATACCAGGGAGAGCTAATAAAAGCCTTCCATACAAACCTCAAAATTCAATTAGTCCTGCATTTGTGGGCCTGACCCTGAAGACAGAAAAAGGCGGAGCATCTGATCACCTGCACGGCTCCAGCCCAGGGAAGCTGGCTGCTGCCATCCCATCGATGGCTTTGCCTCCCTTGTAGGCTCCGTGCCACCTCCCTTACTTGTGTTTAAAGCATTGCCCGTTTGGAAAGCTGAAGGTGCTTTGCTTTTCAGTCTTCCTGGGTGGCCCTGTGCCACTGACTCTGGCTGAAGGATTTTGCACAGAAACGGACATCAGTGCACAGAGAAGACCCTTTTGTAATTCCCGGGTCTGCATCCTTCAAGGAAACATCTGGTTGGAGGGTGAGCTCGGGAGTGACCGAGTCTTAAGCCATCTTAAATCTTAAGCCTTAAGTCTACGGTTCACGTAGGTTAGGGCTGCTGCCCGTGGACCATGACTGTATGGTTTTCCTTACTGTCAATTCCATGTCCTCTTCATCTTTTTCCTTCGTGGGCTTCTCTGGCTCTTCCGGCTCCTTCTCTTGAAGGTGGATTTCCTGAGCCTGAGACATGTAGGGCATGTCGTCTTTGTTCTTGAACTCCAAGCTGAGAATTGAAGGAGGAAGTAGAATTCCCAGAATTACCTAAAGTAATAATAATGATAATAATAATAATCACATTTAAAGGATTACGATTAGGGCGTTTTTTTTGTTTGTTTGTTTTTCTTTTCTAGAATCAGAGGGCCTAGGGTAGGGTGTGTGTGTGTGTGCGTGTGCCCATGTGCGCATGTGTGTGCCCTAAGCAAGAACCTGCATATGTTACTGCTCTGGGGGTCACTCTTGTCCGTCTGAGAATCTGTCATGCACAGCAGGAGCTCAGCCCGAGTTTGGAGAAACAGAGTATCCTGCCCAAATACATCTTACCCAGTTAACACCCACGTGACATGGGGAAAACCCAGGAAAATGCCAGAACCTGCCCAAGGCCACAGTGGAAAAGAATTCAGACTTTCCTTTAGCCATCAGCACTTGGTTTTGCGAAATCAACTCCTACATATGTCCCCTGGCATTTATCTGCTAACATGTCAAGTGGAGGTGATTATGCATCATCTGGTTATCTCTGTAAAAGAAGGCTGTCCCCAGTTGACCTTGAGGAAGTCTATGTGGGAAAGCATGTTTTCACTCCGGAGTACTCGCCTGCCATTTGCTACTATATCACAGAAACACACACACACACACACACACACACACACACACGTACGTGGGCTCCTTATTCACCACGAGGAACCAGGGGGCTCAGCACTGTGTTCCTCTCAGGTAAAAGGACATGCTTCCACCTCCATGTGACGATAACAAATCCATGCGCCCTTCTCCCTAGGGTCGATCTCATTCTGCCTTTGAATGATAATCCGGGCATGCGACTTGGGCGCCCTCGATCTTCTCCTGCCTCGCCTCTCAAACACTAAGCTGGTTCTGCCATACAAGACTTTTGAATACCAGCGTCCTTGGAGAAGCTGCGCCAAGGGGAGGGGCTCAGAGAGATCCCGAGCAGTAAGTGAAAATGATCCTCAAGTAATGAGGCAGGGACAGCCTGTGCCTGAATGCCCAGAGGGACTCGGGAGCAGCCAAGGGAAAAGGGAAGGAGGTGACCCTGAGGTTGGGGTGACTGGCAGGCCTGGGAAGGCTCAGGTGGCTAGCTGGCAGCCTTCAGGGGACATGACACCCCCGTCCTCGGAGCGGAGAGCCAGGCTTGGCAGTCGCTAGCGGTGTGGCTATGAAGCACCCATGACCCATGTCATGGAGCCCTTCTGTGACTCTGGCCATGAGCCCGTGGGAAGGGTGGTGTGGGGGAGGGGTGCTGGGTCCATCGGGGTGGCCTCTGGAATGCTTGGTCTGGTGGCCCTTCTGCTTGGCTCCGACCTCAGGGTTACCCACACCAGGTAGCTCCAGGTAAATGTAAGCCTGACTTCACAGCCACCAACTCTCGACCGAGAAGCATTGGAAAACACTCCTTCCATCTTTCCCTCCCAGTTTTTCTTTGTACGTCTTTCAGTTTAAGGACTTCCTTGTGAGACACTAAGGAAAACACAAAGAAGCGAAGCCACGTGTGGTCCCATGTCTTGTACTTTCCAGCCCAGAGGTAACCGCTACAAACATCTGACAGTGTATCCTTCCTCGTTTCCTAGCAAAATCACAGACAGATATAACTAGGCACGTACATGCTTAAAAAAACCACAGACGGACTCGGGCTTTATATAACTGGTCTACCACTTGGTCCTCTTCACTTAGGAATAGATCGCGATGATATGGCAACATCTGTCTCCTTTTGATTTCAGTTTAAAACGTTTCTCAAGCACAGCTGCTAAGAGCCAGCGTCCCTATGACACGGTGCAAAAGACGGCTGAGGCACTGGGACGTGGGCAGCCAGGACAGGTTGCCTGGTGAGGGGTTCCTGGTATAGCACGGCTTGTGCCAGAGCGAATGGTACTTTCTATAGCACCTCTGTGTGCCCATCACCTCCGGATTTGTTGCAAAATACTAACGTCTGGGCATGCCGTCTCTAGAAGTTCTGACTTAGCAGAATTTGGGGTAGGCCCTAGTCTCTACATGAAAAAAACAAGAATCCACTACAGAAAAGATTCCGATACATAGTCGGAGCTTCAAGTCACCCTCTTGAGACCAGAGAAAGCCCAGCCCCGCCGCAGACTTGGCTTGGTGAGCGCCAAACCAGCCCTCCGCGCCTCCCAGCCAACAGGCCCTTCGGGGCGCGCTGACCTTGAGGCCTGAGTTCTTGCGCATGCGCAGCCGGCCCATCCACATATCCGTGAGCAGCATCTGGCTGCACGTGTGAGCGATGAAGTCGCGGTGCTTGGCCGCCACGGCGAGCTGCAGGCAGGTGGCATTGCTCCAGTTCTTCAGCTCGTACGTCAGCAGCTTCATGGCCAGCTGCTCATCCTGCTTGTACGACTGGTCGAGGAGCTCCACAGCCAGCTGGCCGAAGTCCCTGGAAGACAGAATGCGAGGAGGTGTCTTTTGGCCATCTTGGAGACTTAATGATGGAAGCGGGGACCTGGGGGCCAAGCCACGGGAGGTGGTTCCTGGGTGGCCTCGTTGTCTCTTATAGGGTCTGGTCTGTTCCTTCGCTCATCTAGCTGACATCGATTAAGCATCTACTATGTGTTGGGGGTGTAAGTCAAGCAGGTGGTTGTTCTGGTACTCAAGGCTCTGGATGGGGGAGGTAGACTGGAAAAAGCAACAGAGTACAGTAGGTCTTCTTAAATGGGACAGGCCTCAGTTCCTGTTGGAGCCCTATCAACCCCGAGAGTGTGATCTTGGGGAGGTTACTTAATTCTCCGAGAGGATGAAATACGATCTATGTATCTCGCGTACTTCTCTATCTAGCACTGTGTGCCACAATTGTTAATTATTCACGTCCACCCTCTGTGTGTGTATCATGGAGGCAATACGACCCACGCTTAAAGGTCTGGGAAGCTCAGACCCTCCAGCATCTGAGGACCCCTGCTGGGCTGGCCAACCTGGAGTTGTGGTTCAGCTCCTGGGAGATGTCGTCGACCATATCATTCTCCGAAGCCTCATGAGCCATGGCTTTGCAAAGTTTACAGGCCACCAGGGCCTTGGCCATGGCCTCCTCGCCGTGCTGCCAGAAGAACAGGGCCATCTTCTGCCTCTTCATCAGGACGGCCCACACCATCAGCTCATGGAAAGGGAAAGGGAAGTGGTTGATCTCGGGGTCGTCCAAGTCAATGTCCACCTCTTCTTCTCTCTTTTTGGTGGTCTTTCTTCCTCGCCTCAAGGGGACATCATCCTATAATTTTAGGGAAAAAACACAGAGGTGGAGTTAGAAATGAACCAGTTACACTTATTAAATAGTTATTTGTTGTATACCTACTAAGGGTCCTGTTCTGGGATCAACACAGAAATGAACTAGCCTATCCCAGCTCCTATCCCAAAAGTACTCATGCCCAACTTTAAAACAAGTTATAATGAATGCATAAGCATAGCCCTATGGGAATATGCTGGTGTTATACTTAATTTTTAAAAAGTATTTTTAATGGGCCATTCCCTTCCTTTCTCTTTTCCTTTTCTTTTCCTCCCTTCCCTCCCTCTTTCCCTCCCTCCCTTTCTTCCTTTCACTTTTGTTTTTGTCCATTTCTTTTCCTACAGGTAAGGCTATTTGTGCCTCATGATGGACAGCATTGCCCTTTTCTCTGAAAGGACAAGGACATCCTTTTCTTACAGGTGCATAAACGACAACACCCACACAAAGAGACAGGAGATGGGAAACAGATGACCTATCTTCACTTTCTACAAACCTCTTAGATGCATTTGTGAAGTATTTCTGGCCTTTGGATCTGTTGCCAGTTGTAAACAACCATGAACAGATTTCACTCACTGGAATTTATATGCTCCCTTGGTTTTCAAATTAGCATTTCAAGTAAGACGTATTTTCTTAATTAATGTAACCTTATGGTAGAATTTTCAAAGCTACTGTAACTTGCCCCCCTTAATAATGGGAAAAAATGGGCTCCTGGGTGGCTCAGTGGGTTAAGCCTCTGCCTTCGGCTTGGGTCATGATCTCAGGGTCCTGGGATCGAGCTCCGTGTGGGGCTCTCTTCTCAGCGGGTAGCCTGCTTCCCCCACCCCCCATCTGCCTACTTGTGATCTCTCTCTGTCAAATAAATAAATAAAATCTTAAAAAAAAAACTGGGAAAAAACTTCCCTTCCTTATTTTAGAATCATGTACTAAGCCTTATCAATTAAATGAACATATGTGTGTGTGTGTGTGTGTGTGTGTGTGTATACACACACATATATATATTTAAAATGTATAATAAAGAAAACAAATAATTGACATTAATAATTTGGGCAAATACTTACCTCCATTCCCAGTAGTTTCAAGGCTTTGGGCTATTTAGAAAAAAAAAGTTACACATAAAGTTAGACCTTTCTTTATAGAGGTAAGAAAAGAATCCTACTATATCTTAACCAGGTAATAGAAGAACTCTACCGCACATACAGCATTTATTCATTTCACTAAACAAAACACCACCAGAGGAACCCATTTATAGAAATTCTAGAATTAAGGAGTGCCTGGGTGGCTCAGTGGGTTAAAGCCTCTGCCTTCGGCTCAGGTCATGATCTCAGGGTCCTGGGATCGAGTCAAGAATCAGGATCTCTGCTCAGCGGGAAGCCTGTTTCCCCCTCTCCCTCTGCCTGCCTCTCTGCCTACTTTCTCTCTCTCTCTGTGTCAAATAAATAAATAAATAAAATCTTAAAAAAAAAGAAATTCTAGAATTAAGGATTTAGTGATTTTGGTGAATCACAGAAAACCAGACACCCGGAGAGGCATAATGAGATCGTCCAAGGGTAGACCCTGTTGATAATCTCTTTTATGAGCCAAAATTTCTTCATCTTCCCAGAACCGTCCTGCTTGGCTGACATCTCCATGATCTCAAGCACTTGGGTTCAATCAAACCAGGAGCTATTTCTTAAGGCCTTGCAAGGCCTCTATTACCTGGAGACTTGGAATATTATTCAGAGTATGTGTTTAGGTATTTCACGCGAGCCATCTCCCTATGTAGCTGTCTAGTAAGGCAAGGGTGAGTGGGGCCACGGGGACATGTGCAGACCGTAGCAGAAGGTGCTTAGTGCCATGGAAAGTGTCAGCACATACAGTGGCATCACTGGTCATGCTGGGAATGTGCAAAATAGCCACAGGCCAAGACAGAGAGAGACTGAAAGCAACTCAGCAAATTACAGGACTTGATTTATACCTAACAAGTGGAGATACGAAATTACATCTCAGGTATCAGGAATTCCAGTTCTGTTTTAAGTGTTACAGAATGGTGAGGTGCTATCTTGGAAGTTGTTCGGTAACTAGTAAGGTTAAAGCACTCTCCATTCCTCTAAATTTTATTTTGGAATAAAATAAAACTAAGACTAGCCTGAACCTTGTCTCTTTCCCTTTCTTTCCCTTTTAGCTTCTAAAGTGACCACAGTTTGAAATTTGTGTGATTTTATTTTTATTATTTATACTTTTTGGTGTTTTCAAAGTGGTCTTCGAGCACCACCAAATACTTTCATCATCAGAAGATCGGCTTTGTTAAAAATAGAAATCAAGGAGCCTGGATGGCTCAGTCGTTAAGGGTCTGCCTTCAACTCAGGTCACGCTCTCAGGGTCCTGGGATCAAGCCCTGCATTGGGCTCCCTGCTCTGCGCGGAGCCTGCTTCTCCCTCTCCCACTCCCCCTGCTTGTGTTCCCTCTCTCACTGTATCTCTCTCTGTCAAATAAATAAATAAAATCTTCAAAAAAAAAAAAAAGGCAGAAATCATGCCCACCACCAGCTAGAGTAACAGTTCTTAAAATGTGGTCCAGGAATCATAGGATCCTTTCTGGGGCTCAAAAGTGTTTTCCTAATAATACTAAGATGTTCTTTGGTTTCAGCACCCATTAACGTTTTGCAGTGACGGTGCAAAGGCAGCGAGTGGTGAGCCAAACTGTGGGCGGCCCTAGCAGGAATGACAAAGGCAGCAGCCGAGACTTCACGAGTTGCCATTAGATTACACTGTTACGCACTTGAAGTTTAAAAACAAACAAAAAACCAGTTAGACTTAAGAAGTCCTTGATGAGACCTAAAAAAAAAAATTAACTATATTAAATCTCTACCCTCCATACTAAAAAAAAAACCTCTTGGCTATTTTGAGGGATGAAATGGTAAGTATGCTGAAAGCACTTTTGCTACATGAAAGCACTTTGCTACATAGTGAAAGAGGACGGGTCGTCCTGAGGACAAACACACACTTCTTTGGATTAGAGCCACGCTGCTTCATGTGCGATCTACTTGAAGGAATGACTAACAGACCAACTACCGTTTACTTAGCCTTGGACACTGGGCGGACGTTTTTGGTAATGGCCGAAGTGGAGCTATCGTTTCAAGGAAAATAACTAGCTGATGGTATTTGTTGCCAATGACAGAATTTTCCAAACCAAAATTAGAAAAAAATTAGAATTTTTGAAAACTTGTATATTCTCTCCCCCATGACCTGGACGGTTTCTCAGAAGTTAAAGACTTTTCTGATGAGATGGGAGGTGATTTTAGTGAAGGGTGAGTTTCTGAAATTGTCTAATGAAATGTGTCAGCCGGCAGGAGATCTGCATACCTCGACAAACCGATATGATACAAGGACCAGTCTACCATGTTCCCAGATCCAAAGTGTAAGATCAGGCAATGCAATTTGAAGTTGTAGGGTATGAAAAGTTCATTGAACTATTTCAGATTTTGTGTTTCCACTGATCTTCAAGAAATTGCCAACTGAGTTTTGATGTATGCAGTATCAAAAAAGAATATAGTTATTTGTAAAAATTATAAAAATTATTAAAATACTCCTTCCTTCATATACATATCTTCATACATATATACATATACTTCACATATATACATTTATATATACTGGTCATATTTGTCACATCTTTGTGTGGAGTCAGATTTTCTTTGTATATTTCAACCAAAACGTCTGGCAACAGAATGTGGAAGGAGATAGGAGAATCTAGCTTTCTTCCATTAAGCCAGATATTACAGAAAGATGCAAAAAAAATGTAGAACAATGCTACTCTTATGCCAAATTTTGTTTTGAAAATACAGTTATTTTTCACAAACATGTCATTGATGTTAACAGGTAATGGGCTTACAGTTAATTGAAAATGAATTAATATTAATAATTAATAAATATTGTGAAGTCTTTAATTCCTAACACGATAATAGCTATTGATAGAACTCCCAGAAATAAGAGCTTTTTGGGGTCCTCAATAATTTTGTAAAGGTATAGATAGATTCCCAAGACCAAAAACCATGACTGAGGCAGGTATGATTAATTTGAATTTCATAATTACTCCCTGACCATTAGGGGACTAATTATGAAATCTTAATCCTGATCACTCTCAGTACTGGTTTCTAATTTTAATGGAGCCTAGTGAGGAAAAGAAAGGAGTGTATCCCCCAATACATTGCCTTTTTTTTTTTTTTTAATGGGTTTGATGGTGGAGGGAAGAAGGCCAGCTGCCTTCTTACTGGATCTTCCCCTAGGAGATAAGGAAACCACATCCCAAATGCCTCCCATCCTAGTCCTCCCCAGAAACCCAGGAAAGGGAACCTGCTGCAAAACTCACCCTCTTGGGGCCGAAGAGGTTGTGGTAGAGCGTCCGGAAGCGCTTGCGCGTGTAGTTGCAGCGGTAAGCCCCGCCCATCAGGTACTCGATCACCAGGCCGATGTCGATCAGGCTGATTCTGTAATCCGGAGGCAGGTTCCCCTATCAGGGAAAAACGAAACACACACACACACACACACACACACACACACACACACACACACATGCAAAAGACAGCGTGGTTTACTAGGGATTCGATGCCATGTGTTCTGTAACTATTTTAGAGTAAAAAAAAAACTAATTAAGAAACATATGAATGTAGTATTATGCTGGTTAATTAATTCACCTTAAAATAGATCCAACCGAAACCTGGATATTCTCGCTTGGAAAGAAGACATAAGTTAAATAAGAAGATGCAGAAATCGTCGGCAATAACAGAAAATCAAAATATTTATTCAAGTCTTCAGCTGGGGAGAAAAAAACACCAGTGTAGCAGAGAGAAACACAAGGCTTGATATGGCAAACACTGAGCTCCCGCCGCTAGCAGCTCGGCTCCCCAGACGGTCCCCAGGCCCCCGCCCAGCGCTGCCCTGCCTCTACCCCGGGCTTGCTCCCACTTCGGCTAACCATTTACTTCTTCCCACTCACTAAAGGAAGACTCCTTCCAGAAGATGGTTGTTATTACCACCGCCTGCCTCAGGTGGGATGTGCTGAGAGTTCCTCGGCAAAACATCTATGAACAATTAAAAAAAAAAAAGGAGCAGCTTTTTTCATCAAAGGAGAGCGGATGGATGCCAGGATGAAGTCAGTTAGGAGCACCCCTTGTGGTTAGAGAGAAAGGGGGGTGGCATGAGGAGAGATTTTGAGGGAATATTTATTTTCCTGGAATTAAGGAGGTTTGGGATATTTTCTTTCAAAGAGAAGAGCGTTTCTTAAAGACCAAGAATGATGGCGTTTAAGTTTTAGGGACTTGTATGCACAGATGCAAAACATAAGGATTTTATCATTGTCTTCTCATTACTGGTTTCTACACCAAAAGGGTTCTCTCTAGGGTCTAAGGAAACTACCTGCTTTGCTAGGTCAGGGGAGAGTTAGTTCCATCTATGGAGAGCTCTGAGCGCACCGCCAGTTCCAAAGAGCGCGAGTAAGGAAGGCGCGTTCTGGTTTAGCTTCCTGCGGCAGGAGCATGCTCTGTACCACGAACCACGAGGGTACAGCGCTGCCTAGGAAGCCTCACATATATTTTGGAGAGACCAGAGGGCTCTGTCTGCTTTGGTCTTAACGGAGGACCCACCCCGATAGCGTGGGAGGTTTCTGCCGCTTACAGAAGTGGCTCATAGCCACGGCGGTGGCTCTCCAACTTTGGTGGCATCAGAATCACCTGGCGAACTTGGTGACCGTGCCAAGCACTGGCTTTAATGTATGGGCTTCTCCGTGCCTTGTTGGCTTTCTGGGTGATTCTGAGATACACCCAAGTGTGTGCTAAATAAGATGGGTCAGGTGGGCTCACACGGCCGAATCAGAAAACTCATGGTGTATAATCACTGTCATTAGGAAATCAGCTTCCGTTTTTGCAGAACCGAGGGTAGGTTATCCGTTACCCATACTCAGCTTTGCTATGGCCAACAGCCCCCATCTGAAGGGCATTCAGGGCTAGAGGGGGCCCACTGTAGCCTTCCACCAAACCTATAGCTTTGATGGTGTTACCAATCTCTGTATTCCCGGTGTCTTCTACAGTGACTGGTGTGTGGTCGGCATTCGGGAGGTTTCTGTGGTGAAGCTGCGGATGAGTGAAACAGTGCGATTCATTGATGTGGTTGGGATCTGGTCTCAGTTTCAGATTTCTCGGTACTGTGTTCTGGTCAGTAACACAACTAACTAGCCACAGTCTCTGGGTCGCCCTGTCTGGGAGAGCCCCGCGTTACTGTGGAAATTCGACTTGAAAGAGGCCGATGGCTCTGTGGGTATTGTCAGAGGAGCAGGAGCAAAGGGATAGGAGTTGTCGTCCCAGCCCACCGCAGAGGAGAGCCTCGTGCTACTCTTTAGACTGGCTTGCTGCCTCTGCACAGTTCCAGCCCGTCGGGTTCTACCTCTCCCTTGGCTTGGGGCACAAAGCATGTGGCTTTGGGGGGCCTCAGGCAGAGAACACCTCCCACCCTTGAGCTTGGCTCATCAGAACCCCACCCAAAAGTTGCTGTCATAAAAATGGCCTTATTCTCCTCCTCGCCATGCTCGGAATTCCGCCATCTCCTCTGAGGAGCTCATCAGTCTAACAGAACTAGCAAGGGAAGCTCCCTTTGGGCTATTAGAACTGCCTGACCTCTTTAGGCCAAGCATGGCAACAACAGAGGAAAGAGAACTCGGAGGAAGTTTTAAGATGGTAACTGTCTATGTGTTACCCTTTCCACAAACGCGAAACTGAGTTTGAAAATATTCCTCCTGCAACCGCTTTTCTGCACTGTGTGGGGGCAGGGGAACAAGGCTGCGAGTTTCTGTCTCGACGGGCTGTACCCGACGGGTAGGCGGGCCTCTTCTTTCAAGAGTAGAAGAGCTCGAGAGGCTGGACGCGCGTGGGTCGGCCTCCTCTCTTCTGCATTTGGCTCCTATAAGGATGACCCGCCGAGGAGGTCCTGCCTTTGTGTTATTTTCCTGGGCATGGTGCGGCCGGCAGAGGAAACAACAGTGGCTGGGAATCAACTGCCCTGGGCTTCTTTCTGTCTGTCCTTCACAAATCAACTGGTTTCCTGCAAGGCCTCAGGTTTCTTCCCTGTACAAAGGGTGGAACTCGATGGCCTCTATTGTCTGTAACGCCCAAGTACCAGGTTACAGAAACAAACCTACGAGATGTAGTGTGATGCTTTCAGAAGGAGGGCATAGCAAGTCTATGAATGCGTGCTTATTTTTAATCCCGTAAGAATTTTCTCAATTTAAAACACATGAGTAACAGCGAACCTAACACCTATATATTTTCTTTTGAGACACCGATGTGTGAATGTCAGTTTGAGTTCTAAGAACAAGACGCCAGTATTGCCTGAAGACCGACAGGGAGTGTCAAGGACGACGCTTTGGGATTGTCTGTAGGAGTAGGGGTTACCAGAAAAGGGATAATGGTAAAATTCAAAATAATCAAAATTTGAGAAGGGCAAAGAAAACGTTTTTGCCAATGATTATATTCATAAAGGACTCTTAGGTTTATATACTACCAAGGAAGGTGCTGGGATCTTTTTTTTGTAGGAACTTCTCATGTAAAGCTTGATTATTTTGAAGTGATTTACATGGGATCTGGTATCAAGCCAGAGAAGGGATTCAAGGAAGGAACAGTCTTGGTTCTGCCCAGCTTTGAGCAAAGGCCTTCAAGGAACGGGCTGGCCTTCTGTTTGACCACAAGGGGGCGATGTTCACCGGACCGAACCCAATGGCGGTTCCATCAGCATTTTACCTGCCGGTTCTGTTTTGTGTGTGTAATAAGGCGATGTAAATGAATAGGGCAGATTGGAGGATTTGGAAATCAGGAGTCAGATGCCCTTGTTGAAGTGATATCTGGAGGAGGGACAGCTTACTTTACCAAGTAATGTGTTTGAAAGCCTGCAAGACTGACTGCATCTGTTTTCTTCCCCCAGAGTCTTTGAAAGCAAGGACATTTAGGGAAATTCGTTTCACAATTTTTACTGGGGAGAATGGAAACCTTTTGGGGAAGAAGAAATAGATTTCATAAAATTAATAAAATCGGGTACCATTTTAGCCTCTTTGGATTACTGTATCCTGGATGAACTCTGAAGGGGATGGGAACATTTGGGGTATGTCTGATGTGCTGGGCTGATGACCTTAGCCACCTGTGACCTTAGATGTCAAAAACACAGAGAACAGCCCGCAGTAGGACCCCACAATGGAAATAGCACTGGGCTGGACTGTGGTCCAGCTCTGCTTCTCTGTGACCCTGGGCAGGTGACTTCCTTTCTCTGTGCCTCAGTTTACACTCTGCAAACAGGGACAACAGTGCAAACAGGCACTTTGGACAGCGTCACTTTGAAGGTCATGTCTATTTCTAGAGGTCCAATTTTTCTGATCTGTACCTGGCAGGCTGCCCTTATTTCTATGCTGCCTGGGTCCCGGGCCAAGGCTATTGTCCAGAGCGTGCAGAGTTGACGTAGTTCCCATTAACCACCCTTGAAATGTGGTCAGTGGAGCTGAGGACTCAGAGACAGGACAGTAAAGGACTAGACAGAGATGGTGTTGTGCTCATCGCATCCACCTCCTTTGGAAAAAGCAGAGACACCACAGGTAATGTCCAAAAACCTTCTGGAAGAGTCTTCCTTCTCCTGGATGCTTTCCAAAGAGGAAGCCAACAGTAATACTGGAGAAAGCTTCTTCTGTCGTTTCTGGTCTTCCCTCCTTCCTCTTTTGGTTATTACTTTGGTAACTGGTAATGCCTGAGCACTTACGTCCCCTTCCATGCCTCAACAACACATGGCAAGCCATGTGACTCAAATAATTTGATCCACAGAGTGAAACAGAGAAGCCTGGCTCTGTCGGCAGGTAAAATCTGACAACAGGAAAACATTGCTCCTTTTTCTTGTGCCATGGGCTACTTCTCTGAAGCTAAGTTTTAATCCACGCCATCCTAAAGATGACTTTTAACTAAGAGTTTAAACGCATGTATGGATCTGCTCTTCTGAATATACTCTTTTTCAGAAGTCAACTCATGATATTGCTGTCAGATTTCAGCTGTTCAGGAAACACATTTTGTGGAAACTTGCAACAAGCATTCAAAAGAAGGTTGTTTCCTTCTGAGGTATGTAAAGGTGTAAAACGATTGCTGGTCATTGAGTTTACCAAGGAAGGGTGTTCCAAAGTCTATTCTGGCCACAGTTTATGGAAGAGAGGACATTCCCTCAATATTCAGCTTCGTTACAGACCAGGCAATCTTTTACAAAATAAAAATCCTTTTGCAAATCTGCATGAATTCAGCAGATGGGATTATGAAAATGTCCTTTCTTTATCCAAAGACTGTCTAAAATGCTTCCCCACCCTTTCGTTCTGCCAAAGCTCTGGCTCTTAATTCCCATGTGAATGACATTAAACTACCATAATTTCACAACCACCTCTATATAATACTCAACGATCACCCTCCCTTTGTGGGGAATAATAGTACAGGTCATCCAAAGTATTAGCACATTTAAGTTAGGAAAGAAAAGCTAGTACTTTAAAACACAGAGAGGCACAAATCAAGCAGACAGTTAGCTTCTAAAAATGGCAAGTTAGATTTCGCGGAAAAGCAGACAGACTCGGGCTGCTCTGGATTAATGTGGCCTTGTTGCGTCCGATGGATTTATGCAGAAAAGCAGTTCCGGGAAGTGTGTTAGCTTCTATCATTTAAAATTTCTGATGGATGCTGTATAACCAGCTTTTTAACCTCCTGGCTCTTAGATTGTTCCCTTGATACAAATAATTTGAGAGTCAGTTCTCCAAAGTTGGTTCTGTTGATGTCAAAGGAGAGCTGGACTTGGAGATATCCTGCTGTTACCTGGGACCGTCGGGTGATTCCTAAAGGCACTCCCCGGGTTCCTACGAGTTATTTGCTTTTGATTTTCCAGGCATGTCATTGAACACTATGTTTAAGGTTCAGAACTATGTTCCTAACACAGGAGTAGCATTTCACACCAGGGCTTATCACTCTATTGTTTCATATTTTTTGGTCACAGATCACCTCAATTAACAGGTAACATAAAGTCCTACAATCCTAAGGCACAAAGCACATGCTAATTACCAACTTCCTTAATTTTGAAAATGGCTTAACCTGCCCAAGATTTTCTTAGCATTTTTAAACCTAGCTTCTGCAGACCCTGCGTATCGCATTGGCCTAAATTGCTGGATGTAATCTGGAACCATCTGGAACCATCTGAAGAAGATGGGCATCGATGTTAACTTCTCTCATTTACTTCTTTCTTTTTTTCTTTTAAGATTTTATTATTATTTTTTATTTGAGAGAGAGCAAGAGAGAGCATAAGCGGGGGGAAAGGCAGATGGAGAGGGAGAAGCAGGCTTCCCGCTGAGCAGGGACCCCCCAACGCGGGACTCGATCCCAGGACCCTGGCATCATGACTTGAGCTGAAGGCAGACACTCAACCGACTGAGCCACCCAGGAGCCCTTCTATCATTTACTTCCTAAGAAAACACAAAGGCCCCTCATTCTGAGCTCCCTTCATCCATATAACACGAAACGTAGACTTCCTGCTCCTTTGGCTTCCATGGTTATCGGTTCTCGTTGTTAAGTCAGGGGCTCACCTCGTCCACAGAAGTAAACAGGCGTCTGCTTTTCCTGTCCCTCTCTCTTCCCAAGCGAAGAAAAGAAACACAGGCTGTCTGTTTCTCCCCACCCACCTGGCAGTCTCTTTTCCCAGGTAAAAGGATAACTTGTTCCTAAGCCAGCTCAGAACTACCCTGGGTCATTTGCAATCACTTTTTCCAGTTACCGAATCAGTATGTAAATGAATCCTTATATATTTTTGTTCCAATATTTGGATCACACTTGAAAGAAAACTAAGACAGCTCCTAACACTCCTTCCTCCCCAATCCTCACATCCCATTCTCTCTTGTTAGTTTGTATTGCTTCTGAAGTACATCTTTATCTGAGAAGTTTAAAAAAAAACGCTACCTTAAAAATACATGCCTTCTAATGCCAGTGACGTGAGCGACTGAAGAGGCAGGGAGTGGGATTTCAGAAGGGAGGAAATGGTGTTGCAAAGCAGAGCCCTCCAAGGAAGAGAACCTAACAGGAGGGAGTTTGATCATTTGTACTCAATGAAACCTAACTGCAAAAATCCCTTTGAAAATCGGCAAAATATTGAGAAACCGGGACGGGGGGAGGGAGGTGAATCAGTGACTTTATCTGAAGGCTCGAATTGGCCTATGGCTGACGTTGAGGGACAAAGGCACAGCTGTCTCTTCGGAAAGTCTCACAATTTCTGCAGTGACCCAGACTCGCTCTAGGTGATGGGGGAGGGGATGATATCTCCTTTACTATTTAGAAACCCTCAGGACGTTTTGTGGTACACGAGCAACAAATACCTTGGCAGAGAATATGCGTTAGATGTGTACACTTAATCTTTCAAGATCCTTCCCCCAATTTAGTTTCCAGGCAATTTTAAGCCAGAATAAATCACATGAAATTGGAAGGCTCGAGGATAAGAGAAATGGCTCTGTTGGGGGCAGATGTGCTTCTGGCTCTAAATGGGGCAAATCAGGGAAAGATGTGGTCTTGGTAAAGACCACCTGGTTGGGCTGGGGGTAGAGATTGCGCAGTGTCTGTTTCTCTCACTTTGAAGGCTTCACTCACTCACACAGATGAAAAACCCTTCAGTAAGTTTGTGTGGAGATGAGAGGAAAGTCTCTAAGAGCCAGCCGAAGGTTTTTGTTTGTTTTTTTATACCCTTTACTCATTACTAGCAAAGGTCTAGCTACTTAATAGGTACATTCTCAGCAGCCCCAGGACATTTACTCGGCCTTTCAAGGGAAACAAACTTCTAAGGGAAGTTCTAGTCAATGACTCCATATGAGATGAAGGGATCGTATTCTAGTTTTGTACTCTAGTTATAGCCTTCTCTGAGTAGGTCCCTGTGGGCTTTGGTGAAGAATTGCTATGGACTGGTGGGTGGGGTGCCTCTGTGTGCACGGGGGTGGGAAAAGTGCCCCCATCTATTTCGTCCTCTGGAGTTAGAAGAGCAGTGTCTGGGAATGCTGTCAAGGTTTCAGAATGAAGTCAGTTACCTCTGAGAGAGAGCGAAGGGAGCGAAACAACAAGCACTTGGCTAAGATTAAACATAGCTTCCCTGCCCCTCACTCTTCCCATCTATACACGGGAACCGTACTATATAATAATGATAATTAAGTAACAATTCGACTCCATAGAATTGTCACGACGATGAAACGAGCTGCGATGTACGGTAGGCTCAGATCAGTCCCACACACCTCGTCCTCGCTAAAGGTCTGGCACTCTTGGATGCCTGTTAATCAGGATCTGAGTTTGAACTCCGCCTCTTCCCTAACCACACCCTCTATGTCTGTAAAATGGGAATAATTCTCCTTGATCCAAACCTCCTGGCTGCTTGTCCCCCCCTCCGCCCCCAACACACACCATCAAGGTAGATGGTAACGTGAAAAAAATCTACCGGAAAAAAACCAAGTCTTAGCAGAATGGAATGCACATAGGTGTTTTCGTCTCTGATGCTCTGAGACTTTCTGAGCCGGGTTTCCTGCGCTCTGCATAATGTTAGAAAGGACAGTGACGCAAGGCCTCAGAAGCTAGGACGTGAAGATCCCGTCTATGGTTAGTCCAACGACATAGAAACTAGCTCCCCAGACGGTAAGGGGCGTGTGGGAGAAAACAGGCAGTGGCATAAATCCACCCAGCGTGGTGCGAAGCTCTCAAAAACATGACGCGTTCTGCCTTCCAAAAACATTATGTCCAGTGAAAGCATCTAAAACCACAGAGGCGGGAGATGAAACCGCAGCTGCATTGTAAGCAGAGATGTCTTCGTTAAAAGGCAACACACACACACACACGCACACACACACATACAGTGTCCTGAAATGAGGGGGCTCGCGGGGACGGGACCGCTCTGGCAGCTCATGCAAAGCAGAGGCGCTTTCTAATCACAGCAAGCAGTCAAGACAGGCCTCCGACCTACAGTCGGGAGGGTTCTTACCTTTTTGACATCCCTGACCAAGTGGTACAATGTGTTTGAGGGCCCATGTCTCTGAAAACAATAAAGAAGAATCAGATGGATTTGTGGGTCATGGGCTCTCGTCGGTAAGGCAAGAAGGTTCTGGAAGGAAGGGTTCTGGCCGGAGGAGGGGCAGTTCTTTAAGATGAACCTTGTTGTAGTTGCTCAGTTGTACCTGTCTTCTCTAAACAAACCCGCTGGCAGATTTTTGGATTGGGGTTCCTCGAGAAAAAGCAGTTGAGGTTCTAGGTTCAAGCTTTGTAAAGGAGGTTGTCAACTCTGTGGACGGCTGGACCAAAACATCATTAAAGAGGCTAGTTTTGAGGCGGGGGTTGGGGGGAGACAAAGGGGCCAATTTAGAGCACTGGAAATATGCCTTAGCACATGACCGATCACAACTTGTTACCCATCATGAATGAGCAATTGTCCAACACGCGTTGGCAAAGTTTTCCATAAATGGCCAAGGAATCACTCTTTTACACTTCATAGGTCGTATACTTTGCAAGGCAACTGTTCGAATCTGCCATGGTGCAAAAGCAGCCAGAGACAGTATGTCAACAAATGAGCCTGCCCATGTATCAATAAATCTTTATGGACACCAAAAGAGAATCAAATTTCATAGAATTTTAATATGTCACAAAATATCATTCTTCTACTGATTTTTTCAATCATTAAAAAATGTTTAAAAAACCATTTTTAGCTTGCAGGCCATATTTAAAAAAAAAAGGCAGTGGGCTGGATTTGATTCTTTGGTAGCATTTTGCTCAAATCTAAAGAAAAAGCCACAGGCTCTTGGCAGAAAAAGAGAGGCTAATGTGAAATGACTTGCCATCCCACCGTCTTTCAGGAATAGGAACGCTAGATGGCATACAGGATGCCCAGTTAAATTTGAATTTCAGATAAATGAGAAATATGTTTTAGTATAAGTATATCCCAAATATTTCATGGGACATGCTCATATTAGAAATTACTCATTGTCTACCTGGGATTCAAATTTAACTGGATTTTTATTTGCAAAATCTAGTGACCCTATTGGAGAATCTCAAACAGTGATGGCAAATCCTTCAGCAGTGCGGGAACACATTCAGGTATGGAGACGATTCCTGGGTATGGCCTCAACTACCTGCCCACTCATGTGACACGCTTCCCAGAATTCTTCTTCCACTGAGGAACGCAGTCTGATATAGATATTAAACACACAGATTCTGGAGTCAGAATGCCGGCCTCCATCCCCACCTCTATTCTATTTTATTTATTTTACTGAAAACCCCATTTTTCTTTTTTCCCCCTGGCTTTATTGAGATATAATAAGACATGGTGTCAGTTGAAGGTACACAATGTGATTTGTTTATCACAATAATGTTAGTTAACACACCTTCACCTAACACAATTATCATTTCATTGTTGTTGTTATGGTGAGAACATCAAAGCTCTGATCTCATGGCAACTTTCAATTATAATACAATGTGGTGTTGTTGATTATAGTCTCCAACCTGTACATTAGATCCCTGGAATTTATTTGTCTTGTAGTTGAAAGTTTATACCCTTTGGCTAACATCTCTCGTTTTCCCACCCTTAAGCCCCCAAAATGTTGAGGCTCCTCCAAAATGCATTTTTATATCTGGCTCCCTTTTCAAATATTAGTTGACCATATATGCATGTGTTTAGTGCTGGGCTTTTGACTCTGTGATACAGACAGTTTAACATTATTAACACCTGGAATCCATGAACATGGGATATCTTTCCATTTATTTGTGTCTTCTTCAGTTTCTTTAATCAATGTCTTATAATTTTTGCTTTATAGATCTTTTACTTCTTGGTGAAAATTATCTCTAAGTATTTTATAGCTTTTGATGCTGTTGTAAATAGGACTGTCTTATTCTCTTCAGATTGTTCATCGTTAGTGTATAGACATGCAACTGCTTTTTGTAAGTTGATTTTGTATTGTTAAACTCTACTGGGTTCCTTTATTAGTTCTAACAGTTGCTTTGTTTTGTTTTGTTTGGTCAAATCTTTAGGATTTTCTGTATACATATTCATGTTATCAGCAAAGACAATTTTACTTCTTCCTTTCCAAACTGGGTGCCTGTTTTTTCCCTGCCTCTCTCCCTATTGAGATAATATGAGTTTTGTCTTTCATTCTATTAATGTGATGTGCATTTATTGATTTGCATATATTGAACCATCCTTGCATTTAGGGATGGAATCCCATTTGGGGATTTTCTTTTCTTTTTTTTTTTTTAAGATTTTGTTTTTTTATTTATTTGACAGAGAGAGGGAGATCACAAGTAGGCAGAGAGGCAGGCAGAGAGAGAGGAGGAAGCAGGCTCCCCACTGAGCAGAGAGCCCGATGCAGGACTTGATCTCAGGACCCCGAGATCATGACCTGAGCTGAAGGCAGAGGTTTAACCCACTGAGCCACTCAGGTGCCCGTGTATGATCTTTTTAAGTGCTGGTGAATTTCAACTGCTACTATTTTGTTGAGAATTTTTGGACCTATGTTCATCAGGGATATTAGCCTATAGTTTTATTTTCTTGTAGTGTCCTTATCTTGTTTTAGTGTCAGTGTTTTGCTGGCCTCCTAAAATAATTTTGGGAGTGTTGCCTCCTCTTCAAGTTTTTTGGAAAGCTGGACAAGAATTGGGGTTAATTATTTAAATATTTGGTAGAATTCACCTGTGAAGCCACCTACTCCTGGGCTTTTCTTTGTCAGGAAGTTTTTGATTACTGATTCCATCTCCTTACTTATTATTGGTCTGTTCAAATTTTTCTGTTTCTTCATGATTCAGATTTGGTCAGTTGCATGTTTCTAGGAATTTATCAATTTCTCTTATGGCTAATCATCGACCTTTTGGTGATGACAGAAACTGGGATTTCCTCTGCTATCATTTCAGTCCATTATTCTTACTGGGAGTGTCACTATGCAGAACCAAGAAAAATCTGCAGAGAAAACAGAAACCTGGAGCTGCTCTGCCAAACTGTTTTCTAGTTCCAGCAGCAAGATGGAGATAGAGCCAGGGCAGTATCACCTAACACCCTCTGCTGGCTGGGGAGAGGTCAATAAGCTCCATCTCATTAGAGCTGTGGGTGGTCGACAGAGAAGCAGTGACAAACGAGGGGAAGAATAACCTCTAAGACAGAAGTACTGGTTCAGTACTGGCTTTCTTCTTTCTTAGGCATTTTGTGACCTTAAATAAACCAATTCACTTCTTAGCCTCAGTTTTCTTATCTGTAAAATGGAGGAAAACAATACCTCTCCTTCTTTTAATATTCCAAGTAAAAGTTTATCGACCTTGATCAAGAATTCTTACATATTTAATATTGCTTCTAATGTATCATAGGAATTACTTCCCAAAAATATTAATCAAGGCTGGATTGAAAGAGTATTTGGGAAATGTAGTAAGGTTGTTTATGTAAGTATAAGCCACATTATAGTCTACTGGAGATCCAAAGGGATTTGCCTTTATGGCAAAAGAACAAGCAGCAAAAGCTATTCAGGCAGGTCCAGAATCTTTGGGAAGAAAGTTTTTCTTAACCTTCCTGAATTGTACTCTCCAAGTGTCCTGCACCCTCTTGAAGTTTCCAACATCTGCTCTTTAAACTTCTTTGGATTTTAGTGAGTATCAGCTCAGAGCCAAAGTACTTAGCTCACTGAATACTACAAACAACTTCCTAAATAGTAGTTTTTCTTTATGATTACTCCTTGGTATCCCTAGTAAATGAAGTAGCAAGTTATTATAAAATAATACAAAAAATATTTTGTGGTAACCCCAAACAAGGGGTAATTTACATCTTATTCCATTACAGAAGAAATGGAATGAATGTCATAGCTCTGAGGATAACAAGATGGTGTGGGATAGTTCATCAGTCTCCTTTGATGCTTTGAGTTAAATTAATTCTCCTCTGCTGATTGCCTCAAGTGCCCTCTGGGCTTACAGCATAAACTGGGTTCTAATTTTCAGAGCCTTGTGGGTTTGTGTAAGAATCTGAGAACGTTAGCTTTTGGTGTGATCCCATAACTTTCTGCTTTAGATGCTGACAACTGAGCAGTTAAAACAAGCGGAATCTTGGTGACTTGGTGTTGTTGTCTACAGGTCTAAGGGAGCATCTTTGAAAAATGATCCATGCATTTGGAAGGGAGGGAAGAGACTCACAGGCATGTGGGGGGCAGGAGAAGGCAAAATGAAAAAACACAGAGAAAATAAAAAGTGCCTTAGCTTGGCCCTACCGTATTGTACAATTCCTCTAGTCTGGAGATGGTGAGAAAACGGTGCATGCTTACTCCATTCTCTATGAGTAATTTCACAAAATCCACTCTGTCCAGAACTAGGGCATCCAACATGGCTTGCTCCAAAGACCCCACCTGCAAATCAAGTCACTGAGTTAGTCTGCCCCAGGCTCTAGGGATACAGTTCCTTGGTGTTCACCCGAACAGTTTAGAATGGATGCCTTTGACATCTGGTAAACCTTCAGCACATCCAAGAACATGCGAACAAGACTGTTCCCGACTCCACTTTTGGCACAGCCACAATCTCTCTTGTGTTTTGGGATCTGTCTTTGCAAACAGGATTCAAACTTTTCTAGTTCCAAAGCTATTTCCTCTCTGACTCTTTTTCTCTTCTGGGTCCTGAGAAGACATAGGGTATGCAAGAATTTCCCGTGTATTCTCTGACCAAACTTCCTGTAATGCTAGTGAAGCACCAAAGTGGCTGCTTTGCTGTCCTCCTGGCTCTGAATTAGACCCCCCGGCTACCTTGAAAAGAGGGACGCTAGTGAACAGATCTGAAAGTAGGCTTTTCCTTTTTTTCATTGTTAGACTACCTTGCTTCTGCCTCACTCATTTCCATGCAGAGACCTAGCAACTCTCAGGTCCCTGAGTCTGTCTACCAGGTTTTATTCGATTCATTTCCCAAAAACCTCCCGGTGTCCAGACTCCTTGACAAATCTTTCCAGCTAGGAACCCACTAGTGGCATTAAATAAAGACAGGGGCTTCACGATCAGGCAGCAGCTCTCTGGGGGCAAGACAGGGTTAAAGAAGACCCATCCGTGAGGGTATTGCCGTTCAGTTATTCCAGCATTAAAGTCAAATCTCAGACTGCTGGCTGCCTCCCCGGGATCCAGGCACCAACCACCCAATAGCCAATTTTCCAAGTTTTTATTTTTGGTAGTGTCCGTTGAGGGAAACGAACCAAGAACAGTTACATAAAGCCTTGGTTCCGAGTGGTGCTCGGGAATAGGGAGGACCTGTGCTCAGCCACCAGGACCAGATGGCACCTGCACGCGGGAGTTTGCTAATCCTGCGTCCGGAGGTGTGACCGAGCCATACGCTATAGCATGGGGCGCCGCTGCTCCGGAGCGGCAGCCTCAGAGGCAACCAGAAACCAACTGCTAGTTCCACGCCTTCCGTCATTTTAACGAACACGTTTTGGCCTTATATGTTTTCTCGGATGTATGGAAGAAATGACATTATTTGCAGCTGAAGGTTGCCATCAGAGCCCCCGTACCCCGCACAGGGAGATGGGAACTGTCTGGAATGTTTGCCGTTGTGCATCCAACCCAGTCGCATCGTCCACCAGGTGGCAGTGTTTCCCTAAATATGAGAAAGGGGCGGAGCCTGAGGATGGCTGCGGGGGAGGGAACATTTGCATCCTAGAGAAGAGGATGCAGTTTCTCGGAGCCGCTCCTAAGCAAATACCGTTGCCCAAGCAAGTGGGCTTTGCAGGGGTGGAGACATATACTCTACCGGCCACTGCTGCCCATAAATAAAGATCTGGCTGCGAGCGATGTCCACTCTGTTCCAGGCTAGAGCTAAGCTTAGCTGGTCGGGGGCCGAGGCATTTGCTCCTGTGCAGAGAAGGAAGAGAAAAGAGTGGGAGAGAGAAAGCAATGATCAGTTATCATAGCAAGAAGCCCTGCTCCACGACTCTCTCATCAACAGCCCTCTTCCGGAACAGTAGACTCGAATGGACAACAGGGTTTCTCATACGGGGCACTATGGGCATCTGGGGGCAGGAAAATTCTTTCCTTTGGGGACTGTCCTGCACATGGTAGGTCATTCAGCAGCATTTCTGCATCCAACCCAGTAGATGCCTATGACACCCGCACCCCAGTCATGACAACCCAGAAAGTCTCCAGACATTGCCAGATGCCTCCAGGTGGCACGAAAGAGACAAAATCAGCCCACTGAAGACCACTGCTCAACACCCTTGCTAGTCTGCGTGTGGCCCATGGAGCCGAAGCCGCAGCACCCAGGCACCTGCTAGAAATGCAGACCCTCAGGTCCCACCCTAGGTCTGCTAAATGAGAATCTATATTTTAACAAGGTCTCAGATGGCTCATTCAAGTTTGGGAAGCATTGCTCTGTAACATGTGTCTCTTTTGGTGGCCGATCACTGGTGTGAAGCATTGTTCCGATTGCATGTTGCACAGGGCTACGCCCTCATCAGCGAGTGGGCCAAGTTTGCCACTCTACTGAAAAAGAGTTAAAATCTTTTAAGAGAAAGGCAAACAAGCGGCTTAGGTTTTCTTTGATTGGTGGGTAGAAGCCACTGAAATAAACCTTCAGTTTCCCATTATTCTCCAGACTCCGTGGCTAGATGGGCGCAGTCCACCAGTGGCTATTTAAATCTAGGTTCATTAAAATTAAAACAAAACTTTTAATGCTTCAGTCACATTAGCCACTTTCCAAATGCTCGGGAGCCAGATGTGGCTGGCGGTCTTCGAATTGGAGAGTGCAGATTCAGAACAGCTCCACCATTCCCGAGAGTTCTGCAGGAACAGGGCTGGTCTAGATCAATGCAGCTGCCAAGCAGCTGGATGTGAGGCCGAGAACGGCAGGTGGGGAGAACCCTAGACTACAGTCAGGGGACCCGAGTGCCATTTTGCAGCTGTGTGACTTTGGTCCTCTCTGTACCGCTCTTCTATCACCTTGTGAAATGGGGACACTAAGAACGATCCTAGTTACTGTCTGGGATGGGAGACTGGAATGAGATCATATACGTGAATTCACATGTGAGCAGGGTTTTTGCAGTTAACAGCCTTGGTACCCTGACCAGGAGCCTTCCCTAAAGACGTGTCTGAGCTCATGCTGCTTGTGGTCCCACCAGCAGGGGTGCAGGTTTCAGAGACCGCACTCCTGCCTCAGAGTTTTTGGACATCTGCTATGTGCTAGGCAACATATTAGGCCTTGCACAAACTATTGTAGGTAATGTCCCAAATAATCCAGGGAAATGAGTCTTCTTGCCTCTGTTGACAGATGAAGATACTGAGGTTCAGAGAGTTTAAAAAGCAAATAGCTACTAACAGAAGGTGAACGGAAAAAGCACTTATGCCAGAGGTGAGATTGGGCCCCAGTGAGTTTTCCTTCATTCCACTTGTGCTGATTCTGATGTTGGTGAGGGAAGGAGGGCTAGCAAATGTCAGTACAGACATTTTTCTGGATTCTTCAGCAGTGGAGGCTCGAAGCAACGAGCTGCAGATAGGGTTGCTGGCGATGAAGCAGAGGTTCTCAAAGTCTGCTGCCCATTAGAATCACCGGGGAAGTTTTTAAAACATCCCTATGCTCGGGCTGCACCCCCAAAACAACCACATCCCCTTGCTTGGGCTGGGAGCCAGGCTCTGGTAGTTTCAAACATCTCCAGGCATTTTCAATGTGCCCCTGAGCTTGGGAACCACTGCGCTGCGTGATTCCATCTGCTGCCTCCCCTCCCCTCTTCCCTCCTCTTCGTTCTGAGATAGTGAAGTTAAGAATTGGGTGTAAGGGAACCCTCTTACACTGTTGGTGGGAATGCAAATTGGTGCAGCCACTTTGGAGAACAGTGTGGAGATTCCTGAAGAAATTAAAAATAGAGCTTCCCTATGACCCTGCAATTGCACTGCTGGGTATTTACCCCAAAGATACAGATGTAGTGAAAAGAAGGGCCATCTGTACCCCAATGTTTATTGCAGCAATGGCCACGGTCGCCAAACTGTGGAAAGAACCAAGATGCCCTTCAACGGACGAATGGATAAGGAAGATGTGGTCCATATACACGATGGAGTATTATGCCTCCATCAGAAAGGATGAATACCCAACTTTTGTAGCAACATGGACGGGACTGGAAGAGATTATGCTGAGTGAAATAAGTTAAGCAGAGAGAGTCAAGTATCATATGGTCTCACTTATTTGTGGAGCATAACAAAGAACATGGAGGACATGGGGAGATGGAGAGGAGAGGGAGTTGAGGGAAACTGGAAGGGGAGATGAACCATGAGAGACTATGGACTCTGAAAAACAACCTGAGGGTTTTGAAGGGGCGAGGGGTGGGAGGTTGGGGGAACCAGGTGGTGGGTAATAGGGAGGGCACGTATTGCATGGAGCACTGGGTGTGGTGCAAAAACAATGAATACTGTTACGCTGAAAAAAAAAAAAAAAAGAATCGGGTGAGCAAAATGTTCTCTAGATAGCACGTCTCGAATTTGAGCACAGGAATAACCTAGAGAGCTTGGGCCCCACCTCCTGAGCATCAGATTAGTGGGTCCTGGTGGGACCCGAGTTTCTGCATTTCTGGTCTCCAGGTAGTGCTGGTAAAAGGAGGATCTGAGACCTTCATTTGAATAACAAAGGCCCTAGAGCCCCCCGTGGGCCACTTACTACTCCCAGGGCAAAGGGTGTTTTGATTCTGGTGTCTACACATGGATGGGTTCGGTATAACCGCATACTTGTAGTAAATTAATGTTTGGGATGATAAGCATTAATTCAGTTTCCACAGGGATTTTTCGATGAAAAATTATTTATCACCTCCGGTGATAACATCAGAAACCGCAAACTGACACCCAGAGTAACTGGTGGAAACAAGTGATAAGTAGAAACGTGTCGGAGTGTACCGTCATCATCTGGGAGAAAAGAAAGGGCAGGCTCACTGTGGATGCATCTGGAAAGGTAGCACTTAAGCCTTTGCTTCCTTGGTCCGTGCTGACCTGCTGTGATGGTCTAACCATTCCCTTTCCATTTGTATGCCTCAAATTTGTATATCACCCCGTCAGCGGTGGCAGCACAAGTCTGAACAAGAACACAGGAGGAAGCAGCTCTCGGGGTCAGTGTGAGCTACCTGAATGTAATCACGTAAGTGTCAAGGGAAATCACAAAGCCAATGAGTCTTGACTTTTCAAAAATTGAAAATACATCACTCCGAAGAGATCCTGGGTGACAGTCTGGATCCCAGACTGCCCAACCTGGGCTAAGGATACTCCAACCATCCCAGCTGCCCAGGAGAGTCAGGCTGTTAGCACTGAAATTTACACATCCTTGGAGACCTGCCAGTCCTGCACCGACGGAGACGACTGGTCACCCTATGCCGCACTGGGGCTGCGTGCCGGAATTGCCCGGAGACCCTGAAGTAGACTCGTGCTTGGGCGCCATCCCAGAGATTCTGGTTTCATTGGTCCTGGACACCGCAGTTCTTAAAAGCTCCCCCAAGAACTTTTAAGAACAAGTGGTCCCCACCCTGTCTTCACATTAGAATCGTGGACACAAGGGGAAGAACCTTGAGTCTAGATGGTATATATTCATTCACTTACTCCCCTGGTTATCACTTATTTCCACATTAAACAAATCCAGATTTCATGCCTTCTCTTAGGGCAGGCACTATGCCAGCCTGAGGACCAAGGCGAGGAAGGCAGAGTCCATTGTCTGGAGAGCTTCCATTCTAGAGGAAGAGCTAGGTCTGTAAGTCATTCATTTATCTTTTAGGTCTCGGGCAGTCATTCATTTATCTGCTCGACAGACACTGAATACCGTCTATGGCAGGAACTATTTGAACATTGAACATCCATCCAATGGGGAGGAAGACTGCTAAGGTCACTCTGCCCAGGGCTTACTACTTACTTCTACCCACGGAGGGGGAGCACTCAGAAAGTAAAGGAATAAACAAACAGAGGAACTGTGTCCTTTCTGATAGTGTGAGTGCTGTGAAGGAGCAGAGTCATTCCCGGGAGATGTGGCACCTGTGTCTGGGGACACTTTGAGTCACTCTAAGTCAGTGTGGCAGCACCACTCTGGCTCCTCGGTCTCACAGGAAGCCCTTGGATAACCTCATAGATACAAGTCTGGGTGTCCTTTTGGGCATCTGGTTGGCCCTGGGAGGGAAAGAGAGGGTTAGATAAAGGCCCCACAGTATTGAAATGGGGCTGGGGATCCATGAGGGTCATGGTCTGGGCTAAGGACACACCATCCATATGACATTGTGGCCTCGGCTGATGCCAGACCCCAGCTGGGCATGGAGAAGGCCTTTTAAAGTGCTGGCTTCATGGTGGTTCCGTTGACGACCCAGATGGGAGTGGAGCTGTTCTGTTAGGACGAATGGACAGGAGACCTCCCTGAGAGTGACACTTGAACTGGGATCTAAATAATGAGGAAAAGCCATCATGTGAAGAAGTGGGTAGGGGGCGGGAGTGGGGGGAGCATTCCAGAAAGAGGGAACATCAGATACAAAGCCCCTGATGCGGGAATGAATGCAAGTCGGTATAAGACATTTAAAAAAAAATAGAGTTTTAATATTTCCTCTTTCTGCAGGAGGTCAGGGAAGCTTTAAGTGCATAGATAATGGTTTTAAGGGAAGGATTACTTCACTAGACAAATGAGACGAAGAAAGGCATTGTAGCAAAAAGGAACAGCCTAAGCGAGGATTGGGAGAGTTAAATACCCTGCGAGTTTGGGAAATTCACAGGAAGACACTGAGGGAGCGTTAGAAGCAAAGAAAGACGAAACCAAAATGGAAGGATGTGTACGTGACCTTGGAAGAGTTTCCCTTTATTCTGAAGACGTGGGCCAACGGCCGGAACGCCTCGTTTCAGAAATAATACAGTCACATGCATGTCTTGGAATAATTCCTTTGGCAGCTGTGTGGAGGGCACTCTGGAAGGGGCGCTGGACTGCAGCAATAAGGAACGTTTTGCTGTATTGTAGGAAAGGGATAATGACTGTCAGGAGCAGCTGGGATGGAGGGATATTTAGAAAGCACAATGGATAGCTTTGGGTAAGAGATTTAAAGGAGGGCACGAGAGAAGTCGGAAGTGGTCTCCTAACCCTAGCTTGGGAGCCCAGGTACATAATGACCAACTGAGATTGGCAATGCAAGATAAAAACAGGCCTTTGGGGGACAGCAATATGGCATTCTTGAACACACGGAGCCTAAAAATGCCTGTGGTATAACCATCCAGGTGGGAATGACCAGAGGCCATTGGATATTGAGATGCGGGGCCGAGGAAGGGTGAGTGTGGAGACAGAGATTTGGAAAACATGAGCATGAAGGTGAGAGGAAGAGAGCAGAGAATGGATCACTGAGTAACACCAGTATTTAAAAGCTGTGAAAGTAAGGCAAATATTTAGAAAGCAGTCACACACGAACACATACAGAAAACAGGGAGACGGGAAGAGAACCTGGAGATCAGGGTGCCCTAACCTTTGGGAAGAGAGACTTTTAAGAAAGAGGGGGGTGGTCATTAGGTCAAAACTGCAAAGAAGACTAGTAAAAAAGGTAAGCTTTCCTTTTTTGTTTTTGTCTTTTTTTTTTTTTAAGATCATTTATTTTACAAAGAGAGAGAGAGCTGCAGTGAGGTTGGGGGAAGGGGCAGATGGAGACAGAGAGAGAGAATCTCAAGCAGGTTCCACATCTAGCACAGAGCCCTGGGTGCTGGAGCTAGATCCCAGGACCCCAAGATCATGACCTGAACCAAAATCAAGAGTTGGATGCTCAACCACCTGAGCCATCCAGGTGCCCTGATTGGCTTTCCTTCTTTACAACTTCTTTTATTACAAGGGGCCAGGTTATGAATCTATTAGTTTATTACTTACTTCCTTTGAAGTGTAAACCTCAGTGGGCCAGGGCATCATCCTCTTTACTCACTGTTGTATTCTGAGAGTTCAGAACAGTGCTTGGCACACCATGGGTGCTCAATAACCATTTGTTGAGCAAATGAGTGAGCCTCAAAGTGTGCATTGGATTTGGCAATTAAGAAGTCTCTGGCCATGTTAGTGCATGCACCTTTAGGAGAGTGTGAGAAGAGAAGCATATCTGCAATCTCTTCCCTCAAGGAGAATGTAGTCTAATAATAATGGAGGTGGTGGGACGCCTGGGTGGCTCAGTCGGTTGAGCATCTGCCTTCGGCTCAGGTCATGATCCCAGGGTCTTGGGATTGAGTCCCGCATCGGGCTTCTTGCTCAGGAGGGAGCCTGCCTCTCCCTCTGCCTGCTGTTCCCTCTGCTTGTGCTCTCTCTCTCTGACAAATCTCAAAAAAAGAAAAAAAGAATGGCGGTGGGATGGGATAAAGGGAGAGCTAGGACAAGTCTACAAACCACTCTATCAAAGAACAAAGTGGTTAAGTGCTATAGAAGCGACACGCATAAGCCCAGAACACTTCTTTGTCAGCTGTGCCACTTTGAGGAGGAAATAGACTTTGATTCTAGCAGGGAAGGGTGGTGGAGATTTGAACACATGGCCTGTGTGGTAAGCTGAATGATGACCACACCCCTCAAAGTTGTGCATGCCCTGATCCCGGGAACCAGGGAAGATATTCCTTTATATGGCGGAGAGACTTCATAAATGCAATTAAATTAAGAATTTTGAGACGAGGAGGTTAGACTGGCTTATCTGGTGGGCTCAATGCGATATAATCACACAAGGGTCCTTATAAGAGGGAGGCAAGGGATTCAAAGGAGTCCTAGGACATGTGAAGATGAAAGCATCGGTTAGACCAAGACAATCAAGGAGCCACAAGTCAAGGATTGTGAACAGCCTCTGGTAGCTGAAAAAGGCAAGGAAGTGATTCTCCCCCGAAGCTTTCAGAAGGAACATAACCCTGCTGATACCTTAATTTTAGACTTCTAGCCTCCAAAATTTTAAGAGAATGAATTTTTTTTTGTTTTAAGTTACTAAGTTTGAGGGAATTTGTTATAGTAAAAGAAAACACTATTAGCCATTAACAATACTATTGAAGGTAAACCATCAAGATAAGAAGATAAAATGGAGTTGAGAAAGCAGGAGTATTTTACACGTTGGCTATAGTGCCGAGCAGAATTCTCAAACTTTAATGTGTGTATGACTCATCTGGGAATCTTGCTTAAATGGCGACTCTGACTCAGTTGGTCTGGGGAGGGACTCCTAATCCTTTCTCTTTCAGCAGCACTCATTACTTCCGTGAGCAATGATTGATCTTCTGCCTGTACTCTTTCTCCCTTTCCTCTCCTCTACCTTTCGATTTTAGAATATACCATTATATTTTTAGAGTTTTACTGGGTTCTGGTAATTATGCTTACATTTCCATTACTAATATTTGAATTGTCCGTCTTCAATTATATTCCTATTTTTGGAGGCAGAATGTGTAGATGTTATAAAGAGTCAAAGAACCTACCCCACCTCTACCTCCATCCTTCCTCCTCTTAATTTCTTTTTGTTGTGTGTTATTTCTACCTTGGAAGGCAGGAAATACTTAAATTCCTTTCTGTTACTCAAAGTCCCATTTTTGTTTTTATCTTAGTTCTGTTAGATTCTAGCATCAATGCTTATAATTGGTAATTTTGCCAGAATGTACCCAAGCGTCTCTTGGTCAGTAGGCTGCATCTTCTCTAGTAGGTTTTCTGAGAGGAACTCGTGGGAACAATATTGTCCGAGTTCTAGAATGTTCTAAACTGCCTTTTTTTTTTTTTAGTAGTCTTCAGAGTGGAATGACATTGGCTCAATTTAAAATCTGTTGCTCTATTATCTCCTGGCATTGACTGTTACTGTAAGAAGGTTTGTAGCCAACCTGATTTTTTAATCACATGAAAGACTTGATCATTTTGCATGGGGGCCCAAAGGAGTCTTTATTTTTCTCAGAGGTTCAGTAACTTCATTAGGATGTTTCTAGGTGTTGAGGATTCTGAATCAGTTTAGCTGGGCACAGGTGGCCCTTTCAATATGCAGATTGAAGTTTCAAAACGTGTTTGATGAAAAAATTCTTAAATTGTGTGTTTTGATCCATTACTTTGGTTTTCTTCTTTGGAGACACCAGTTCTGCTTATGTTGGATCTCCATTTTCAGTCTTCGGTAATTTCTCCTTAACCCTAATGAACTCTTTACTTCCCTTTCATTTCATTTCTGTTCACTTTCCTCATGTCTATTCTCTGTGTTCCGCACTAGGTTTTTCACCATGCATATCTGACCTTGCACCCGGTCTCAGGTCTGCAATTTTGTGCCGACCTCATTTCCCCCCTCGACTTCATTCCTGACCGCTACGCACATTTCATCCTCTCTTGCTGCCTCACCTACTCTTACCTGAATTTTGGTCTTCCAACTTGCAAGTATTACTTCATGGATAAAGTGCTTCACTGAGATTTAATTTTTTTTAAAGTTCACGGTAAAATATTTATTCATAACATTCATCTGTTCTCTGGAAACATTTTTATAGAGTATTCTTCTGTGCACACATTTTGCCCTTTTGTTATTTTTTTTAGAATGTATCTATATGCTAATTGCTTTTTTATTATTTATCATCTAGTGAGCTGGGTTATAATGGGCCCAGGGTACCATTCCAGGCTAGTTATTATTCATGACTGGAAGGCTTTCTTCTCAGCTCCCACAAAGACAACCTCCTTGCTGCAAGTAGAACTTTCTTGCATAATTCTACATGTAGCTCACCGCCTCTATTTCTAGGTATAAATTTGAGGTCAGGGGTCACCACGGAACTCACTCTTATTCTCACACATGCTGTTCCAGGTAAAGGAGAGAACACTGCACCTTAGGCCATCCTGGCATCTAGGAATTTCATTTCGGGGCTTTCTGAGGATTGCCGCTGCTAGTTCCTCTCTCCTCAGCTTTTACTCTTTCCTCCCACAGAGCTCTTGCATTTACAGATATTTTGGAATATTTCCCAGTGTTGACCAAAAATAGAGTTTGCCTGCTTTTTCTCTTCCCTTTCCATGATTGCTTTTTGAAGCTTTCTAGGGGAAGAAACTGATGAATTTGTGTTGCCATGCTTGCACTGGACATCCTGAAGGATTCTGTAGGTAAAACAGGTTTTTGATCAGATCTTTTCATTAGCAGTGTTCCTCCAGTTGAAGTACTGAGAATGCAGAGAGGTACGCCAATAAGAAGCAGGAAGATCCAGTAAGAAGTCACTGCAGTTAACCAGGTCAAACGTCCTGAACGGTCTAACGGTGCTGAACCAGGAGGGAAAAGAAGGGATAGATGTATGAGATATTGTGGTGGCAAAAATGTCCCAAATTAGTAAGAATTTGCTTGAACAAAGGGAGGAAAACTGTGATGGAAGTTTTGAGCCTGGAGAATTCCACAGATAGGGGCTGTATGAACATAACTAGGAAAACCAGGTAGAAATCAACTTTTTGGGGAATGATGATTTGTTTTTGTTTTTAATATATGTTTATTTACTTATTTATTTTTAAAAAAAGATTTTATTTCTTTATTTGATGGATACAGAGAGCGAGAGAGAGAACACAAGTGGGGGGAAGAGCAGAGGAGGAAGCAGGCCCCCCACTGAGCAGAGAGCCCGATGTGGGGCTCGATCGCAGGACCCTGGGATCATGACCTGAGCTGAAGGCAGATGCTTAATGACTGAGCCACCCAGGTGCCCCTAATATATGTATATTTAAAGACAATTAATTTGATTGAATTTGGGGTGGAGAGTGACACCAAGGGGAGTTGTCAGTAAGCAGTTAGAAGAGGGGGCATGGAGGGAAGCTGGAGCTGGACATGTAACAGGAGGTGGTCCACACAGCCATGATATTAAAGACATGGTATTTTATAATTTTGACAGAAGGCAGAGGGGAGAAGTAAGAATGTCTGACAAAGGAGACCAGGAGCCATTAGAAATGTAGAGCACTCTGCTCTGAGGAAAGGTAAAAATAAATATGATTACCATGCTTTATTAAAAGTCAATCACATACTAGGCATTTTACATTTATTATCTCATTTAGTATAAAACCCTGTACAGTGAATGTCTTTATCTCTACTCAGAAAACAGAGGCCTGGAGACATGGAGTAACGTGTAGAACCAGGCTGTAAACTGAAGCCTTCTCTCAGGCTAGAAAAGGGTTGCAGAGAGAAGGAGTTAAAGTTGGGGTCACCTGGGTGGCTCAGTTGGTTGGGCATCTGCCTTCGGCTCGGGTTATGATCCCAGAATCCTGGGATCAAGCCCCGCGTCAGGTTCCCTGCTCAGTGGGGAGCTTGCTTCTCCCGCTCCCTGTGCTCCTACCCACCTCTTGTGTTCTCGCTCTCGTTCTATCTCAAACAAATAAATAAAAATCTTTTAAAAATAGGAGATAAAGTCAACACTGTCAAAAGTTGCTGAACGTTCAGGAATAATAATAATCGCGGGGGTTAGAAGAGTATTTGGGTCTCCAGGCATACTGAAAGCTGTGTGAGAGGACTGGATGGGCGAGAACGCAGGAGGCAGAAATTTGCAGACTGAGCCAGTGAGCCCAGAAGAGAGAGGAGGTGGACGGTAAGGACAGTTGGCAGGAAAGCAGATCACCTTTCAGAGCTGGATGGTTAAGAGGGGAAATGTAAAACGTTTCCTGGAGGGACTTGGTGGAGAAGGGCCGAGGTCTCTGCAGGCAACGGGGAGCCTGACTGTGCTGAGAGCAGAGAGGAAGAGAGCAGTGGGCGAGGGAGGGAAGTGCAAGTCCATGGTGGGTCAGATCCCGCAGCCTCGGGGCCGGAGAGCAGTCAGCCAGCGAAGAAGAGATGGGAGGCTGAGTGGAGAAACCAATATTCCTCAGGGGGGAAGAGAGCTTCGATGCAGCTCAACATGGAAAGTGAAGTAAGAGGGGACACCCCCTGCTGAGAGGGAGCAGGACTGAGGAGCTGAAGAGAAAGGAGGGACGTGGAGAACCTGCCACAGGCTGAGGCCTGAAGAAGGAGGGGGTATCCGAGCCGAGCCAGGGCCCCCCTGAAGTAAGACATCCCAACGATGTCACCAAAGGCACATATGACAGGGAATGTTGTTTATTTAGGGACCTGAGATTCGGTGTTGGAGGACTTTTTTTTTTTAATACCTTGAAGGTCACTCAATATTTCAGCAGCTCATAAATGGAGGTGCAGACTCCCTTCAGGAGAGTTGCTAAATAAAAGTGTCGGTGTGTCATCCGAGCTTGCTAGTTCAAGGATGATCCTGCTTGATGGACGGGAGTCCTGGAGGGGCAGGACTGGCAGACCTCATGACGTCCTGGGGGTGCCAGGATCGTCTGATCTGTAGGATGATACCACCCACCGCTCTATTAGTTGAGAAACATTTCTTCTTGTGTGCGTGTGTGTGTGGGGGGGGGGTGTCTTTGGACCTTTCCGTGTTTTACCTGAGGAATCCTGTCTGGGTTAAATACGCATCCTAGGGATTCTGTTTGTTTCCATCAGTTCACTTGTTTGTACATGTTGCGCCAAAATGCGACAGGGTCTCAGTCCATGAAAACCTAACCATCCATTCATTTAAAGACATCACATGGGGCGCCTGGGTGGCTCAGTGGGTTGAGCCTCTGCCTTTGGGCTCAGGTCATGATCTCAGTGTCCTGGGATCAAGACCCGCATCGGCCTCTCTGCTCAGCAGGGAGCCTGCTTCCCTCTCTCTCTCTGCCTCTCTGCCTACTTGTGATCTCTCTCTGTGTGTCAAATAAATAAATAAAATCTTAAAAAAGAAAAAAAAAATAAACACATCACATTCCCTACATGTATGAAAACCACAAAGGCGGAAGGGAACTAGCCCAAGGGCCCTGTCACGTGACTGGGTTGCTAGGAGACGGCTTTAGTGTCCCCCAGGGCAGAGCTGCCCCCCCCCCATCCTGGTGAGCCTCTCTTAGGGATGGGGCAGCTACATCGAGAAAAAAACAAATTAAAGGCTTGAAACATGCATATAAAAAAGTAGATGAGATCTGTGTATAATTTATTCTTTGCTCTATTTTCTTGCCCTGAATGAGAACCATCTCCTCTTCGTAAAAATAACTTCAGGTAGATTCCCAGGAGAAAGTTAAAAGGAATCAGGAAAGATTAGATTAACTTTAGCTGGAAGAAATTCACACTTGGTTTGTAAGAGACAAAAGAGGCAGCGGAGGGGAAGGAGCCCGGTACAGGAAGATAGGGTTTTCTTTCTCAGTTTATCTTTAGGAACCAAGAAAATAAAACTAATATTTCTTTCATGCTTAGCTCGTGCCAGGCACTGCTTCTAAATCTCCATGTATTAAATTCTCACAACAAACGATGAGGTGCCATTACCCCCATTTTGCAGACAAGGAAACTGAGGTACAGAAACTTGTCCAAGGTAAAGTAGCGAGGAAGAGCCAGAGACAAGCTGCAAATACAGGGAGTCTGATTTTAGAGCTGAATTTTTTTTTCAATTCATAGGAACTTAGAGAATTTTACTGAAGTCAGCTACAAACAAAGGGAAGTAGGCAAACAGGCTTTCGTGTTCTCTATCACAAAACAACTCACATTGCATGAATGCAGGAAGCCAGGATATTCTCTAATGCTCTGTCATTAGGGCCAAACTTGGTAAAACGATATCTAAAATTCACTTATCCCCTTAATTTTTTTTTAATCTTTATTTTTTGTCAGCCAACCCGTCTGGGCTTGGAGATTTATTTATTTATCTGGTTTAATTATTTAAAAACATTTATTAGTGTATCTAAAACAGGCTGCTATTTAAAAGATACAGTTTGTGAATATACTTTAAGGAACTTAGTGACTGGATACAATGTTGTGCACCTGTTTGGGCAACATGATCCCTGTCTGGATATTCTTAGGTCCTGTTTATTTGAACGCTCTGATTTTAAGACTGATAAGATGTTCATTAAGTTTTTAAAACTTAATGAAGTTGAAAGTGGGAATGCAAACTGGTACAGCCACTCTGGAAAACCGTATGGAGTTTCCTCAAAAGATTAAAAATAGAGCTATCCTAATGAGCCAGTAATCACACTATTGGGTATTTACCCAAAGAATACAAAAACACTAATTTGAAAGGATACAGGCACCCCTGATGTTTATTGTAGCATTATGTATGATAGTCACATTATGGAAGGCATTCACGTGTCCACTGATAGATGAATGGATACAGAAGATGTGTTGTATAGTGATGGAATATTACTCAGCCATAAAAAAGAACGACATCTTGCCATTGGCAATGCCGTGGATGGAGCTAGAGCGTATCATGCTAAGTGAAATAAGTCAGAGAAAGACAAATACCAGAGGATTTCATTCATATGTGGAATTTAAAGATTAATAAGATTTTTTAAAAGTATCTTCTTAATTTAATTTTTTGGTATCTTCTTAATTTTAAATTCCTCTGAAAAAGTAATGGGCATACTATTTGTCTTTCTTTAGGCTGTTTATTCGCCATCACGGGTTGACACTCTGAACCGTAGAGAGGCACTTCAAATGTTGCCTCTCTAGTAAAACGTCCCCTGAAACCAGGAGTGGCGTTCCCTTGGTTTGCCCCTTTTTAGCATTTTATTTACTTTTTATTATGACATGTGCTTCTACCATATTTTAAGACTTTGAAGACTTGTACCACTTAAGATAATGCCTTGTGCACAGGAGGTGTTCTGGTGACTGGGTCATTAACTTCTGATATCAAGCCTGACTCACAGTGGCCCCTTACGCATGAGTGACTAGTCTGATGGCAGCAGCTTCCTGGTTTAGTTCTGATCCGTGTCAGGTTACCCTTCGCTGGGTGCGGTGGGGTAAGCATTAAGTAGGGGCCTTATGGACTTTTTCCAAGTGGAAAAGAAAGGTCACCGAGCTTGTTTATTACCTGTGAGGCCTTGGGAAGCTTACTTATCCTAAGACTTAACTGCTTCTTATATAAAATGAGGTTAATAATATCTTCCTCAAGGGATGGCTTTGAAGGTTAAATAGAAAAGTAGATGGAAAAACTGGTTTGTTAAATTAAAGCACTGTGCAAATATTTTCAGTATCTTACTATTCCCAATGATACATTTGCCAGATTAATAGGAATTTAATAAATGGACGCAGTTATAATGCCATCGGTGGGCAGATACTCCTCACTACAGGGTCTGCTGTGTGGATGTGAGTGATTAGGTGTTGCTGAATTTTCTCAAAAGGAATACTTACTATGTAGTAAAACAGGAATTCTCAGAATTAAGAGCTGACACTCTCTAAATTACCCAGGGTTCATGCTCACGTCAGAATTGCTGCCAGGCTCCGGGAATGGTCCTCTGATAGAGCTTGGGGAGTCAATCAAATGCTACCTTCTACTGAGGTTTTCTCTTCCAGCACTCCCTTAAGTGAGCTGAAGCTTCCAGGTGCTGTTAGCAACAAGAGGAGGTCCATTTGTTACAACTCAGCAAGAGGCTGAGTTTAGATACAAATGGTCTCTTCGAATTGTAAGAATGTGATTGTTTTGTAGGCATGTAAACTGAGATGCTGGGTGTCTTCCACATAATCTAGAACCATCTTCAATTAGGAAAGTGCCGCTGGCCCCTCCCCAGGCTGCCTGGTGGAACAGAACATTGTTCAAGGGCAAGACACTTGCGGCAACCTTTGGAAGGTTCCTGCACCTTCTCTGGCCTGTCAGACCTGACCTCAGCCTCTGTGGGGAGTGACTTCTCTCAGCCTTGTTCCCTGCCTGGAGTAAGAGCTGAACTCTTCCTCCCCTGGGTTCCTAGACACTGGGTCTAGCGGTGGGAGGAGGTGGTGATTAAACTTTGTTTTGTTTTTCTCCAATTTATTGGGTCTGTGTTTTCTGCACACGGTCTCACTCACTTTGAAAACCTGTTCGTGTCCTTTTAGAGTTAGGTTGGAAGACTTTATTTATTTAAAAGATTTTTATTTATTTGACAGGCAGAGATCACAAGTGGGCAAAGAGGCAGGCTGGCGGGGGTAGGGGGGGGAGCAGACTCCCTGCTGAGCAGAGAGCCCAATGTGGGGCTCGATCCCAGGACCCTGAGATCATGACCTGAGCCGAAGGCAGAGGCTTTAACCCATTGAGCCACCCAGGCACCCCTGGTTGGAAGGCTTTTATGGACCAACATTCTATAAAAACCTTACAAAGTCCAGTTGTCTAGGTGATGATATTTGCCAAGAGTTTCTGCAGGAAATATTGCTACTATTTCTTTGTGTCCTAATAATATATGCAAGCAAAAAAGGACAAATGAAATTATATGCCTTATGATTAATAACATTGTGGAGCACTATCCTATTTCCTCCTTTTTGCCAACCTAGTTAAATGGATGAGTCCTCTTTATTGTGCCCTTTCTGCAATAAAAGAAGCCAATACTTCACAAAGTCTCCCATTAACATGTTAAAAAAAAACTTTATAAAAATAGTGTTCCTGTATTATGCACAATATGCAACTGAGAAATGTTATCAACTTAAGACAGAGGGAATAAAAGAAACAAAAATTCTACGGGGTTATCCTGCTTGCTTGTGATATGACAAAAATGAATTAATTTACATGGATGAGTATGTAAAATATTTGCAATTATCATATTGTGATTTTTAGCAGGATTATATAGAAATGTACATTCTGGAGTTCTGGCACATTTTCTGGAATTACTGCATTGATGATTTCCTATCTTCTGTTCTCTCTTCCTTTATCTTTTACTCATGCTCTTTCATTAAGAACCAGGTAATCCACTTGGTACTTCATTTTTACTAAGGTTATACACGCTCAGATTTTCAAGTCACCTATTCCTACAAGATTTGTTACAAAATCACATATCTCCTCATCCCAGGCCTCGTTACCCAGACTCCAGTGCTTCACTTCTTGGAGCTGATTATTGTGGTCCTCCATGGTAGCTAGTCTTCAACAGCAGCTTCTAAGGACCGATAGATACTCTCCCGGCATTCACGCTGGATCTGGGCTGCTCTCGTGACCCCACGTGCCCATGGAATGCAGCAGAAATGACACTATGCCGATTTCAGGCTTGAGTCTTAGGAAGAAGGTCTGGCATCTCCTGCTTCTGCCTGCTATGCGGGTGGTGCGGAAGGGTCCCCTGCCTCGTCTTCCAGGCATTGCCAACACTGCCCTCCTGTGTTAGAGCGCCCGCTGCCCATGTTCCATGTCTCCTCTTTCTGTTGGTGTTTGCTTTGGTTTCCTCTTTCCTTCTAGGGGTGCATGTCCTCCAGCCATTCCCGAAGAAATAGTTCCATGGGCAGTAAAAGTTCTGATAACTCATGTCTGACCATGTCTATTCTACCTCTGCCAGTGGCTGGTAGATTATGCATAAAATTCTAGATCGCAAATAAATGTTCTTCAGAATTTTTAAGGCATTGCACAATCGATTTCTACGTAGTTGTTCAGAAGTCGATAGCATTCTGGCTCCTTTGCTTGAGACCTGTTTTTCTCTTTGGAAGTTCATAGGAGAATTTTATATATGTGTGTATATATATATAGATATATGTATGTGTATGTTTTATATATGGATATATATAATTATATATATTTATAATACCATATTATACCCTGTAATATAATTTATAAACTATATGAATATTAATATATTTTATAAATATAATATTTATAATATATTAAACTATATGTTATATATATTTGTTTTCCCATGTTCTGCAATATTACAATACAGCTTGAGAGGGGTTAATTTTCATCCTGTGCTGGGCACTCAGTGGGACCTTATAATCTAGAAATATGTGTTCTGGACCTCAGGGACATTTTCTAAAATTATTGCAACGATGATTATATATTACCATATATATTTTCATATACATATTCACATATATTCATTTGTATTCACATATATTCATAGATATTCACATATATTTGCAGATATATATATATATATATATATATATATACATATACATATATAAAATGCCTACCATATGTCAAGCATTTTTCTGGGTGTTAAGAGACAAAGACAAAGATGACATAATCCTTTTGCTCCAGAAACTTCCTACTGAAGGTGGGTTTGTAATCAGGATGATCACATTTCCCAGTTTACCTGGACATTCTTGGTTTATTCTAGTTTTTCAGGCATAATTATTAGTACTGCTCATTTCCCTGACCAGGAAAGTCTCGGGCTGGAGATAAATTATCTGGTAACCATTCCCCAGAGTTGTTGCAAAGATTAGATGATAAAATTTATGTGAAAATGCTTTGTGAACTGTAGAAAGTACAAATAACAGGATGAAAAGATTTAAGTTATTTTATTCATTCTCCTACTGAGCCAAAAATGTCTACGATTGCTCTCTACCTTGCTCTCTGTTATTGCTCTAAGATGTCCTTGGATTTGTAAAAAAATAAACTTACCAGAAAATTAATTTCATTTTAAGGCAGCTTAGCATGTTCTCAACCAGTTTCAAGATGAAACTCCTCTTTGTGGATTGTTTCGGATCTTTACATGTATGCTTGAGGTTTAATTATTGGTTGCTTGACGTTTGCAGATTTATGGGTCCTTTCGAACTTAACATTTTCTGATTCTGTTGGGTTTTGGACATAGGGGAGATGCCAGTTCCCTAGGAATTTTTAAAGCCCATATGGGAAGGTGAAAAGCATAAAAATACTCATTGTTAGGTCTTTACCATTAAGAAGGCAGAGTGCCTGCCCTCAACGAGCTCCCAGTATCAATGTCTCATGTGGCCCTTATGTCCCTCCACATGACAGAGCTCTGATCTTCTTTGGCACAGGGAAGGGAACTGAGGCATGTGTATAGAGAGGTTAAGTAACCTAGTTAATGAATGCTACAGCCAGGAAAGCACTAGGGTCTAAATATGCACGTAATCCGATTCTAAAGCCGGTCGGTCATTTCTTCATGAGCATGACAATGGTTTTTGAATACTGACGACGTGCAAGGCAGTGAGTAAAACAAGCTGGTCTTGCTTCTCCTGTCTAGCTTGGCAGCGTCATCATCATCAGTCAGACCATCATTTATGAAACAGATTTTTCCAGGTACGGGGTTCACGGTTTACTTGCATTATCAATGAAAATGGTTACAACGGCAGTGTGAGAGAGATTAAAATCCCTGGGTTTTACAGATTAGGAAACCGAGCTTCAATGAAGGGAAGCTGTTTGACCAGCAGGAAGTGGTAATGGTTTGCATATGGTGTCATTGTCCCTACGATCAGGACCTTTGTTGGACGGTCCCACCGTGGTTGGTAGTCCACTGATGGCCTAGGGGTCAGTGGAGGATGGCATGAAAGCAGCCCAGTGGGGAAAGCCTGGGGCGACTTGGTCTTTATGGAATCATTTTTTTCCCAAGGAATGGACTTTGGTCTTGGGGGGGGGGGAAATGGTAAGAATGTAATGTCTTTAAAATTTTTGCCAGAAAGACTCAAGTACAGACTATGAAAATTGAAAAAGGTAATAGTGATTACAATAATACATAATCGCTGTGTAGTAAAAAATATTATTGATTTACATATTTAGGTCCACCTGAAGTAAACCATATGTGTATGGCTGGTCCCATCTCCCATTTCATGGTTACTGGGATTCTCCCATGGCCTTTGCCCCAGGGATGAATTCAGGGATGGGCACTGACCTAAGGCAAGCATATGCAAGTCCCCCCTGGGTTTCTTCTGCTCTCATCACCCAGGATTTAATGGGGATTTACTCAGTTGGTTGGGTATGAGCCTAGCACTGCTGATAGGCATTCTGTGTGACAGGTAGACAGACTTATGTCCGAGAGACAGAGGACAGATCCTGATAATGTCAGTTGAGCCCTGGATCCTACTTTGCCTGAACTCCGTTTACCCTTCAACTTCCTCAACATGTAAACCCACAAGTCCATCATCTTACTTATTTCTGCTTTAGCGCATTTGAATTATGTTTCTGTCACTTGTTACCAAAAAGTTTCTTGGTTGAAACCATATTCCACTGGTGATCTAATCTTTAAAAATAAAACAAGTGTCAAATCAGATTCTTGCCATTACGTTCAGAGAAATTGTGGGCATTCTAGTTTCGTCACTAAGATATTGTGTGGGCAACCAAGATCATCTGGTAGGTAAGTGCCCTGGTAAGAGCTCTGAGAGATTGATTGATTGATTTTAAAGATTTTATTTATTTATTTATTTGACAGAGAGAGAGAGACAATGACAGCAGGAACATAAGCAGGGGAAGGGGGAGAGGGAAAGCAGGCTTCCCACGAGCAGGGAGCCTGATACGGGGCTTGATCCCAGGTTCCTGGGATCATGACCTGAGCCAAAAGCAGTCACTCAACGACTGAGCCACTCAGGTGCCCCACCTCTGAGAGTTTTAAGGAAGCAGATGTCCTGCTCTATATAGGGTTTGGGGGCCCACGCTAGGACTCTACCTGCTCCTGGACAAGCTGCTTTGTGATATCTAAGTTAAAGTTGTGAAAAAAGGGGTAAAAGGAGCCATCAGAAAACGTGCCCATGCAGAAGCCTGATTGACAAGTCAAAGGACAAAAGGAAGACCAAACGTGGCCTTATGGAGAGAAGGACTGAACACTTTTGGAAAGAATCTTCATTGAAAAAATTGCCTAGTGACTTTTGTCTCTAACTGATATATTTCACTATTCTCCCCCAGTTTACCCCTCTGTACCCTTTTAAGCTTAAAATATGCCACATATTTGGACCCTGTCAAACTTTTTTGGGTAAAATTTCATCTACTTCCATTTGTATAATATTTAATAACTACGGTAGCTTTGCATTTCATATAAGTAAGTGATAGTGTCAACATGAATATCTCTCTTTTTGGTTTTTTTGGACGTATTAAGGGTATCTAAACAATTTCAGGTTAAAAAATATTATTAAAAGGAAAGCAATAAAAAATTAGAAAAAAGGAAAGCAATCATGCATGTGCTGTTTTAAGCTGCCTACACATAGGAAAGAGGGATGGGAAAGACTGAACATATAATCAGAAATAATTTTTTATCTTCAAAGCAAGGCCATAATTAATTCCCATTAAATCTATTCATGAATCATCTGAGATCAAGCAAGGTAGCTTCTCAGTAAACACTTCTGGATATTAGTTGCTTTCGAGATCTACTGGGTGCATAGAATTATTGCACAAACGCTACTTCAGAATAATGCCACGATTTGGTTTTACTAAGGATTAATTTAGTCATTTAAAAACTAAGATGAGTTATTTAGCAAGACTAATTGCCTATTGATGTCAGGATAGTTTGTGATAATAACTGCATTTTCTAGTTAATAGAGTTGGAGGGGCATGCCGCAGAAGTAGTTTCAAAACATTAAAATATATTGTTTTTTTAAACATTTTATCCAATCCTATTTCAAGTTGAGTAGTTTGTAAAGATATAATTTTAAAGGAAAATGGTTCAGAACATAGTGATTTTCATTGTTTTGAATGATCTAATCAACAGCATTCTTGAGAATGTTCTAAAGTTAGAACATACCCACTCTTCTTTTGGCATTTCAATTTTTATTTCAAACTCCTTCCCTCATCGTTTCAAGAAAATTACAGAAGTGTATCTTAAAAAGAAGTGTCACTCTCCACTTACAAGTATCTGTGAGTAATTAATTAGCTTAATTATCGATAGGATTAATTTTGTCTGAAGAGCCAAAACATTAAAAAAAAAAAGGGAAGAACTAGATAATTTTCTCTGAAATGATTGTGTAAGTCCATAGCGAAACCGAATTTCATACAAATTGCTTCCTATTAGTCCTGAACTTAAATGTCTCCTGCTTAAATGCCCCAGTGAGATTTCTAATCATTTCTTAGTGATCAGCTATTATCCACGCCTATCTGATTTATATAGACATTTTATATTAACACAATTTGCACCTAGTACAGGACTTTGATTACATATGTACATGACTTTCACAGCTAATTCCCTAGGATGCTTTCTCCTCTTTTATCATTTTGACATGACATGAAAAGTTTCCTTGGTGACAATATGTCTCCTGCTCAGATCCAAAATATACGATAGCACAGCACTCCTATTTTTCCCTTAAAACCTTAAAAAAATGCCATAAATGTCTTTGTTTCATTCAGATTTTCCTAGTTTTTAAACCCAATACTCTTTCTTTTTTTCTGTTTGAGGATCCTGTCCAGGAAGTCGCATTACCTGTGGTCATTATGCCTCCTTAGGCTCCTCCAGGCTGTGACAATTTCTCAAACTACTCTTGTTTTTGATGAGCTGGGCAGTTTTGAGGAGGAACATAAGAGTTTTGCAGCCCTTTGAGCTTTTAAAAAATGCTTTCCAGAAAAAAGAAGTAAGCAATAAAGGTCTTTTCCTGTGTCACAGAAGAATTTCTTTACCAGTGCAGATTAAACCCTGCAATTGCACTACTGGGTATTTACCCCAAAGACAGAGATGCAGTGAAAAGAAGGGCCACCTGTACCCCAATGTTCATAGCAGCAGCCGCCAAACTGTGGAAAGAACTAAGATGCCCTGGGGCGCCTGGGTGGCTCAGTGGGTTAAAGCCTCTGCCTTCCTTCGGCTCAGGTCATGGTACCAGGGTCCTGGGATCGAGCCCCGCATCGGGCTCTCTGCTTGGCAGGGAGCCTGTTTCCTCCTCTCTCTCTCTGCCTGCCTCTCTGCCTACTTGTGATCTCTCTCTCTGTCAAATAAAATAAATAAAATCTTAAAAAAAAAAAAAAAGAACTAAGATGCCCTTCAACGGATGAATGGATAAAGAAGATATGGTCCATATACACTACAGAGTATTATGCCTCCATCAGAAAGGATGAACACCCAACTTTTGTATCAACATGGACGGGACTGGAAGAGATTATGCTGAGTGAAGTAAGTCAAGCAGAGAGAGTCAATTATCATATGATTTCACTTACTTGTGGAGCATAAGGAATAACACAGAGGACATGGGGAGATGGAGAGGAGAAGTGAGTTGGGGGAAATCGGAGGAGAAGACAAACCATGAGAGACTGTGGACTCTGAGAAACAAACTGAGGGTTTTGGAGGGGAGGGGAGTGGGGGTTGGGCGAGTCTGGTGGTGGGTATTAAGGAGGGCACGGATTGCATGGAGCACTGGGCATGGTGCATAAACAATGAGTCTTGGAACACTGAAAAAAAACTAAATTAAAAAAAATGAATAGCTCTAAAAAAATCTCTAAAAAAAAACCCAAAGGAAAGAATTTTTTGCTAATGGAGGATAGTGATTGCCATATACTATACTTCCGTACATGCAGAGGAATGAAAGGGTATGCACCCACGTGATTTGACTTCTGAGCTGCCCAAGAGAAGATTTTTAAAAACTGGAAATAATTACATCCACCGAGAGGGTCAAGGGACCCTGCTGAGCAGATGTTTTCTGGCTTTGCTGAGCCTGGAGCAGGAGGGGCTGAAGCAAGGGGCATGCGCACACTGGCCAGGAAAATGTGGCTCAGAGCAGGCTGGTGAACACTGGAGAGTTTACAAAGGTAAGTCTGGGGTTGTTTCCACTGAAGCCTCTGGTTGCTAAGATTTAGACAGGGCCAGGCTGAGAAGGAGGCAGACAGAGAGGGACTCGGATTTCCCTAGATTTTTGAGTACTTTTCCCCTAGAACCACTCAGGATGTCTGAAGTCCAGAAATATTCATGGCACCAGGCCTCCTGAGGAAGGAAGCCTGATTTGGCAAATCGAAACACAAGACTCCCAGTTAAGGATGAATTTCAGATAAATAATAAACAGCTTTTTTTAGTATAAGTATGTTCCCGCCAGTATTTGGGACACGCTTATGCTAAAAATTTATTTGTTGTTTGTCTGAATGTCAACATCATGCATTTTCTCTGCATTTTCCTTGGGTTCCCGTTGGGTAGGCAGGAGAGGGCAGAAAAGGACAAGGGTGTAGGGTGGACAGTTTCTAGCCTCAGCCCACCACGTTCAGGGAGCAGTTACCTTAACGTGAAAGATAAATGTTGTATCATGTATTCTCAAAAGCTACTCCAGGTCAGCATTCAAAGAAACTGCGAGCCTCTAAGACCTCTGGAACAGTATTCTTTTTGTCTCCTTCTTTCTTTATTTTTGAACAGATACCCAGGAAGTCTGTGTCCTATAAATAGTATCCTTTAATATATACAGTTACTGAAGAAAATCAAACCCAATCAGAAGCAATGGGTCAGCAAAGGTAGAATTTCCCCATGACCACCTGGTTCCTTTTATTTTTTCCTTCGCTGGGCTCTGGATTTATAGACCAGTGTTTAGTCTCACACCTTTCTCCCCCTCCTCCTATCTAATTTCTAGTTTTCTCAGATGATGGCAGGAATAAAAACTTGACTGTAAAAATTCCCTCATGCATGGGATAATTGAAAACTAAGTATAATTGTAAAAACGAAGTGTTAAACCATATTACGTGCCTAGGCATAATTAAAAAAATAGATAATCACAATTTAACAAACTTAAAAATTTGAAACTGATAGAAGTATGCTCTTGGCCTCCAAGAAAGTCAGCAAAAGGATTAAGCTTGCATCCTTCACAAATCAGCTGGCTCAAAATCAGCACTTAAAAGCCTTTGTAAAATAGAGTTGATACATCATAATCTTTTAATGGCAGAAATTCCCATTAGCATCAACTGTTGCATAGATAATATTCATTATAGTGATTAGAAATGTTAATTTCTTAGAGCAATCATAATTTCCTTTAATCTACTATGGCAGTGTTTTTTAAACTCCAGGTTATGACCCATTACTGGGTCATGAAATCAATTTTAGTGGGATATAATCAGCATTAAAGAGAATAGAATAGAATAGAAAATATTCAATTTCATTGCATACAATGTAAATGTAATTTCACGAGCTTTAGCTTCAGCTTTCTAAAAACATGTATAACTACTTGGTTACAATATAAAATGTATTTCATGGGATCTGTTCTGCACAGTCAGGAAACAACTCTCCTATATTATAAGAAATAAATTCTATGATCTAAAGGTAAGACACAAGTTTAAGTCACACATTGGTGAAAGAAGAAGAAAATATTTACGGTAGAAGCTATTGTGATGGCTTATATGTGTTTAACCAATCATGGAGCCACTTCTCCACTTGCTGAGATCTGATTCAAGGTGATCAATGTGGCAAATCTACTTCTTATCATCAATGCAATAGGGATGCCTCAGTGGTCTACACAAGTGAGGGCTATGGGGGCAGCCTGTCCCTACTACTTACTGGTCAGCTGATCTTGGTCATGCAACTGAATTTTCTGTGTCCCAGTTTCCTTATTGATAAGACAGGCCTTGTAATGAACTGGTCATCCAACTTGGAAAGATTAAATGAATTTATACACAGAATGTATCTAACACAGCGTTTGGCATCATAGCAAGTCTTCAATAAATGTTAGTTACTGATTTTATTACTTTTTCTTATTTTCATGTAAGAATAGGAAGTATTAGAGAATTTCCTGCCTCAAACTTTTAATTTTATCCCTGACAATTGGAGAACAGAGGCCAGAGTGTGCTTCGTGGTTCAGCCCACCCACAGTCCCAAGCATGAATTCTTCTTTGTGTCTTTGTCAGTTCATTGGAATGAACTGCTTCAGAGCGAAGTTCTCAACCTGGGACACATGATACACCCTGCAGGATTGTGAATTTCTTTTTTTTTTTTTTAAAGATTTATTTATTTATTTATTTGACAGACAGAGATCACAAGTAGGCAGAGAGGCAGGCGGGGGGGGGGGGCGGGGGGAAGCAGGCTCCCTGCTGAGCAGAGAGCCCGATGTGGGGCTCAATCCCAGGGCCCTGGGATCATGACCTGAGCCGAAGGCAGAGGCTTTAACCCACTGAGCCACCCAGGCGCCCCAAGATTGTGAATTTCTGAAATGTGACTGGGATTTTGAACACCTTCGGGGGATACATGGAGGAGATCAATGGCTTCTAGCATTAAGGGGGCCACATGTAGGTGCAGTGAAGACTTCGAAGGGCCTAGATCTAAGTTCAGGCTTATTACTTAGCGTGGTAACCCTAGCAAGTTACTGAAATCTTGTAGCTCCACTTACCTGTCTGTGGAATGGGGATTAAATATAGCTGCTACACAATACTGTTGCTGTAATAATTAATGTTTACAGTATTTGTAAAAAACTTAGCTCAGGCACGATGGCCGCCACAGGATGGGTATTCAAGGAAGTATTAATGGCAGAGAAAGGGTAGGGAGAATGGAGACTAGCATACAACGGTTGCTATTCTGAATTTCAATTTTGGAATGTTAAGTCTGTCACTGAATCGTTAAATAATCATTCACTCAGTAATCAATTCCTTCACTTATTTAACAAAAATGGACCAAATGGTGCCATGTGTGAGGGCTTGGGTGAGGTGGTGAGGTGTGTCTTATCCATTGGTAAGATACATTCTCTGCCCTCACAGAGCTCACAATCCAGGAAGGCTTACAAACAGGCAGTCACCAACCCTGTGATAAAGTATGGGACTCGGGGAGAACGAGGGCAACATCTTGAACTCAGAACCACATTCAACAAGACTTGTGGTTTTGTTTCGTCTCATAGTTCTAGTTTCCAGTTCCATGCTGAACAGAGATGACTTCCTTTTGTTTATTTTAATGCTGAATGTTATGGGTCCAATGTATAGACCTATTAAGGGGCATGAAGGACAGAATTTGATCTGGGGAGCCCAGAGGAAACTGCTCTTCTCTGGGATTTGGTTCCAAGGATGAGCACATGTAGTGAGACCTCTTGAAAGCAAGGGGACTAGAGGACAAACATCCACCCTCAAGGAAAATCATAAAATCCAGGGCATTTCTATTTTTGCCTGGACTTCAAGGAAACTTAGAGCTAAATTTAATGTTCTAACTACAAGTATAGTAACCTAGATTTTTGTTTATTTCTTCCTCCTTTCTTCTCAATGGTTTTGATTTTCCATTTTCAATGCACTATTATATCTCTGTATCTATCTACCATCTCTACCAGATTAAATGGTTTTTGGAAGTAGACAGGGTAATAATTATTAAATAACTTCAGTGACTTAGTGTCTTACATATTACATTAGCCTTTTACTTTGTATATTTTTATGACTCAGTGGACATGACTGAATTGTAATACATTTAAACTTTATGAAATTGAGTCATACTTTGACAGCTCTATCATAGAAGAATTTTATAGCAGGAACAATGTCTTTCAGGAGAAGTCCTTATGTTATCAATAATTGGATGTCACAGTATCATTTGGGATTGCATCTACTATTAGGAAACAAGGCTGCTATGTTAATCCATTTAAATTATTTTTTTACTCTCTGGACATAGAAACTCTTTTACCTTTGAGCAAAGCTGTCAGGATAGCTAAATCAATGTCCTGGTGTCCTTCTGATCCCATCCGGAATACCGTAATCTGCAATTTGAGACAAGGTGACCATTAGCAATGCATGCTTTTCCCCAAGACAAATTCAATCAATGAGACCATTATCCGAACACAGATTATCTTAATATCTACAAGGTGGATTCTTGACCCCAGGGGAAGCAGACAGAGCAGGAATTCAGCTACAGGGTTCTGCAGTTCATTAAGAGGAAGATGTCTCATAGCCTCCTAACAGAGACCAACTCACATAATTGCATTGATTATGTCGACAAGGATGAGAAACCCGAGACTGAGGAAAATGTCCTCTTGTATCACTTCAGTTTTAAAATTAAAACTTACTGGACTTACAGAAATGCATAAGTTGTGACGTACATGGTGAGTTGAGAAATTACGTGTTTAAAAGTAGTTAGTTTAGTATGCCCTTCAGTAAGTGGTCCTACGCGTGTGTGTGTGTGTGTGTGTGTGCACGTGTGTATGTATCTGTGTGTGTTAGTATGCCCTTCAGTAAGTGGTCCTACGCATGTGTGTGTGTGTGTGCACATGTGTATGTATCTGTGTGTGTGCAATGCCATTGCCACACTTACTCCACAGCAAGAGTTACAAAGGGTTGCAACCGTGTGATGACTCTAGATCCTCCAGTCCTCTCACTAACCTTGAACCCCCTTGAAATCTCTTGCACTGCTGGTGGGAATGCAAACTGGTGCAGCCACTCTGGAAAACAATACGGAGTTTCCTCAAAAAGTTAAAAATAGAGCTACCTTATGACCCAGCAATTGCACTACTGGGTATTTACCCAAAGGACACAAACATAGTGATTTGAAGGGACACCTGCATCCCAATGTTTATAGCAGCAATGTCCACAGTAGCCAAACTGTGGAAAGAACCTAGATGTCCATCAACAGATGAATGGATAAAGAAGATGTGGTGTGTACACACACACACACACACACACACACACACACACACACACACACACACACAGGAATACTATGCAGCCATCAAAAAGAAAGAATTCTTGTCATTTGCAACGATGTGGTTGGAGCTAGAGGGTATTATGCTGAGCGAAATAACTCAGAGAAAGGCAAAATATATGATTTCACTCATATGGAATTTAAGAAACAAAAACAGATGAACATAGGGGAAAGGATGGAAAAATAAAATAAGAGGAAAACAGGGAGACAAATTATAAGAGATGCTGAACTCTAGGGAACAAACTGAGGGTTTGGAGGGGAGGGGCGTGGGTGGGGGGATGGGGTAACTGGGGGATGGGCATTAAGGAAGGCACTTGAAGTAATGAGCACTGGGTGTTGTATGCAACCATGAATCTCTAAATTCTACCTCTGAACTAATAATACACTGTATGTTAATAAAATTGAATTTAAATAAAAAAAAAATAACCTTGAACTCCCTTGAGAGTAACTTAGCGATTACTTCCAGGTTGTAAGAAGGGGAAAGCAGACAATACAATAACATCTTTCCTTTCGGTGATCCAGGGGAGAAAAGTATTCTCCAGGGATGAATCGCAGGAAGGAGCGTAAAGACACAGCGACGAAGAAATGATACATGTCGAATTAATACAAAGTCCCAAAATAATGCTGAACAATAACAAAGATCTTTTCTCCAAGTCAGAAGGAAGTTACTTAAGGAAGCCAAAAGGTTATTTGACTCTCTGCACTGAATTACTATTTTTCTCAGCTGCTTTAGGCTTCAGGTTTCTCTAGCTGTAAGACGAGAAAACAATAGTGCTTGTCCATTTCCAACTACATGGGAAGTACACTTTACTGCATTTGCTAATAGAGAATTCCACGTGAGGGAAAGAGACACAGACTCAAAGACTGTGACATTATCAGTTGCCTTAGAAATCCAGTCCACTATCCGAAGTAACTTGTTTAAGGTTACAAAATGAGTTAGTTAGCTAGGAGAGTTGTGATCAGAACCCAAGAGCCCTGACATTTTTGTCTTGCGCCTTAAACACAGCGACCAAGAGAGGGGAAGAAAGATCATAAAAACGTCTGACTTGTGAGCTGCTTAATTCTTTTGTGTCTTGATTGTTCATGTCCTGAGGACAGAGTGTGGGATGAGTGTAAGGCAGAGAGTGTAAACTGAAATGCCTTTGTAGGCTTTTGAACGTAAAAATATGAAAAATAGAGAGAGACAAACAAAACCTATCTACACCCTATGTTTGGCTCACAGGTCAAAACTGTGATCTCTGAAAAGGACCAGCGTGTGGAGGTGTGCCCCAGCTCTGTTAGGTTTGCACTGAAATTGACTTCCGCTCAGCTGTAGGTCTGGCCAAAGGGCCAACAGGACATTCTCCCAAATGGCTACGGTTGCCCCCACAAAATCCACTTGGAAGAAGGGAGGCAGCTCTTCTCAGTTCGGAACTTGGGGACAGGTGCCTGAATTGGGAAGACAGTCTGCAGTCCACGGGATTAAGAACCAGGGGGCAGAAGTGGAACCTGGCCAACCCTATAGATAACTCTTTGAGCTAGGAGCAAGCCAAGGAGAATCAGGATAACATGTGAGCTCATTGTTTCAGAAGAATTCAAAACTCAGGCATCAAAGAGTTCCTTAAACATCGGACCTACTTGTTGTGTAGATGCTGACATTTTACTGCCTAATTAGAGATCATATTTCTTACGTGAATTTTTCTGAGGCAGCAAATAGAAAAATTTACCCTGAAATATAACATTATCAGGCCTTCCTAGGAATAGATTTGAGGAGGGGAAAAGAAGGTGTATAGTGTAGGGTTTCTAAAGGATTTGGGGTAAGAGGCAGTGGAGACATAGTTATGTGTTTGTTTGTTTTAAAGATTTATTTATTTATTTATTTGAGAGAGAGAGAGAAGGAAGGGTCTAAGGGAGAAGGAGAGAGTCTCAAGCAGACTCAACACTGAGCACAGAGCCCAACATGGGGCTCGATCCCATGACCCTGAGATCAGGACCTGAGCCGAAATCTCTTGATTTTTGGATGTTTAACTGATGGAACCACCCAGGCGCCCCTCTCTGTTTTTGTTTGTCAAGGAGCCTGAAGTGGAATCGTATGCCAGGGCTTCACGTTTTTCTGGAAAACTGAGTGGAGGGAGTGGCTTCCCCTCTGTTCATGTCCCTATTCAAGACGAGAAGGAAGAACGAAGGAGAGGCTGCAGGTTCCAAAGACAAAATTTATTTCATAATTTTGCCTTGAGCTGATTTGCGAGATTGTGTCTTCATCACTACTCTAAAACATTTTTATTTGAAATTTAAGACATTTTAAAATCTCAATTACACGATGTATCCATCTAACCGCAGGGGGAAAAAGGTCAAATAAAATAAAATCAGAGCCATTCTACCAACCCCAAGTTTGGCAGAGATGCAGAAAATCAAGTATTCTTAAATATTCTTGGTGGGGCTGTGAATCAAAATAGTAGTTTTGGAGTATGATAGGTTGATAAAAATTCACTGGTATTGATATACGATTCTTTAACAGCACTAATATTTTATTTAGGTCTTTGCAACTGTTTGGAAATGAGGTTGGTGCATGTCATCAATCTTGCCTCATTTTGGGATTAGAGTTGCAGTGACTTTTCAGAATGACTTGGAAAGCCTTTTTAATTTACTTATGCCCCAGAACAGTTTATATAACAAAAGAATTCTCCCACTTTCTCAGGTTTAGGAGGATGTCTATAAACATCCATATTTAGGGACAGATTGCTGATCACCTGTATAAATTTTCCAGCAATTATTGATCAATTTCACTTTTCTGACTGTCCATGAGTCAGTTTCATGTATTTCCCTATGTAATCAGATATTCCATCTACATCTTCAAGTTCATGGGTACACAGTTACATGCACAATTCTCTTATTATTTTAAAAATCTTTTTGTCTAGAATTATATGGATTTTTTTATTCTTTATTTTTAACTTAATCAAAATCATGCTCATTTCCAAGAATTTGGTTTTCATTTTATGGATCAATATTATTATTTACAATTTGAAAATTTACTATTTTCTGTTTTTATCATTATCCATTCATTTCTTCTGTTTTTGCTCCCTTAGCCATTCTTTTCCTAGAATTTTAGGTTGATGTTATGGTTATGTTATTTTTATTCCTTCTTGTTTCCTAATCATTGGATCTAAGATTATGTATTTCACATGTTTTTATACACATTATGTAATTTTCCTTTATTTAAAAATAAATGTCATTTATTTTCTCTTAAAATCGTTATTAATGTTAGAATGTATTTTAACATTTTTTAAACATGCTCTTTTGCTTTAAAAAAAGCTTGTCTTCTCTATTTGCTGGGTACAGAGTTTTAGGTAGATTGATAGAGATACAGATCATAGTTTTTATTCAAAAACTCTACATATTTATTTTCAAGAGGCATGTTAAAGTCTCCTATTATGAGTACACGCTTCATAATTATTCCTTCAAAATAAACAGTCTTTGGTGTTCCTGTTTTGAAGCTTTTAAAAAATGTATAAAGGTTCATGACAGTCTGTTCTTGGTGGGCTGCAGTTTTTAATCAACATCAACTATCTCCCTTTCCTATTTAGTGCCATTGTTTTGTGTTACATTTTATTTTAAATTAACATTTTAATCACCATATATGCTCTTATAGGGGATTAGAATGTGTCTGATATATTATCCCATCTGTGCATTTGTGGGGTTTTTTGGGAAGGTCACTTTTTGGTAGTCATTTTGTCTTAGGTGTCTATCTTGTAAACAACAAGGCTAGAGTTTGTTTGTTTGTTTTTTTAATGAATCAGAATATCTTTCTCTTCAAGGCAGGAAAGAATCCAGTTATGTTTAATATGATTACTGATTTCTTTTGTCTTTTTTTCATTGTATTTTGTTTCCTATTTTCTAGACTTTATCATTTCCCTTCTACCTTTCTTTTCCTTTAAAAATATCATACTTGCCGGCACCTGGGTGGCTCAGTGGGTTAAGCCGCTGCCTTCGGCTCAGGTCATGATCTCGGGGTCCTGGGATCGAGTCCCGCATCGGGCTCTCTGCTCAGCAGGGAGCCTGCTTCCCTCTCTCTCTCTCTGTGCCTGCCTCTCTATCTACTTGTGATCTCTCTCTGTCAAATAAATAAATAAAATCTTTAAAAAAAATAAAATAAACTAAAACCAAAAATAAATAAAATAAACTAAAACTAAAAATAAAAATATCATACTTGCTTAGATAATAAATGCACATGGCAAGAACAAAATCCCAACAGCATAAAGAAATATATGGTGAAAATGGGGGTATCCTTTCTGTCCTTAGTCTTCCAGCACCTCTCAACAAAGGCATGACTGGTTTTGGAGATGTTCTACATTGTAAATGAACAGAAATGCATGCATCTCTCCCCTTTCACATGAATGGTAGCGAGCTTTATACATTATTATATTTCACTTCTTTTACTTGACTATCCTGGAGACCATTCCACTCAGCCTTGGAGACTGCTTGCTTCATTGTTTGCTGACTCCAGATGCTTCATTATATGCAAGTACTATGATTTATGTAACCAGTCTTCTACCAACGAGAACTGGGTGTCTCCCATCTTTGGTCATGATAAACAGCATTGCAGGGAGTGCACATGGAACGTCCATGGCTGAGTCTGTAGGTAGAACATTCCTACTTCCTGCTTTTGTTTATTCTGATCCTGTATGGTGACTGAAATAATTTTTAACTTTATGGTATGTATTTTTCTGCTCAAATAATTTGCAAGCTCTAATTTTTGTTTTTGTTTTTGTAAGTATGGAGCCCAACGAAGGGCTTGAACTCATGACCCTGAGATTAACACCTGAGCTGAGATCAAGAGTCAGATGCTTAATCAACTGAACCACTGAACAGCCCTTGCAAATTCTAGTTTCTATACCTGCTTTTTATTTTTAATTTTTTAAAATTTTTTATTTTTTAAAGATTTTATTTATTTGACAGACAGAAATCACAAGCAGGCAGAGAGGCAGGCAGAGAGAGAGGAGGAAGCAGGCTCCCTGCCAAACAGAAAGCCTGATGTGGGGCTCGATCCCAGGACTCTGGGATCATGACCCAAGCCGGAGGCAGAGGCTTTAACCCACTGAGCCACCCAGGCACCCCTATTTTTTATTTTTTTTATACCTGCTTTTAATATTCCAGAAATTACTCAAAATTTCTTGTCTCCCAGCATGGTATCCTTTTTCATCTTCTTCTGTGCTAAGCACTGACAGAGATTTGTTTAAAACAAATACATATTTTTTTATTTTTGCCTTCTTTTGGTCATTTTAGGGGCAGGCTATGCTCATTCTATTAAATCTCATCAATGTATCTTTAACAGAAAAAAACACTTTTAATTACAAAGAAGTAGAAGTTATCTAGTTATTTTATTGATTGATTTAGTAAATAAAGCTTGATTTTCCTTTTTGGTAAAATTGCTATTTTTAACATGTACTCTAAAAGCAACTCTTGGATGTATTTGACATGGTTGGTTATTTCGTCAAAATGCTATGAAATAGAGAGAGATTAAAGTGTTCTTTAAGATCTGAAAGAACAAACCTCATTTTGTTTAAAAAACCCACAACATTCCCCCAAATTCAGTTTGACATTTTCTATCTTCAGCTCACTTGCAGACAAATTGCCTTAGCCCAGATGCAATTCTGATTCTCAGATTGAAGGGAGGCTAAATCTTTCCAAATGACAAGATGCCTGTATTTTCCACCCCTCGAACTGGTCTGCCAAGCAGCTCTTCTGCTTACGTTCTGGCTCTCATCTTGCACCCCGTTCAAAGTCGCGGGGGGGGGGTCAGGGCGTCGTATCTGTCACCTGCACACCCCTGCAAACAAGGGAGTCGGGGAACACAGATTTGTGGAGCATCTCTGTGCTATGGACCGTGGAGGTGCTGGGACAGGGCAGTGAGCAGAGCTGACAAAAAATTCCTGCCTTCCCGGAGCCCACCTCCTTCTAGTGCATTCTATACAAGAGAGATGGAGGGAAGTGAGTAAGCATATGGTATGTCCAGGTTCCTTACAGCCTCCTCCTCCTTCTCCGTCTCACTGTCACGGCCATTATTCAGCCTGTAGACTCTTAACTTTCCAGGAATTTCTTTACTGGTCCTCCCCATGCTGGTCCTTCCATTCCTACTCCCCAGGCTGCTGCCCAAGCAATCTTCCTGATTGTATCACCCTCCTTACTAAAATATTTTAGTGGCTTTCGTTGCTAAAAATGCTTTTTAAAAATTTTATTTATTTATTTTTTTGAGAGAGGGAGAGAGGGCAAGCACAAGGGGGGAGGGTAGGGGCAGATCGAGAGGAAGAGGGAGAAGCTGACTTCCCATGGAGCAGGGGTCCTGAGGACAAGGGACTGGATCCCAGGACCTTGAGATCATGATCTGAGCTGAGGTCAGATGCTTCACTACCTGAGCCACTCAGGTGTCCCCATTGCTGAAAATCCCTAGCAGGGAATTCAATGACTGCCAGTATCACACTCCCATCTAGGTCTTTAGTTTTATCTCTTGCTGATACGTGGTCACTGCTACACCCTTGCTACTACTCCCACCACGGCAGCCCAGCCCCACACGCCTGATGCCCCCGCTGTACTGAGCAGCTTGGTCCTTTCAGGGCCCCCAACGTTGTTTCTATCCTCTTAGCCTTTGTTTATTCAGTTCCCTTCTTTTTTGGAGCGCCCTTCCCTCTGCTTGCGGAACCCACCACAAGACGTTCAGCCACAGAGGAAGCCCTCTGGTTTAACGGGGATGGAACCCTCACTTCTCCTTGTGCCTCTCGCAGACTCTGGGGGGCTACCTGGCACACTGCTCTAGCCCTGCCTTCCCCTTGTTGGCACACGTCGCCTTGTATAAAAAAGAGGTCTGTTTGCAGACAGGATCGCCAGCTCGTCCTCGCCAGTTACCAAATCATTGTGTTAAGGAAACCGGTAAATGAAAAAGTAGCACAGTTCACATGGGATGGAACATAGCTAAAGTGCATGGCCACGTTACGCTAGACACCAAGCCGGTATTTCAAATGCAAACCGTCAATTTTTAATTAAGACTCTCCTGGACGCTGTATTAGTGCTAAGCACTTAGTCAAACATTATGTGATAGAAAATGGGCTGCCTGGGTTCTTAGAAATTGTTTGAGGCTTATGATGAATGTGACGGTTTTGAGATCCGGCAGCAACTGATTAACCCAGAAATATGTTTCACCAAAACGTCTGAAACTTCAGTGCCATGTAGATTAAGCCATGGTATGGAAAAAGACTCAGAGCAGGAATATATTATAGAAACATGGCAAAATCCCAGAAGTCTAAAAATGATGTGGGAGAAGTAATTTTATATTTGAAGATGGTTTGGTTCATCTTCTGGGCAACAAGCAAGTATATTCACCACTTAAATGATAAAACAGAGAACATGTGGCTGAACTAATCATGGACTTTCCACTTCTAAAACCCAGCAGGTCCTGGAGTGGAACAAAGATGAAGGTACAGAAAAACATACTGAAAAAATTAAACTGACTCCTGTTCAAGGTGTCTATTAACTAGCTTAATTTGTGATTTTTTAAATTTATGTAACAGCAGGCAATGAATCTGTAAAAATTGACATGGAGGTTGAAGCAAGTTTTTGAAAATGAAAATAGCTGTGATATTAAGCTGAAAAATATTGATAGGTAGCAAGGCCACTTGGGCTCCATCTATCACAAACAGAAAGGAACATTCCACAATCATTTCATGCTGTGTTAGCTACGTAAGAGACGAAACCTGGGTTTGGCAAGTGGTTTGGAACATGTCAGAGAATTTTAGAGAAACACCAAAGCTATACAATAGATAATCAGCAAAAGTCTTATGATTTTGTAGACATTCAGGAAAGTCCACCTATAATAATGTTAACCAACAACTTTGAGGACATTAACATGCTACATCTGAAACTTTCTTCAAAGAACCATCTCTGAAATGTTTCCTATTTACTCATTTAATTTCTTTCTTTCTTTTTTTTTTTTAAAGATTTTATTTATTTATTTGACAGACAGAGATTACAGGTAGGCAGAGAGGCAGGCAGAGAGAGAGGAGGAAGCAGTCTCCCTGCTGAGCAGAGAGTCCGATGTGGGGCTCGATCCCAGGACCCTGAGATCATGACCTGAGCCGAAGGCAGAGGCTTTAACCCACTGAGCCATCCAGGCGCCCCTACTCATTTAATTTCTTAATAAAATCTGGAGATGTGTCTCCTGAGGATTGGAGCAGGGAGAGAGGGAGACCATTCGACCCAGAAGCCATTCAGTCCTCACAATGCAGTAACTTAAAAACCACCAGCAAAGGGGCACCTGGATGGCTCGGTCAGATGCATGTCTGACTCCTGATTTTGGTTCGGGTCATGACCTCAGGGTTGTGAGATCGAGCCCTCAGTGGGCTTTGCCCTCAGCCGGAAGTCTGCTTGAAATTCTGTCTCTCTGCCACTCCCCCTTTCCTAAAGAAAATCACCAGCTAAGCAGACTATTTCCCTGATGAAATACTGACATTCAAGAGACAACTGAGGGTTTAATAGGAAATGTAAAAATCCATGTTCATCAAGACGCAGAATGACACACGACCCCTAGGAATTGTGGTGGATAACAAAAGGCCTTTGAGCAGATATTGGCTTCAGTTTTCACTCTGGTACGACTAAAGGTCACTTGGCCCAGGGAAGACAACAATGCAACTGGATGAAAAGTTCCTAAGCCAACTAAATTATACTCCTATTTTATTTCCACCATCTGTGGAAAAGAACTCCTCTTGATTGACAAAATTCTTTTTTTTTTTCTTTCTTTTTTTTAAGATTTATTTACTTAAGAAAGAGCGAGAGCAGGGGGTGGGGGGAAAGGGAAAGAATCTTTAAGCAGACTGTGTTGCCTGTAGAGTTGACACGGGGTTCGATCTCACAACCTGAGATCATGAGCTGAGTGGAAATCAAGAGTCAGAAGCTTAACCATCTGAGCCACCTAGGCTCTCCTGGTTGACAAAACTCTTAAAGGTAACGTTGTGCCAAAGGTGCTGGCTTGGAAAGGGACAGGCTGATTTATATGGAGGAGGGGAGGAAATCAGAGGAAATTGAAACACAACTGGAAATGAGCAAACCAAAGATCAGTGGAAGGGGACAGTCAAAATTTTTGTGAGAAAATTAATACCAAATAAGTGTACGGTTTTTGTTATGTTATGGAGTTCCATATAAATTATATATTGACTCCCCGTGTAATATTTTTGAACAGGATTCAGTCTCGTATTGAAGTGGCTGAATAAAAAGTAATGCTACGGAGATAGAAATTGGACGAAATTACTGTAAATCTACTTTGCCCTACCTTCCAAAGACTCAGATGTATGAATTTACACATTGGATAAAATATGCGATTAGCTGACTTCTAAAAGGATATTTTATTACACATTGGATTTTCCAGTTAATTTTAAAAGTGTGTTCTCTCTACTTTGGGACACGGGTTGTTTTTAGTAGATTAGAGCACACCCATATTCCCGTAAAGCCACATTCTCTCAAGGGATCTTCACACATGCACAATGGGGCAAATACCTGAGTGACAGAGAAAGGAGGTTCTGCTCATTTGACTCTAATCCTTGACTCCCCTTTCTCTTTTTCCCACTGTAATTACGAAGACTAGTGTTTCTTTCTCTCTTTAAGAAATACAATTCAGAGGTCAGAAGCCCACTGGTGCCAATATGAGAAATAATATTTTTCTTATTTTATAAGCATTGCATGACCGTGCATGATTGTCATGAAAAACTGAAGGAAGTTTAGAAAAAGTCAAATGAGAAATAGTTTCCCAAATCCCAAGTCCTACCCAAAGGTAACTACTAATGATATCTTTGTTTCTTTCCTTCAGGTCTCTTTCTTCTTTTCTTTTTCTTCTTTTTTTTCCCCCCCATTGCCACAGTGTATATATGTGTCTGTGTTGGGGGGATAGGCATATTTGTGAACTGCTAGTTTGTATTCTCATACTCTTTTCCATCAGCATTTTAACTAAGTGCTTTCCTGTATTATTGGGGACTCTTTTAAAAACACAATGTTCAATATCTATACAGTATTCTGTCCAATAGATGAGAACAGCTCACTTAACCAATACCTGCTTTGCTGGACATTTATATTGCGTCTAAATGCCTGATGCAGAGAACAATGGGATGGGTATCATTTAAAACCTGATCCGTATGTGGTATTCTGTCCTTAGGATAGATTCGAAAAGCTTGGAACTCTTGTCACCAACTGTCTCGCAGCTAGAAATGAGTATTTCAGTACTTCATAAGCAAGCTAAAGTAAAACAGAAACAAAAACAAAAACAAAAAAACCCCCAAACCCAAAACAAAATAACAAAAAACCCCACTTGTGTTGTTTTTGAACCAGATCTGCTGTAATGGCCTCCAACCCAGCCAGTGACGTGCTGGAGAGAGGGAGGCAACTCTCGCCAAGCTGGTTGTACAAAATGGCGGTGGGAAACCGGCACACGCCCTGTTGAGAGTGCAGCCTTCGATCTGGGGACACGGGAGCTTTGAGCAGGAGCAGCTCTTGTCCCCTGCTTATTTGTACCACTACCAACCACCAGGAGGAGTTTAGGCTCTTCTTTTTGGGAAAAGGGGTCTTGAAAAACAGACTGACCTCGTGATTTTCTCCTACTTTCATTTTCCTGATGTTTCCTTTAGCCCTTAGCTGCTGCCTTGGTCCCAGGGCAGCACTGGCTTAAATAAAGGTGCAAATGAAATCATTTGGTGAACATGAGCTTTGGAGACTTCATCTTCCTCTTCTTTTTTTGTTTTTGCTTTTCAGCACATGTCACAGTAAGGAAACTGTGGGTCAAGATCTCACATATGGTCAAATATGGGTCAAGAACTCACCCAAGGCTCCCCAGATCTTGACTGACATATACTTCATAGTCTGAGGAACACTTTGCGACCGTAAGGTGACACAGAGGGAGGACAGAAAAAGCAGCCCAGCTGAGTTTGTGATGAGGGCAAAAAATGGGAACAGGCTAAATTCCTTATCTATTAATTATTCGGAGAAACTTCAGCAGGGCTCTTTAGGGGGTTGGAACTATATGACAACCTGTCACCTACCGTCTCCTGCTTTCAGTTCTTCTCCTGACAACTGACATTCCCTCTTTCATCTGTTATATAACCATGTGGTGTACCTCACTGGGTACCAACATGACAGATCCTACAGGTCCAGTAATAACATTTCTAGAAGCTTCTTTATATATCTCATGGCCCTGGCTAGCAGAATCAAGAATATTTGTCATCTACCATCTCGTCAGCCAGGCAGATGGGTGAAAATTCAATTTGACCCGAAGGATTACTTTCTGTCTCAGGAAGGGCATTGTTGGATTCGTGTGTGTTTTCTTATATATTTTTAAAAAATAATTAGAAATCTCTCTGAGGAGAAAATGTAGGGCCACAGACGGTTCTCAAAGGCCAACACCATATGGGCTTCTTATTGGGGCTGTAATAATTTTTAGGGGTTATTTTGGTGCCTTTTTTTTTTTTTTATCATTACAAGGTAGCATTATATCTTTTTTCTGACTTCCCTGTTATATTTATCAAGACACTACATCCTTCTGTGCTCTCCCACGGGAGAGACTGCCAAGAAAGCCACATAAAGTGCTACAGATGGTGGGGTTCTCCTGTGTCTCTTCTTCAGCCGGTCTAGCTCCCCCAGCAAGGATCTTGTTGTCAGTTTCCTGACAACAAGGGAAGCCCTTGGGGCAGCCTCTGGGCACCTGCCTGTGTGAATGCTTTCAGATTCCTGGACTTTCTTTGTATGGCTGATAGGATGCGGCTAGTTTCATATGGCAGATGTCACACGTAAAAAGGATCTTGGCCTAATCACCTCACTTCTCTGAATCTTTATTTTACCATCTACAAAAGAAGAATAATACTAATAATAATAATAACTCTGACTGGATGATCATTAGGGCTCTTTTTAGCTTCAGAAAGATCACACAATTTCTTTCTTCATGCTCAAAATGGCAGAAAATCTGCACTGGGGGCTTATAATAGCTTTGGCTTCCAATCTGATACATTAATTCCCTCAAGAACATCCCTCAGTAGGGATCTTGATTTTTGTGCCTGGTACCATATGGAAACTTTGTTTCCTCTTGCTGTCTCACTCTCATCTGTTCATTAGCTTTGGGCCAATTACCACTTTTTTATCAAGACGCAATTGACATATGATGGTGTATACATTTCAGGTCTATAGTGTGTTGACTTGATACACTTATACATGGCGGTATGATTACCACTGCAGCATTAGCTAACGATAGGATCCAGGAACCCCACTTCTGGGTATCCATCCAAAGGAAATGAAAACGGGATGTCAGAAAGAGATCTGCACTCCTGTGTTCCCTGCAGCGTCATTCACAATAGCCAAGATACAGAAGCCACCTGTGTCCATCAACAGATGAATGGATGATAACATGGTGGGAGGGAATATTATTCAGCCTTGAGAAAGAAGGAAATCCTGCCCTCTGTGACAACATGGGTAGGCCTTGAGGGTATTATGCTAAATAAGATATGTCAGACCGAGAAAGACAAATACTGCATGATATCATTTACATTTGGAATCTAAACAAGCCAAACTCCTAGAAACAAATGACCATTTTTAAAACATTCCCCGTTCAGGGGCACCTGGGTGGCTCAGTGGGTTAAAGCCTCTGCCTTCAGCTCAGGTCATGATCCCAGGGTCCTGGGATCAAGCCCCGTATGGGGCTCTCTGCTCAGCAGGGAGCCTGCTTCCTCCTCTCTCTCCCTGCCTGCCTCTCTGACTAGTTGCAATCTCTGTCTGTCAAATAAATAAATAAAATCTTAAAAAAAAAAAAAGTCCCCGCCCATGTTGCGGAGCCAGATCACCGTCATCTCATTCCCTGCCATGAATGCCATAGTGGTGGTCCGCACACGCCCAGCTCTTACGCCTCTGGGGTTAGTGATAACCCTTCCTCTGTCAGGAAAAGCTGTTCCTCCAGGAGTAACTCTTACACCCCTCACGGTGAACTCTGGGACTTTCCCGGTCTGGCCCCTGAGAATGTTCCACAGCCCCCCACAGCCCTCCGAACACCAACAGTTATGCTCTGGCTCCCAGAGCACAGACCGTGTACAGAACCCAAGCTTTAGAGTCCTTCAGACCCAGAAGTGACTCAGGCCAGCGGAGGGATGTACAACCTTAGGTCACGGCTGAGGTGCTCGTGCAAGTCTTGGAGCTTCAGATTCTTTCTGAGTGAAAAGCAGGGACACGCCTTGTCTCAGGGTTAGTGCAAAGCTTTCTGGGGGATCGTCTTTTAAAACCACATAGTGCAGTTTCTAGTATCCCACATGGGCTTAGTAATTGTTAATACCCTTCCCATTTGCTAAGCTGGGCATGTTTCCTGGGCCTGCTCCCTCTCCCACGGCAGTGGCTTTGTCCTGTCCGTTCTCTCTGATGCTGTGTCTTGTCCCTTCAGTTCTGCCTGCCTATATGCCCCTTGTCCTCTCAGGCCCCGTTCAAGTATCATCTCTTGTGAGCCCGTCTGGACTCAAAGTGGCCTTCCCTGGGGTGAGGCGTCTGTTTTCTGTTGCGCTGACGGCCTACTACAAACCATGTCCCCATCTGTGATGGCAATACTACTAAGGGTGTTTGTTGTGTTATTTACAACATGCCAAACACTGTGCAAAGCAGTCCACAGACAGGCTTCGGACGACCCCACAAAAATCTATCATCTAGTTCTATGATTCCCATTTCCCAGATGATGACCTGGAGGCTGGGGAGGTTCGAAGCCATTTGGAAGGCTGGGTAGTCAGGAAAAGCTGGGATACATTCAGAGTCAGGCGGCCTGGTTTGAGAGCATGGTCTCCTGTTGGCTGGTCTCCCTCCTTCAACAGTCTCTGATTTCTTAGAAGGCAAGGACCCTTCTTCCCTCTCTACATTCTTGTTACCCAGTAGTATGCTTGGCACGTTGTGGGTGCCCCATGAATGTGGAATGAATTCTTCATTCCAAGTTCAAATCTGGCTTGCGGTTTTCAGATGGGACCGTGCATGACAAAGTCTCTCTCCCTGACCAAAGTTTAGCCTGGCTTCTCTGAACCCCCTTCTCTACCAGGCTCCAACCTTTAGGTTTCCATGTTCATCTTGACATTGCCCTGTTTTAGCAAGAATGGGCCACCCTCAGTATGGGATCATTCTCTATATTTGGCCAAATTCTTTATCCTCCACCAGCCCCCAGTGATATCTGAGCACCGTAGCTGCCTTTAGCAAGCATCTTGGTAGGTCTCTTTTGCAAGAATCCTCCCACCCTCTTAGTCATTTCCTGTCCATTGACCCCTTCCTTCTATCCCTTGACTATAAATTCCCACTTTTCTTTTTTCTGTTCAGAGTTGAGCCCAGTCTCTCTCTCCTGCTACAACACCCCAGTGCAGAGCTCCTTGAATAAAATCTTCCTTACTGTCTGAACAAGTGTCAGAATATTTTTTTTCTTTAACATATCTGAGACTGAACTGTACTAATTGGATTCCAGAAAGGCAGGTCTGGGGTCTTGGATGCTCAGCGTCTGGGTTTGGGTGTCTATGTATCTCTGCACTGTCTGTCATCCAGAGACCAGTCAGATTTCCTCCTAATATTCATCCCCAGTCTCACCAGTAAAAACAAGATAAGCTCAGCCCTGTATTCCAAGGGCACCCAGGTCCTAAAGGATTAGGTCTCATTTCATGTGTACCCTTGCAGGCTAATCAGAAGCAAAATGGTGCTGCCATTTGGTCAAGAATGTCCCCCACGTGGTCATAAGAACCAATATTAAATTAAATTCCTAGCTTGAGTCAGAGGGTAAAGAAAGAAAACCTTTCAGGTGGCTTTGTGGTTGGGTACAGAAACCACATGGTGCAAGGACCCATGTCAGAGGACATGTTGGGCCAACATCGGGATGTCCTGGGGAACGTGCCTGACCCCAGATAATCCTGAATTTTATGTGTTTGTTTGAATGAATGTATTTGAATGCATGTGCAAGTGAACAAGAAAGTATTTTAGCATGATGACTCATGTGGTAGTTAAGAGAGAAAATCACAAAGATCATTTACTGAGAGTCAGACCTTCTCTAGACAGTCCTCTGCCTTTAAGTTTGCATGCCTGCCCAGGGCTGCTCTCCATTCCTGGTTCGGGTGTGTCTGCCCCACAGTCCCAGGGGCAGAGAAAAATCCCTTGTTCGTTGCACACAATGCCCCGCCTGCGGATACAGCTTTTTTTCTCTCCCTTTTTGCAGGTTTTGATTTCAGCATGTGCTCTCTCCACAGCTTTTTTCTAGGGCCGCTTGAGAAGAATAAGAAGCAAGGGCTTCCTTTGTCCTAGGACAAGAATGAAAACACAAAGGGAGACAAAAAGCAGCCCCAGTTGGTTTTCCCCTTAACCCAGCCTGGCAAATTAAAAATAAAGCTGGTGGAAGAATGGAAGCCCTCCTCTGCGTTTTCTGGCCTGACAATGGCAGGGCGTGACATTTATTCAATGGTAAAAGGGAGTATGAGTCCAGGGCCCATCTACTGTCATATATACCGGCCTACAGTGAACCTCGTTTTGAAGAGTTTTCTATTCTTTCAAGCTCTGATGGGATTGACTGGAGGAAAACACGATTCCGTTTATCAGCGCCATCATCTCTCTCTAAACCCAAGTCATCCCTTTCTCCTCCTTGGGCTAACATGGACATACAGCCCTATCTCCGTCCACTGAACCGTTGAGTTCATTCTCCTCGTTGCTCATTGCACAAGCCATAGCTGCAAAGTATCCCAGGGTCAAAACTCTTAGCATAATAAATTGAGGGCAAGGGAGGGTCTGGCCACTACCTGCTCCCCCCAAAATTGCAGGCCTGGATGTCAGAACTATTAACTTCTTAGAGTATGACTGTTTAGAAGGGGTAACTTTCATCCCAAGTAGAGCAATTCTTTCTTCCCTGTCTCCCTTACAGTTGGCTTATGATTTCATGTCATATGTTTCAGATTATGGGTACATACGTCCAATGGGAAAGCATTTGGGGAGAGAGATCCAAAGATGCTCAAAATGAGGATGCTGTGAGGAAGGCCATGAGAAAATTCCAACTGGGCTCAGAATGTAAGGGCTAAGGAGACAAAGGTCATTTCTTGCTGGTATAACCCAAGAAGATTTCATGAAGGAGGCCAGGATTTGGACTGAACCTCGTGGGCTAGTTTGAATTTCAATCGGGAGGTGTGGTGCTGGGAGGAGCAGGAAAAAGAAAATGGTAAGAGGAAATAAGAGCAAAGTAAACATAAAAATGTTACATACAAATATTCAGTTTGGCTGGAGCCCTGGGTGGAGGGAAGGTGACTCATGAAGAAAGCCTAGAAGGGAAGGCTGAGGCCAAGCTACGAATGATCTTGAGGCTTAAGGAATTTGGATAGAATTGGGTTCACACAAGGCCTGGTGCCATGCACCTTATACCTGTTACCTTGTTAATGCTCAACCCTATGAGGCTCAGAGATTAAACTGCCACCCAGAGTGCTTACCTGGAACATGATGGTCAAGATTGGGTCTCAGATCCGTGCAGCTCTAAAGGCTGTGCCCCGCAGCTTCTCGAAGCTGTTTTGCTGCAGTCAAATGCTATCAGGCACAAATTAATCTCAGGGTGGGGACTGGAGTTGGGGACCAGCTTCAGAGCTGTGGCAGCAGGAGTGAAATGGGTAACAAGGGCCTCGGTTAGTGGGTGGCTGTACGATGGGGGAGACATGCACGGGGGGATCAGGAGAATCACGAGGTGGGGTGACCTTCAGGGGTCAAGAGTCAGGGTGGAAACAAAGGTGACTCTTAGATTTTCAGCCTTGGTGATAACAGTATGGGGCTGCTCTTAGGAGAGACAGAAGCCAGGATGATTTGGGGGAAGGTGAGGAGTTTATCCATCATTTCTATCCTTTTTGACTCAAAAGCTGAGTGGAGGCCGAGGGCAGACCCCACCAGGCAGGGGGTGGTGGTTTGGACAGCTCTCTGTCCTCCATTGAAACCCAAACTATTCGAGTTTCTGCTGCCCACATGCACTCCAAACCTTTGCACCGGTAGGCAAAAATAATGAGCTCCTTGTTAGAGCGTCTCTCGCTGGAGCTAGAGCACAGCCCTGGGGAGGCTCTGGAGAGAGCTTCTGAACCTGGCAAACCTTAGAGGCTGCCAATAGCTTTTAAGGGATAACTGCCCCAGAGCAATGGGTGTAGATGTGTGTGTAAATGTGGAGAACCCAAGCCTAAGAAAGCAGAATCTCTCATCTTCCTCATCTCATCTGTTTTCCTCTGCAAAACTGGAAGGAGGTTTTACACAGACCCACTGGCCTATCACAGCAATAGGAAGATACGTGAGCATGCGCACACGTGCACACACACACATGTACACACACAGTGGTTTCACGAGTCACGTGATGGGGCCATATTAAATATGCCAACCATTGTCCCAGAAGGCAACTCGGTACCAATCTGAGTGTGTTTCTCTTGGAAGGCAGAATGTACATTTTAACCAGCATTGCTTTTCCCACAAAGAACCCTCAGAAAAAATGTTTGACTTTGTAATCACCACGTCAATCAAATGCCAGCATTTTCTAACATTCCCCTGTTACACTGGCTGTCCAGTTACAGAATGATGTCTACCCTATCAGAGAAATAAAGAATGAAGTATTCCGCTGAAGAGAACTTTCTAGTTAAGGATGGATTATCCCTTCATGCCAAGTAAAAACACGTTACTTCTCTTGGGTAGAAACTTTTCTACACTGGAACAGACACATTTGTCTTCTGAGACAACATTAAATACAATGAAAATTCATTTTTTTCCCCTTCTGGCATGATTTAGTGGTGTTCTCGTGGACAAGAAAGGTAGGCCTGTTTGGCCTTATCTCAATGGCCCAGGCTTCTCATGTTTAGAGATCCTATATCTGCTATTTATAGAGCCTGGACCCTCGGTCTGACGAACTCCTCTGACAGTGCTCGTTCATCACACTGCCCTGCCTTCTGGCTGCAAAGAGCAGGGCAGCCAGGCCGACCTGGAGCAGAAGTGTGGTGGTTTCTGCGGTACTTAGTGCCTATGACCATGTGGAATTTCTTGCACAGATCGTCTGATATCAATGCTGACATTCAGATAAGTCTTTTTCTTTTTTTTTTTTTTTTTCATTTCTTACTTCCTGGTTCAGAACAGTTGACTTTTCTGCATAAGAGATCTTTCGATAAATTAGATATTGTCGTTTTTTTTTTTTTAAGCAGGCAAATTTTCCAATTAATTTTATTTCAACTCCTTCTGCTACCCTCTGCTTAGGGAGGAAGGATCTTGAACATTTCTAGATTCTCAAGGGGAGCAGCTGCTGAGGGAAGTCAGCACCTCTGTCTAAGGTGGGAACGGAAGTGAGCCCTTTGTGATGAGGAAGCAGCTCTGCGGGGCAGGCGTGCCCCTACGGCTCTTGTGGAACCTCCCCCATGACCCTGAGCGTCATCCCTCCTGTGTTCCCGGAGGGATACCCGAGGCCTGAAGAAGTCCAGGAACTAACTCAAAGTCACAGAACCGGCATTCCCAGGCCGTGCTCTCAGATATGACCTGGTTGGAGACCGGATGGCTCATTAGAATTTCCAGGATTCTATGGAAGGACAGAAGAAGGAACGGCAGCCACACAGAGGGCAGAGGTCATGTTTCATCGATGATGCCCAGGGCCACTGCTTCCATGCAAAAAAAGACCTGCTGGAAGAAGGGGTGGGACAGCACCGCCCTGCAGGTGGGACCAGAGGCCTGATGGCTCTCAGACCCCCCTGACCAGCTGCCCTGTCACGGGAGCCTCATTTCCCCTTGTTGGGTGCTGTGCGGTCGTCTACTCAGTGCGCTGGAAGGAAAAGAAAGGCCCAACAGAAAGAAAGAATCATGGTAGCTGGCCTGCCTCCCCTGCATTCTCTAAAGGTCAGAATTCATCTCTTATTTCCTGGAAAGCCACTAAGCCAGAGGAGAGAGTAGGAAGAACCTGATTACAAAGAGAGAGACACGGTTACCCGCCAGCCTTGAACTTCATCTCTACTGCTTTGGCAAGAGCACCTGCTGATTGGTCAGAGTCTATCTGTCATTGATCAGCAGCTCCTCTGGACTTTGCTTTTTTTGAATACAGAATTCCCTAGGGGCCCAGCAGGCGAACTAACATGGAATAAAGCAAGCTGCTGAAGAAAGTCAAGCTCCCAAAAATAGGCACGGGAGGATGGCAGGAAAAGGTGTATATTTTTAGCTAGCAATGATAAAGCTACTGCATTTAATTGGGGTGACAGTGGTACGAAGTAGAATGCAATTATTTTCTGTCCAGTACCTGTCTTTGCATCTGCCACTCTGCTGTTCACTTCTGGATGGGAGTGAGAGATCCTTCTCTGCTTTTTAACCTCTTCCTTCTCAGCCCATTGCAGCAAAACATCACATAGCTTGAAAGCATGTATGCATAGATGCATGGGAACATGCAAGGAACAGTGAGATGCTGAGTCCCTCTCAAACCCTGCATTTCTTTTGCTTATTTTCAGCCTCCTCCTCTCTTTCCCTCTTCATTCCTCCTTTCCCTTCTTTCTTTCCTTCCTCCCAAAAATGCTAAGGCACTGTGCAATATTTACAATAGATACATACATAAATTTAAAGGCTCCAGTTTATATGCTTATACACATATTAATCGTATTTAATATACTATATTCTATATAAATATATTAATAATATAATAACTAATGATCAATAATGAATATGTACATATATACACACATATTTTCTAGGAGCCTTTAGTTAAGATATTAACTAGGAACCTTTAAAGCACCAGCACACAGTCGTGTCCACGGTGACCTATGTAGAGGCTAGTTGATGTTAGATATGCACACACAGATATTATATATAATAAATTCACACATATTGACGTATGCCTAGGAATATATCTCTATTATCTGCATCTGTTTATGTTTCTGTGCCTTAGGATCGCTTCCTCTTTCTCTCATGTTTTGGATAATTGAGTCCATACAACTTCATTGACACTTGACTGACCTTTGGTGACACCGTGATTCTGCAGAAATATTTTGTTTCTAAGGAATAGGAACTATATTGATTAGGTAAAGCTCAGTTCCAAGTTTAGAACCTTAAAAAACTGCAATGTTATTAGTTAAAAGAATATAGTTTTCACAAGATAAGAAGAATGTAGCTGAGGTTGTTGTTGTTGTTTTCTGGCCATATTGTTACAAAACAAGAAATAATAGAATATGTTAAGAGCTGAGTGAAGCTAAATTTAGCCAGGGGGAAAATCATAAAATTAGGTACCATTGAGCTGGTCCCTGAAATTCTGACCACAAAGAAAAGTAGTGGATTTATGTTAGGTAAAATGGACAATTCTAATTCCTTGAAAGGAAACCAGGTTTTATTTTTACTTACCATTTAGAAAAGAAAAACCTAGTTTTTATTAGGTAGTAGATTCTGAAAGCATGACACTACTATGTCTCTTCATAATTATACTGTCAGTCTGAAAGGGCAGGTAAGCCAAGTTCATGGGCACCAAAACTCCATGAGCCTAAGACCTAACAGAAGAGAGGCAGGCCATCCCTAAAATAAATTAGGCCATGGGAAGATTTTTTTTTTCCAAAAGAAGAAATATCATGTCAGTGACAAATCCTTTACTTATTCAAGACAGTATCTTTTCAAGTATTACTCAACAACTTTTTTTTTTTTAAAAGGCCACCTAGGGTCCGTCAGTTAAGTGCCCAACTCTTGATATCAGCTCAGGACTTGGTCTCAGGTCGTGAGTTCAAGCCCCGTGTTGGGCTCCCCATTGGGTATGTAGCCCACATTAAAAAAAAAAAAAAAAAAAGCCACCTAAATTATGACCATCTTGCCACTAGGAACAAAAAAGGAAGACAGCCCACAGTCACCAGCCCCGATACCGAGAAGAAAGGAGGGGATTCGTGAACATTTCCCGGGTTGCTGGGATTTTTGAGTCCATCTGTCAGGCTAGTTCTATTTCTCTAAGAATTCCCAGATCTGACAGGCAGTCAACAGCTTTGCTGGGTATGACATGTTTCATTTCAAAGAGTCCAGCTTGTAATTTCAAGTAGGACGGCTGCGGTTAGAGGTCCAATCAACTCAAGGTTTCGATTGCTTTCAAGCATTGCTTCATTGATCACACTCAGCACTGACAGAACCGCCCAGGCCAATGCAGCAAAGGCTGGGGGAAAGAACTCGAAAGTCCCTTAAAGCAAAAGGGTATTGTAGTAGCTTTCTGAAAAACAAGCATTCTAAATACAACTTTTCATAGTGATGGATCCTATACTTTCTGAGACGCAAGAGGAAAGGAGGTGTTTCTGGAACTGGGATGGAATCCGGGGGAAGACTCCATCTTACTCTTACTCTTACTCTTACAAAACTAACTCTTGCTGACTTGTGAAAGAACTTTGGATGCTCCTGCTTTCACTCCAGCTCAAATCTTTGTTGGGTTTTACCTACAGTTTTTTAAATGATCAGGCTTTTAACTTTTGCAAATATTTGAGTAGGTATCAATCCAAAGAAGTTAAAAAATGGCATTCCGCTGTTTCCACTGACAAACAACTAATATACGCATTAGATACACACATCAAACACATACACTAACTATACACATGGAACTTTCCAGAATTGTCCCAATTTCAAATGTTCCACCCAGTTGGTAGTTCCAAGGCCATCCAGTCTATGGATGCCCTACCCAGTTGGTAGTTCTAAGGCCATCCAGTCTAGATTTTAGCACTGAAACTATGATTTCTGGACCCATATGATCCACTGTGTTGACTCTAAGTGACATTCAGATTTTGATTTAGTAGATAGTTTCTGAACACCTTCTCCAGATGCAGGGTTGGAGTTTCAAGTCAATATTTAGTGAAATCAGAGGAACTTTATTACGTGGGATATGGCACATTATTTTTTTCTGATTGGCCTCACCAACGCGTGATGATGAATTGCAATACTCTTGACTGAAATATTTGATGCACAGAAACTTTTAGAGAAATGGATTTTTGTAAGTTTCAATACAGAATACTTATTATTATATAACATGTTTGTTATAACATTATATTTTATCATGTTATAGATAATATAATAAAAGATAACCATATAATATTTTAGGCCATTTAGTGGGCTCTGTGGCCTTGAGCACGTCATCTGTTTTATAGACGATGACATTAACAACATTATGAATCACTAAATTCTACCTCTGAAATGAATAATACACTATATGTTAATTAAATGGAATTTAAATAAGAAGATTGCCTGCATAGGTTGTTGTGAGAAAAATGAATTAATATGTATAACAGTCAGAAAAGACTATGACATATTCTTGGAGAAACTGAACTAGCTTGAGTAGATGGGCTCAAAAAACCAAACCACATGGAAAACGTAAGTGTTCAGTAAATGCTGTTGTTATTATTGTCATTATTTAAAGCCCTGATTTCCTCACCAGCATCTTGAACGGGGAGATTTAATCTCAATAATCTCTACAGTTTCTTTCTTTTGCTGTGGTGTCCTTTAACTTCCTAAGGAGTGACCCATATCCTAGATGAGTGGTCCAACGTAGCAAATAGAACATAAGAATAACTAACTATTCTGTCTCTATGATTTTTTTAAATAATGCCAGAATGATGAAATGATCAGTCCCAGGTAATTTCCCCTGGGGGCTTAATTACTTGGCCTAACTTTGAATGCTTTGGGAATCCAGAAGGAAAGAGACCCCATCAGCCTTCACGGAGAGCAGAACAGCTTGTCAACTGGTTGTTTTTGCTCTCTGGGGGCTCATTCTGATGCGGCAATTTTATGTTATAAATTTGGGAGAATGTTTGGACAGGCTGAAGGCCAGTTGTTCCAACTGCTGCTACTGTAAATCCTTCATTCCCCAAGTAGTTGCTCTCTTTCTCAAGTGTCCTCCTACACAGAATAAATGCTAGTCGTACAGGCTGTACACTGCTTAAATTTAGGCTTTGCCTAGTGAGTATGGCCCTTCCTAAAAAAGATTCTTTTCCCCTTACATTTCCCAGGATTCTGCCTCCCCAAACTTGAGGGCTATATTTCTTGCTTCCAAATGCATAGAAAAAGTATTTAAAAAAAAATAATGGTGAGAGACAAAGCAGTTAAGAAGATATGGGTGTTTTTGTTTGTTTGTTTGTTTTAGAGAACTGTCCAGAAAAGAAAAAAATACTGTTCATCAGTAGTTCAATTTCAGTGGAGTTTTATGAAATGAACCACTTCTGATCAGACATAGATTTTTATCGGTAACTCTGCTTGCAAAACAATTCAAAGGGAAAAGAAAGACAGAAAGAGAAACAGAGCATACGTGAGAGGAGGCGTGAAGAGGGATTCTCTTTGGTGGTTCTAGTTGGTTTCTACCACTGTCGGTGATATAGCCTTGTTGAGCATGAATAGTAACACTGAACCCTGACTATTCCATAATAGGTCATTGTTAGTCCAAGGTTAGTCAAGAACTGGTATGGAGGGAGCCTTGCTGGTTGTATTATACTCAGCAAACAGGAAACTTACAATGGGATCTTCTCCAGGACCAACTTCAGAGTCACATTTGTGGAGAATACGAATTCAGTCAAGGACTTTAGCAGGAATACATCAGTGAAAGACTGCATTTATCGCAGATGTCAAGTCCAGACTAGGTCTCCCTATTTCTCTTCGTCACACGATTTCTTCTTATCCTGTGGCTCCTCCACACTGACTGCATATGCAGGGGACAAAGGAGGTTTGACTAAGGTCAAATCCCACAAGGTCTAAAAATCCATGACACTCTCCAACTCGGCAAATCGCCCAACAAAATGTTGGGACATTCAGTGAATTAAAATTAATCACATACACATCACGAGTAAAACGGGTCCGCTAGTAAGCGCCATTTCTTCGTTATCATATTTAACAATCGCCCTTTGTTCGATGTCTGGAATATTGTGCAGTTTTCAGTAGGTGCTCATAAATTGCATTCATGTGCAATTTGAATGGTTAGGAAGGCTTGGTTAAGGCGACGGAGGGTTGGCCTGCTCCTAAATGCTATGTATTTTAAAGTGTTTCAATAGGGTCATAACACTGATAACTCATCACATGGATAATAGGAGGACCATAAAGTAAATTCTTACAGAAAGCAGGTTTGAGAATCATGGTCGAAGGGGAGATGTAGCTGTTGGTAGCACTGACTCTGGTATCGTTCTAACCAGACGCCTACACTTCTCTATAAGTACAGGTCGGAGGACTTAGGTGTGGGATCCATGTCACTTCCTGAGTTTAAAACTCAACCTAATGTTTTTAGTGGAGGAATCCTACTGTCAAATAACGGAAGAGTCTACCTTAAAACGTATACATATGAAATACATGAAATAATGCCAGCATTTTAATGCTAAATGAGCAATCTTGTTGTACAAATATATATACACATGATTATGACAGGTGTTTAAAACAAATCTAATAACATATATAGGGGAATAAAAAAACCAGAGGGAAATTTAACAAAAGTCATTGTGCTTGTGGGGCCGGGGTCAGTATTTTTCTTCCTTTTATTTTGTGATAGTCTCTAAATTGATAATAAACATATTTTTAACCAGTGTGTATTGCTTTTACAATGGAAAAAATGAACTGGATCAAAGCTACGTTCATACTCAAGTTCAAGATGATTGTTCCCTGAGAGCTGTGACATTGACCTTAAGTATGGGAGAAGACTCAGACCATGTAAATGAATCATAGAACCCAAGAGAGGCAAAGCTGGCTGGGACCCAGAGGTCATTCATATTGTGTCTTCCATCTCATCAAATCATTAGAAGGTGAGATTTTTCGGCTGGAGAGTTAGAAGACAGTCCTTCTTTTATTAGATGAGAGAAGTGGAAAGTACTCAAGAAGCTTATTCAGAAAAGTCTGGATTCAAACGTCGAGATGCTTTTTAACCCTCCCTGTCCCTTGGGCAAATTATTTAATCTCTCTCAGCTTTAAAGAGGAGAAATGACAATAATACCTAATTGTTAAGGTGGTTTTCGATTTAAAGGAAAGAGGGAGAGAGAGATGGGGGGAAGGAATACGTATAATTTCCGAGTATCTCATAAGCACCCAATAAATGGCAGCTTTTAAACATTATTATTTGGGGGAACCTGGGTGGCTCAGTGAGTTAAAGCCTCTGCCTTCAGCTCTGGTCATGATCTCAGGGACCCGGGATTAAGCCCTGCATTGGGCTCTCTGCTCAGCGGGGAGCCTGCTTCCTCCTCTTTCTCTGCTTGCCTCTCTGCCTACTTGTGATCTCTATCAAATAAATAAATAAAATCCTTAAAAAATAAAACATTATTATTTGAATTTCTTTAATTTCTCAGGGGCCCCCAGGCCAAAAGTGTTTCAAAGCCATTTCTCTCTGGTTTAGAAGAGAATGAAGATAATTACCAAAATCTCTGTCCTGAGTCTTCCAAAACTGAAGAGGGTAAATATTTAAGGTCATGGAATTTTTTTTATAGACAAGAGTTATTGTGATTCCATCCCTTGATCTCTGTCCTCCTCCAGCCTCCCTACTTTTTTTAAATTGCAAAATTCCCCCAAAACATTTTATTCTCACTTTTTCTACTTCTCGCAAGTCTCACTCTTTCTTGAATGAGATTCGGATTTTTTCTACACCACCACTGAAACCGCACTCCTCAAGGTCAACAGCAAAATAGTATCTTGCTAAATTTGCTATTTCTTTACTATCGCTCCCCCACCAGCGTGTAGGCTGTCTGAGGACCGGTACTGCTGTAACCCCAGTCCCGTGAATACCGCTGTGCACATAGCAGGTGTTCAAGAAATGAATGAAAAACTGCACACATAGTTTGTTGAAAAGAAGAGTATCGCACGTAACACACAGATGCTAGCTTGGTCCAGGTGATTCAGAGGGGGACCCTGAATGGAATGTGAATGAATGCTCCCACTAAAGACCACCCCATGGGTGCCATGAGCATTCCGGGAATATAGTCCAGACTTGGGTTCGATGCTTATCATTTATTGGCATGTGTGATGGTTTGGCTTTAAAAAAGATGCATTTCCTGGTTTTTCCCACAGTGAGCTTTCTGCATATGCCCATGCTGATCTGTGGACAACGTGTGCTGTGTCCGGCATCTGCTCTGCTTCCGGCCCCTCTGTGTGCCCATGCCCCAGGGCATCTGGGAGTCTGCTGGCAGGTTGTAGAAGGTTTGGAAAATTCTCCTCTCTGAGCCCTCTGGCTTCTCCTCCCGGGGCTGAGAAAGCTATGAAGTACTGCTCATCTGGCCAAGGGACAGCAATGACCCACACAAGCAGCTAAAACAGCTGCAGTGGGGATGGGGTACATCAGACGACCAATGAAAGAGGAAGACAGAGATTACGGCTCCCAGATGGCAGATGGTGGAGGTCTGGTTAGAAATCGGGCTGTTGAGAAACATTTTGTCTTAGGCAGAGCTGGAACATTGGCATTTAAAGCCACACAAGAGCCCTACTGGTGTCAAGATGGGATCCTTTCCTTCATGGTTCTAGCCCCATTTTGGTCCATAAAGGAACCTGCAAGTTGGCTCTCGTGAGTCCTGAGTTTGGGATGCAAGCAGGTGTGTTATCTGGGCACTGTGCCCTATTCCAGAGCATTCTGCCATGGCAGGGGCATTTCTCTGGAGCTACAAGGACTAAGGATGAGACATTGAGGCACTGGAAACATGGGTGTTTCCAGAGGAGATTTCCAGAGAGCCATGGAAAAGGAACTTGCCATTCAAAGTGACTTCCTGACTTCACTGTTTCCAGAAAACGCTCTCTCTCTGGCAGGAATGACTTCTGTGTTTCCTGCCAGGGAACGTGTATGTTTTTGGCAATGTGAAATGGGAGCCTAGGGAGAAAGAATGAACACATACAAGGAGAGGAAGAAAGATAAATGAGAAGCATTGTTGTCCAAGTCTTTGGAAAGTTACTCATCCTCCCTGATACGCTGTCTTCCCACCCACCCCCCCCACTGCCAGCACAGAAAGTGTCATAGAGTGAGAAAAGCAAAAGCTTTGGAATTAGACTCATCTGTGCTGGAATCCTGGCCGTTTCAGTTATGATATTGGCTGAGGCAAGAAACCTAATTTCTCAAGCCTTAGTTTCTTCATCTGTGAAACTGGAGAAGTAACACCTATCACATAGTGTTATTTTGAGTTATAAATGAAATATAGGTGCAAAGTGCCTAGCATAGGGGCTGAAATAGAGTCCTCCCTAAATAGTAGTTGGGGAAAAAAGGGCAGGGGGAGAAAATACAGCATCAGATGTGGCAGACCTGGGCTTCCTTTATCAATTTACTGATATTTAAATTTATTTTAAAAAATCGAGCATCTGCTTTGTTTCTAGAGACGTGTGGCATGCTGGACAAGAACATGCCTTCATAAAGGCTAAGAGTGCAGAGAGACAAAAATGCATGCAAACATGAATCGATGAGAGAAGTACACGGTGTGGCAAGTGCCATCAGAAAACAAACAGTGGTGTGAATGGGGGAACAGCTTTATGTCAGGTGGTCAGGGAAGGCTTCCTGGAGGAGGGGAGGTTCAAGCTGAGAATGAAAAATGACAAGAGCCAGTCATGTGAAGATGGGAGGGAAAGAGTCACAGGCAGAAGGAAGGGTACAAGCCAACGTCTGAGACCCAAGAAACCCAGAGTGGCTGAGATGAGAGACCGGTAAGGAAAGAGACACACATGTAGGTGTTGACGGTCTTTCCCAAGGAAAACTACTCCTGAGTAGTTGACCTCCGAAAATGCCTCTTTGTAATGGGCTTTCTCCCTCTGGTTACCAACCTGTCCTCTACGGGTTTGGAAACAAAAGGATGCTTCTTTGTTGAAGCAAGGTCGTCTGCCAATATTCGAGTCACTGGCATCTGACTGTTAGTGCTGGTAGATGACAGAATGGTGAGCTTGTGTGAGCGTTCTGTTGTTCTGCAGGAGAACTGCTGGCTCTGTGGCAGAAGTCCTGGGGCTCTCTCCATGCGGGGAAGCCTGATGAAGGGACTCACGCCTTGGGGTTGGCATTCCCGCAGCAGCTGCTGGAAATTACTGAAAGAAGTTGTGTTTCTCCCCTGACCCAGCGGCCGGCGGAGGTGAGCATGCTGCCAGGAAAATTCCATCTTTACTTCTTGGGCCCTAAGTCAGCCTGCCTCCCCCGGGAGGCTGAGAAGGGCAAGTTCCCTCTCCTCTGGGCAGAAGGTGCGCTTCCCCGCTGGCGGGAAGCGGCAAGGGAACTTGATTTTCTCACTGGATGGGTGGTAGTTATCTTTGTTTTTCTGTTTATTTTTGGGTTTTTTGGTAGGCTTTAATTCACTTTATTTCCTTTATAAAGCATGTGGTGGCCACAGCGGGAGCCTGGGTCCTCTGCACGGAGACTCTGGTGTGGGTTGTTACAAGGTGGTCAGGGCATCCCTGATGGGGAAACTCGGTGAACGCAGTCTGTTTCCAGAGTCGGGGTGAGCTAGCTGTAAGACTCGGGAATGACATCCAAAGTGGCCTTGGCGAAGCTGCCCAGGGTGGCAGTGCGGTCCCTGGCTCAAGGGCACCTGTCGTCTGTACTGGCCACCATCAACAGCTTCGTGGGTACGGGCGCTGAGGCAGTGCCAGTGGCCCTGGGGTCAGGAGTGAGGCGCCCCGGCACAGAGCCACAGTGGTCGGTCACCGTGCATGGGACAATGTGGGACTTGCCGATCTTGTTCCCCGAGTCACCTGGCCACACAGGTCGATGGAAAGCTTGTCAGGGATCCTGGCCCCACGGATGGCAGTGGAGACCTCTTTGGACCATTTAACACCCAGACCACCATGTCCTCTGTCATCTCTGATGGCAACAAATGCCTTGAACTTGGTCCACTGGCCAGCACAGGTCTGCTTTTGCACCACCGTAGTCTTCGAAACCTCATCCTTGAGGGATGCCCCCAGCGAAAAGTCAACGATCTCAGATTTCTTGATGGGCGGGGAGAAGAAACACAGCTCCTCCAGGGACTTCATCTTCATGTCCTTGACCAGGCGGCCCAGCTTGGTGATGGGGATCCGCTCCTTGTCTTTGGCCCACAGAGAAGTCACTGGGTCTTTCCATGGTCCCTGGGACCCCCCAGGCCCAGCCACAACATCGGTGTCATGTGACACTTGGTGTTTTCTCAAGAAGAAGCAGGACTGTCGTCTTTGAATGGATGAGAGCAGTGAGCAGAAGGTAGCAGGAGGCCCACTCATGTCACTTACTAGCTGAGTGATCTTAAGTCAGGAAAAATACGGAGGATATTCTCTGTCTCTTAATATTGTGAGGAAGATGAAATTACAAAGCAACTGGTAAGATAGGGATTAATTTACTCCTCCTCTTCCAGTTTCTGCCTTTCCTTCCCTCCTCTCCACGAGTCTGTCCCTCCTCTGCTCCCTCCTTTCTGTCCTCGATCATTGAATGGCTCATCGCGGGCACATGCAGAGCCCTCGGGTGGGTGTGAAGCCCCCACAGTCCTTCTGACCACTTGTTAGAAGTCTTGGCCAAGTGCTTGGAGAAGAACGTGATCACAGTACAGACAGTTCCCAACTTCTGATGGTCCAGTTTACGATCTTTCAGCTCTACTCTGGTGTGACAGTGATGTGCGTAGAAATCACTTCATTCCATAGAAACTGGACTTCAGATTTTGAATTTGGATCATTCTGGGCTAATGGTATGTGTTAAGACATCTTCTCATGATGCTGGGCTGTGGTAGCCACAGCTCCTGGTCAGCCCTGTAGTCACAAGCATCAACAATGGATACGCTGACGACTATTCTGTATCCATATAGACATTCTGTTTTTCATGGTCAGTAGAGTATTCCAGAAATCACGTGAGATATCCAAAGTGGCTCAGTGGATTAAGCCGCTGCCTTTGGCTCGGGTCATGATCTCAGGGTCCTGGGATCGAGCCCCGCGTCGGGCTCTCTGCTCCGTGGGGAGCCTGCTTCCTCCTCTCTCTCTGCCTGCCTATCTGCCTACTTGTGATCTCTCTGTCAAATAAATAAATAAAAAAATCTTAAAAAAAAAAATAGACTTTGTGTTCAATGACTTTATCCAACTGTAGGCTACCATGTTCTAAGCACATATTCTGGTAGGCTCCACAAAGCTATGATGTTTTAGTAGGTTAGCTGTACTAAATAAATTTTTGACTTAATGATATTTTCATTATGTGATGGGTTTATCAGGACATAACCCACTGTAAGTTGAGAAAGATGTGAATGTAAAATCAACTTGATTGTGGCCAGTTTCACCTAATTATACTTTCCTCTGTTCTGGCCCCCCATGAGGCCTGTTCTTAATATACCATGATCCTTCATTTGGTGGCATCTTTGGAAAATGAGGAGTTTCATACAAGTGAAACCTTAATTTGTTTTCTAGAAAACTTAAGCCCATCCCTGTGATGAGTTATACCAGAACCTCTCTAGGCTCAAATGCAAAGAAGGAAATAGAGTGTATAAGTGGTAATGGGGCAGAACCAAGAATTTTCTTCCATGAGAAAGTCCCACTTGGAGAGTTTTCCACATCTTACAGTCTTGGGCCACATCCCAGGCCAATGACATGAGCCTCCAGGGGTGGGATCCAGGCGTCAGTCATTTCTAAAGCTCTCTAGGTGATTCTAACACACAGCCCACGTTGAAACCACTGCTGTGTGTTTTTTATACCCTGAACCTCTATGTTTCTGTGATTATGTGTCTATGTTTTTATGAATTAAAAAGAGGGAGGAGAAGGAGGAGCCGGAGAAGAAGGAGGAAACTACAATGGTGTGGCCACCAGAGGCCAATGCCACAGTCCACAAGGAATGGGGGGAGGTGAGTGTGAGTCACGTCATTATGGAAATGAACAAGACAGACTGGCTCCAGAGAGAGACTGAGCTCTGGCCCCAGCAGATCACAAACCATGATACTGGGCAGGAGAATAAAGAAGGCAAAGAGAGAGAAAGGCCGGATGAGAAAGAGAAAAAAAAAAGCAAATCAGATTTAAAATAAAGGAGGAGATTGACAGGCAGGACATTTAAATTCTCTTTGAGGGAGAAAACACCACGTAAAGCAGGTAAATAGCAAAGATAAATAAGAGAGATGATATGACAGTGATCATCTTTATGCAGTGTGTGTCTGTCCTTCTCCATTAGGGTAACTTTCTCTGGTCAAGGCTTGGGTTTGCTGAAGGCAGAAAATAAATTGGGAGAATGGTCTATTGGGTGACATGCAATCAGCATCAGGCTAATGGCCCTGGGCTAAAACCTTGGAATTTGATGAATGTATCCATTTACTGGGTATCACACCTAATAAGAAGAAGAATAAATACTAATACAGATGGAAATGTGGGTGAATGAGTTCAAATGACGGGAGGTACATATACACGTTAATTAGCACGGACAAGAGAGCAGAAAGTATCTGGCTTTTGGACACCTGGTTTACAAATGACCCAGGCTCATCAATGGCCTCTCCAGCTCCTTCCCATTTAATTTCCCCTCAACCCTCCTGCAAACACTGTCCAAACCACAACAAAACATACAGGTTTGGATACGTTCTGCGGGATCAAAGCGATGGAAGGAAATACATTGGGAACCACCTGTGTCCTCTGGAGCTGTAATTTTCAAACTGTAGTTTTACAGTCTTTGGTCAAATGAAGTTTACAGGGAAGGGTTAGAGACCTCAGATAAATTTAAAACAGAGAAAGGGTAAGTCAGTGTCTGTTACGCTTCTTCTCCTTGCATTTGGCCATGGAGGAGACGCTGGATGAAGCAGAGTGGAAACGATGTGAATATGAGAGCTGACATGACTTTTCCAAATAAGACCGGACAATCTATGTGACAGCTCAGCCCTTCAAAACCCCCCCCCTGTATTTTCCCCTTCACTTGTTATACTGTCTTAGAGTCCCCTAATCAATAATTCCTCCAGTTCTGGGACACCTGGGGGCTTAATTGGTTAAGTATCAGCCTTTGGCTCAGGTCATGATCCCAGGGTCCTGGGATCAAGCATTGTGTTGGGCTCCCCTCTCAGTGGGGAGTCTGCTTCTCCCTCTGCCTCTCCCCCTGCTGTTGCGCGCTCTCTCTCTCTCTCTCTCAAATAAATAAATAAAATCTTAGAAAAAAATAATTCCTTCGGCTCCATATGCATCCCATCAGAAGCTTAAGTTGGTTACAGAGGCCAAGGGGCTCTCAGTCCCACATCCATGAACAATGAATTCAAACAATACTGGCCTCCAGATTCCCAGGTAAGCTAGTGAGGTCATGGCATTGTACCAGTTGGAAGATGGGCAATGCTGGAGGAATGAGATGGGGAAATCCGATTCAGGAGTACAAAGAGGCTTTGTGGTGGGTAGGGTTGGGGTGGGGGGGCTTTGTGAGCAACGTTGCAGAGAAAGAGGGAACAGGTTCTAAAATGTTAATATGTTAACAATTTTGTCTAAGGTCAATCCCGTCCCGTCTAGGGTCAATCTTTCTCTTCTTTGCAAGTACATTTCTTGGTTTCCTGCTCTCTGTCTCATTAGAGCGAACCAGAATTTTGCTGTATTATTTACATTGCTTTATGAGACAGTGGGTTCTGAGCTGTAAATAGAGCTTTGGATCACAGCCCATTTACAAGCTGCTGGCTTCCTGAAGTGCATGATTGACTGTTTATCATGGAAGAGATTACATCTACAAAAACTGTTAATGAGAAATGTGGAGGTGCACACATTTAAAATTGCTCAGAGGTTAAATGTTCATCCAGATGGGGTGTCTCTGGGGGACTAGGTCTATTGGAATGTGAGGTGGTGTTTATGGTTCCTGTGATCCAAACTTAGTTGTTGCCATGGAAAGTCGTCTACTACAGGGGTTCTTAACTCTCTGGAGTGATTCATCCCTGGGTAATCTGAGAATTGAATGCATTCTTCCCATAATGTGCTTATACATACAAAATTTTGCACACATTTTCAGGGGATTCACAGAACTTACTAAAATCTTATTGCTGTTCTAAGACACGAGGCTAAGAATTCTTACTCTATTGAATTCAGGGAAAACACTAGTCCATGTACTCCTTTTTGTGGATAGTAACATTCCTAATTGGAAATTGGCTGTAGGGTAGGGGTAGAGAATCCATCCCAGTGCTTCTAGAAACTAGTGCATTTAACATTTATAAAGAGGATTCAAGAGAAAGATGTATAAGGCATGGTCTTCTTCCTCAAGGAAAATTAGATTTGGTTAGACCCGAGTGTAAAAGTATTGGTACCTGTCGTTGTGGCTGGAAAGATAGACCAAGTCCAGACCAGAAAGGGCCCTGAGAGCTACATTAAGGAACTAAAACTTAGTTCCGAAGGCAGCATGTTCCAACCTAACAATCTTTCTTGTACAGTCTTCAGTGTTTCGCCATTTCTATATACCAACAAAACAACCAGATCATTTTCTTCAAACCGATTCCCCTTTAAAATTTGTATTTATTTAAACTTACTCTTCATGGTTTTGTGTTTCTTTGTCATTATTTGTAATCTATATGAGAATTAATACATGCCTCTTAAAATAAAAATATTTTCATATCCGGAATCTTGAAGTCTCATAAATATTTGTTCAGAGTATTCCAGAAATGAGAGAGAAAATGGGTTCCTACTTCAAGGGCATTTTTACCTTGGTCATCCTGATATGTAGAATATGGACTCAGCTGATATATGGTGGGAAGTGCTCAGTCCTTGAAAAAGATGCTCTTGGTTTAAGTACTGAAGTTGCTATGATATGGAGATACTAACAGTGACCTTGACAAGGGTCACTATAATATCAAATAGGAAGACATGAAGATGACCTTCGTTAAATATGAAGCATTATACAGACATCACCGCCACTGTCGTCATCATTCTTCCAACGAAAGTATCTACTGAGTGCGTATTATGTTATCTTCATCTATTAACGTATTCAATTCTTACAATTAATCTTATAAATGCAATTATTATTATCTGGAGGAAAACAACAAAGGCATCTAGTGCTTCAACAGTCTGACAAGTGCCATGCACTAAATGGCAAATCTGGGATTTGGAGTCCAGCAAACAGATTCCAAAACCTGCATCATCCTTATTCCTAGAAAGGGATATTCTGATCATCTAAAAGAGTTTCAGAACCTTCAGAAATCAACCTGCACCCCACTGTGTGTTGCGAACACAATATGGAGAATATTTTTAAGGGAGCATTACTTCTGCATCCTTTTCCCACAATCTCATTTAAAATATTTAGATTTAAGTTATGTTAAGATGACATTTAAATGAATTTAAAAGGAGTTAGGTATAATTCAGCATCTGTCTCAAAGAGCATTTCCATTTCTCCTCAAACTCTGTGTTGGAGAAAACTGTTTTTTATTCTTATTATTTTTAAAGATTTTATTTATTTATATGACAGAGAGATCACAAGTAGGCAGAGAGGCAGACAGACAGAGAGCGGGAAGCAAGCTCCCTGCTGAGCAGAGAGCCCAATGCGGAACTTGATCCCAGGACCCTGAGATCATGACCTGAGCTGAAGGCAGAGGCTTAACCCACTGAGCTACTCAGGTGCCCCGAGAACTGTTTTTCAAACTTGATACATGACTCTATGACTTTCAGCCATTTGGCCTAAAAAGCCCCTTCCTTTGCAGCTTGAAGCATTTTCTTCCGTCATGACCACAGGGGTTCACTGTGCTTGTCTGGGCATTGGTCTTCAATGGGGAGGATGTTAGGAGGTTACGTCCATGTTTCCTCTTATATGTATGCTCCGTCCATTAAGATGAGCAAAGCAGGGAGTTGGAACGTGAAGGTGGGATGACAAGTCTCCCACCTCAAATCATGCCTCACTGACAATTTCAGCGAGGACTACGAAAACACAAGGGCAAGGGTAGCCATCTGTGCTTACACTCAGATCAGTATCTATAGTTATTTGTAGAATAAACGCAATTACAGCGGAAAGTCATCCAGTGCTTCCTACCGGCCACCCACTGAACCAACATTCTTTACCCATGCTACAGTGCTGAGTTCTCTCAGTAAGACAGGCCCATAGAGTAACCGGGTCTCTCACGATGCTGAGACCCTAACCTGCCCAGTACCACTCAGCCACTGGCCCGTGGGATTAAGAGTCTGACGAGCATGGAATTTTCCAAGCAAGGAGCTTCTTAAACTTTGTGGTCCTTCCCTGGGTATAAGGGGCCGTTGGCAAAAAGAGAAGAAACCTCTTTGTTCAGAAGTCATGTTTGCTTGATTTTTTATGAATCTGTGAAAAGATGGGTAGGACGTCACCCCTCAGTTTCCCGCATGGGGCAGAGGGTGTGATGGGATATCAGCATGCACTTTAACTACACCCTCCTAAAGACACAGATCTCGGCCGGGAGTCTCCTTGGTAAGGCACAGAAAACCCTCCGTGGTTGCCCTCCCACGTATCTAGGGGACATTCACCAGTGCTGGAGCCTGAGACTGTCAATCAAGGACAGGAAGCTGTATGAGTGACATCTGAATTCTGCTCGGCCTCGTCTATGTTAGGGCATGGATGGAGGGCATGTGAGACCCTCGGGCCAGTCTTGTTCATTTGGTCTATTGTAATATTTGTCTCATTGTGTGTGTGTGTGTGTGTGTGTGTGTTTAAAGAATCAAGTATATCTGTACCAAGAGGAGGAAGTATGGCCCATTCTAGAACATATGGTATTATTATCACTCCCCTTTTAAAGCGGACAGTCCATGGGGCGCCTGGGTGGCTCAGTGGGTTAAAGCCTCTGCCTTCAGCTCACAGGTCATGATCCCAGGGTCCTGGGATCAAGCCCTGCATCAGGCTCTCTGCTTAGCGAGGAGCCTGCTTCCTCTCTCTCTCTCTCTCTGCCTGCCTCTCTGCCTACTTGTGATCTCTGTCAAATAAATAATAAAAAATAAAATCTTTAAAGTGGACAGTCCTGGGGCTTCATGGAGTTAAGTCCCTTGAATGATGAAGCCAGAGTTGGAACCCAGGTTTGTCTGCTTCTAGAGTTTGCTCCTCATAACCACGACACGGGCATAGCGCCCATCACTGAAGCAGATGGCCCGGAGTCAAACCTGAGTCCATAAACCACATCTATGACTCCCTACGGAGAGGTAACGCTGCATTAGCGGAGATTTTAAGGCGATTTATGGATATTAAATATGTACCTCTCCTTGCTAACGTATATCCCTCTGAATTCATTCACTCATCCATTAAATAAAGATTTATTGAGTGTCTGCTGTGTATGCGCTGTGCTACTGATGAGTGAGCGCAGGGAAAACAGAAAAATGAATTAGACACAGATTCCGCTCTTTGGAGCTCACGTGAGAAGGCAGAGACACACCTAAATGACTTAAAGTATCAATGGCGAGCACCGCAAGAGAGTTGCAAATAAAGGGATGCAGTGCATTCTAGGTGTGCGTGGGGGGGTGAGGGGGCAGGTGTGAATGTGTGCTCACATGCATTCGTGGGCTCTTATGTGTCTGCCCATTGGTTACAGCTAACGAGAGAGCTCCGAGTTTGAATGAATGAAGGGAAACAGGCAATAAAAAATTAACTGCAAGAAGACTGGTTTAGGTAACATGAAAGGTCCATAAAAAAGTGGTGGAACTTAAGACTGGAAATCGAAGCAACACAGGACACCTCCCATTCGAAGGAGTGATGTCATCGGTTCTGGGCTTCGGTCGGAAGCAGCAGGCAGCACCGAGAGGCAGCGGCCAGCAAAGCACAGCTCGTGGGTCCCATTTGGCCCACGGCCTGTTTCTCGATGGCCAGTAAGTAGGAAATGGCTTTGAGATTTTGAAGTGTTGTTTAAAAATAAAGAAGCACATAAACAAAGAAACTGCGACAGAGACTTTCTGCGGCGCACAAACCCCGGACATTTGCCAACCCCTCGGCATACGGAACGGATTGCGGGAGGGTAGTGGACTGGGGCAGACAAGCTTAGTGGGGGACAGAAACAGGCTAGACAAGGAAGACAAGGAGGGTGTGGGTGAGAGTGTCAGAGGAGAAGCAAATTTCTCCAAGAAAAGTACGAAATTAATAGAAAGCATCAACACAAAAGGCCCATCAAGGGGTATTTTCCACGAGGCCACCTGGCCCAGAGGCTCAAGTTTCACAAGCCTAATACACCTGCCTTGTGAAGTTCTTCATTACAGATGTTATGATGATGCCGGGATGTGGAAGATGTCAGTTCAGATCTGGAACCAAGTTCCTTCACTGAACTTAGCAAGGGTTAGACTGACCTCAAAATATCATATACCACTTCATCTGAGAAGGCTACTTCTTAGAGGAGGCAGCCTTCCCCCCCAAACCTGCGAGGGGCTGAAGGTTCTCACAAAGGCCATGCAGATGCTTTTTGGACCTGGGAGGTGCTATCCTGGGCAGCATAGGGAGTAGCTGCTGGGGCTTCGCAGCAAGACAGCCCCTGGGGGGCTTTTTCTGCCTGTGTGTACCTCCCTCTCCCACCTCAGTCCCTTCCCCTGGTCCCCTCCAAAGGAGAGAAGCAAGGCCCACCTCCTGTCCACATCTTTATAGAGCATCTAATACTGGCTACAGACATAAACAGTCCCTCCAAAAATGAAAATTCATGTTAATTACATGACTTCAAAAATCTTCATTCCTGCCCAGTTATGGAAATGAGGACAATGTATTTCTTGTTAAGATTGCATTGCCTTAGCCTACAGTGAGGGATATGTCATCTATCCTGCAGTATCTGTCACTAAAATACACTTGACCTTTTCAGCAGGGACCATGATGAAGGGACATAATGACTGTTAGGCAGAATCCCAGGGAACAGTCCTACAAAATACCTCATCTGGAGAGGCCATTCACCTTCATTCGGTTTTATGACTTCCAAGTGGTTCCTGGAATTTTAATCCTAACTGCCTTTCTAGGAAATTTACAGGACCACTGAAATGGAGAGTTCTGGTAAGTTCTCACGGTTGGCATTGGAAAGCCATTAGCAGGCAGTCAGTCAGAAACCCATCCTACGTGTGGCAGGTTCACGTACCACTTTGGGGCTGGAGGAAGAGTTTGAACTGAGAGTCTCCTTGTGGGCAGCAGCGGTCCTGGCTGTAAGCCCCATCTGTGCACTGGCTTCTCTCTACAAGGTGGCCAGACTACCTGGGTCTATGGACACTCAAGGATTAGAGGTGGCAACTTCCGCCCCAAACCTGGAAGGGGCTGAAGGTTCTCACAGAGGTCATGCTGGACATGGGTCTTGCTTACTTGAATCAAGGCCAGTTTTCCCAAATGTTTGGCTTTTTACACTCAGAAATTGCCTATTTCCCCTGCTGCCCCTCTTCCTGGCAGTCTCAGTGAGCCCCGGTGTGTGCCCACCACTGTCCAGGGCATAGGGACACCATCGTGAGCAAGAGGACTCCAGACCATGCCTGGAGGAGCTTAGGGTCTAGTGGGGGAACTGGCTGAAAATGCCTCACTCCAGGCCCTCCCTATCCTCTCTGCTTCCCTATGGCTGAACCTGTCAGGGTCTGACCCTGGTGCCCCTCTGGAGGTGAGCTGTCCCCTCCCCGGTGTCCCCAGATGCCCACGTGGCCTTGAGGTGGTTCAAAGCCTGAGTGAGGCTTCTGCTCTGGTTTAAGCTGCTCTTTTAACTTCCCCTGTGAGCAGGCAGACTCATGTGACCTCTGCGGATAGCCTCTGTCCGTGGAGGTGGGCAGGGAATCCTCTCAGAGTGGGCTTTGGTGGGGCGATTGCTGCTAAGAACATTTTCCACAGAGATGAAATACTTAGGTATGGAGTTCTGCGTCGTTGTTTACTAATCAAGTCTGTCTGCATCTCCTCATCTGTCAGGTGAGGATAAGGATCCCGCCTCTCTCCTTGGGACCGTTGTAAAGATCGCGGGAGTTAATACATGTAAAGACTTAGCATGCTGCCTGGCACATAGCAAGTACTCGTTAAATGTTAGCTCATGTTATTTCTGTTCACTCTAACAGAAGGTCTCTGTGATGATACCACATTTGCAAGACACTTTTCACCAGATGTAAGAAATGTTTCAGTAGCTATTGGAGGACACTTCAGAAGCTACAGAAGTTTCCAGCATTCCGCGGGCACGTCCCTCCCTTTTCTACCTGCATGGATGAGCATATTAGCATAGCAGTCCTGTGTCACTAAGATATTTGACAATAAGCCCATCAGCGATTCCCTCCTCCCAAACAAAGGGAAAGCCTTGAAGGGAAGCATTTTCCAGGAGAAAACCTATTTTCTCTCCTCAACTCATGAGGTGGAGGCAATCGGAAGCATTGGGGTGAGCTTCAATAGGGTGCAGAAGCCCGGCTGTGCACACTTCATTAAATCCGGGCATAAAAAGTAGTGTCTAAGTTAGTGAGGGGAGGAGGCTCAGGAGCCAATGGAGCCTGAGGAGCGTTGTGAGCTTGGCTGGAAATGAAGAACAGTTGGCGTGTGATTGAAGAAAATGTTTCAACGGACCAAGGGAATATGGAGAGGGCTCTGCCACTCATGGGGGACGCTGTTTACATACCAATTCCTTCTTCTTCATGCACTCCATGAGGATGATGAACAGATGCTGGGCTTGGGTCCGAGTGTACGTGAAAGTCTTCTGGATAGTCACCAGCAGCTGGTCCCTCAGAGATTCATTGATAAGTCTGCAGTTAGAAACAATGTCAGCATTAGGTCAACCCGGCTCCTCGTCACTATGTGTTTCTGAGGAATATTCTAGAACTCAGGAAAGCACTGTGGGGATTGAGTTTAGACAGGAGTTATTTCTTCCTGTATTTTTCTCACCACAGTTATTTCAGCTGTGGTAATTTAAAACTACAACAACAACAGTACATTTAAAAATAATTATCCATTTTAATGTCTCAGAACCTAAAAGAGTAAAGTCAGAAGATGAATTTGGTTCTTTCCTTTTTTTGTCTCTCTTTTTCCCTTTTATATGGCATGTGCCTAATATCCTCTTCAAGTGCTCTTATTAAAAAAAGCCTTACTCATTAGCACCGTGGCAAAACTTTATGTACTCCATGTATTACTTACATGGAGATTTAAATTTCAACTTCATCTCTAATTGTGGGGGAAAAGCTTCCATCTCAGTAATTGGTGCTCACCAATGAGGAGACAGGGGACTTATGTTTCTTCTAAAACTACTTCCTGTAGGTGCTAACTTCTCTGATCTATGATTCAGGTCACCATTTATGTCAAGCCTTGACATAAGCTGACAGGAATCTGACCCACAGGAGGTTTAAAATGGACGTTTCATCCGGAGAGAGTTTTCATGTTATAGAAGAACAAGGGAAAGCAAGGGAGATACTTGATACCCAGTCACTGCCCTGTTGCCTCTCGAAGACGAACCAGATGTAACTTTTTTTTTTAATATTTTATTTATTTGACAGAGAGAAATCACAACTAGGCAGAGAGGCAGGCAGAGAGAGAGGAGGAAGCAGGCTCCCTGCGGAGCAGAGAGCCCGATGTGGGGCTCGATCCCAGGACCCTGGGATCATGACCCGAGCCGAAGGCAGAGGCTTTAACCCACTGAGCCACCCAGGTGCCCCCCAGATGTAACTTTTAACTCCACTTTCACTAACTGGCCTGGTGAGAACTGGGCTATATTTATCAGCCATCAGATGGTAGGGAATGAAAAATCACTTCACTGTTCATAGATTCTGTCCAAAATCAGGAGGATAAAACTGCTTCCAAGGACCAGTGAAAAAATTATCATACTTTGCCTAGCATTTTATGGTTTTATCATTTTTTTCCATAATGGAAGAACCAGAAACTCTCTATACAAGCAGTAAAATATAAGTATTTCATTTGGTGCTCATGGGAACCCTGTAGGCAAAAGGTCTGTACAATTTAAAAGGGAAGGGTATTTTAGCCATAAGAGTTGGATGCTTAAGGTCTTCAGCAAATAAGCGCAGAGCTAGAACCAGAATCTAGGTCTTCTGATTCCTTGTCCAATACTCTTTCCCTTACGCCACTGTCTCTCATTACTCCAAGGCCTCTCTCCATCACTGTGACTACCTGAGAAGCAAATTATAACATTTGCTTTCATGTGAAAGCATAACAAATTTTGTTGCTTCAAGAAAGCAAGATGGCAAGCTTAAGGATATCTTTCTGTGCCCCAGGATTATGGGAGGATCACCTGAGCCCACCAGGTTGGACAATATGGTGCCCTAAGCTTTGAGGAGGGTGCAATCCTCATGACAGAATTGTATCAAGGCTCCTGGAATGTCATGCAGCTCGATGGAGGACAGGGTTATGGCTTCTGCCCCCCAAGAAGATTTATACCGTGAATATTTAAAAAAGAGAATGATCCAGATGAAGTTGAAAAATAAAGTAGACATGTTGTGACAGTTGGATATAATCGAATCTGGGGGTACAGGGAAGACTCCTTTGGGGAAGTGCTGTTTAATCTGAGACTTGAAGAATACAGGAGCATAGCATGATTGAGGAGGTGTTGGGGCTCAGTAAGAGCATTCTTGGCCGATGAAATAGTGCCAACAAGCCCAGATTGAGAGAATAAGGTTGGTATGGCTAGACCATGGAGAGCAAAAGAAAGAGCGAAACAAGATGGTGCTGCAAAAGGAGTGAGTAAGGAGAAGATCATGGGAGACTTTTGAGATGGTGTTAGAGACTTTGGATTTTATCCCACGGGTAATGAGGAACCTGCGGGAGAATGACATGATCCCATCTGTGTCACCAATTTTCCTGAAGGGTCAAGACATGAGCACTCTACTTGACAGGCAACCCATGTGGATGGGTTCTAGAGGGTTCTGTGGTACTGAGTATACATAAATGCTATACATGATTAACAACACAAGGAGAGACTTTTCTCATTAGCCACTTGATAGATCCAATCATTCATTGGCAGGTGTTTAATTTTGATAACAACTCGAGATTTGTTTTCCATTGCTAACCATCTGTAGTGAAATCCCAGTTCCCCGAGGTCATTACTGTTTGAGGGACCTGTCTGTTATTCCTATGTAGTCTATCACTTTGTAAAAACTGAGAAAAGTACAACTTAGTCGATTGTGAGCTTCGTTAGTGAGGAGAGCTGAAAGACCTTGAAGATGTCTTTATACTAAAAAGTATAAAGATCTTATTATACTTTTTAGCCCAATTTTGCAACTGAATGAAGTTGTGCCTTTAGTTAAATCACTCAGCAACAGAAACCCAGAATTCTACCTCCAGAAGTACAAGGATTCTCTAGATTGGTGTTTTCTGAAGTGTGGGGTGTCCATCACTGATGGAACAGAGTGGTTTTAGTGAGACGATAATGACGTAGTCTTTCCGAAGGATTAAATTATACTCATTAAACATCAAATAACTGTTATTCCGGCTTTAGCTCTTGTACCATCCTGATTGCATCAAGAGGAAAATCAACATTTTTGATGCTTCTTTGGCTTTCTTAACTCATGAGCATTTGTAAGTCTCCCCCCTTTTGACAAAGAAATATAGATCCCATGCTTTTTGCAGGAAGAGTTTAAGAACTTTTAAAAGAAGACCCTGTATAGCATTTGATGTGTTCAGAGCACATCATGGTTTAGGACATACAACGGCATCATATCACCTGATTTTCATAACAATCTGAGAGTGAAGCAGGTAGTAATTCCATTTTGCAGAAGAGGAGACTGTGGTCCCAAGACACCAAATGATGTGTACAAAGTCGCACAGGCTGATGATCTCAGTGCTTTAGCCAAGTCTGCCTTCCATCGTGGTGCTGCTTTTCCTGTGTGAAACCCCTAAATATGTCTTTTGGTTTCCTACTCATCCGCATTGGAAGTAGAAATTTAAGTATATGTATTTGTTTTAGGAAATTGCTTTTCCTTTTTGTGATAGGACATCTGAAGGAAATCAGACGAGTTTGAGGAAGATACGGGGAAGAGTGAGGACAATGGCAAAGTGCATTTAGTATGCTGAAGATTCTATTTGCTTCTCATTTCCTCGTAAGTATTTGCTACGCTGAATGAGATGTTTTCTTTTTGGCACAAAGACTTCCTCTGTCTTCTCTAAGGACCCTTTCTTACTTTGTGACCATATCCTGTAGGATATTGGGAAGCCTACTTTTTTGAAATTACTGCTTTCCTAGCTTTTCCCATTTTTTTTTCCTGCGCAACACCGGAATGATTTAAAAATCTTGACCGTGATATTTAATCACCAGCAAAAAATAGAAATAAGCCCATTTTAGATTTCTTTTTATGGCACTAGAATAGTGATTGAGAATTTCTTGACATCAAAACATGGTCATAGTATTACATAAAATTTTCAGTTTGGAATTGGGCCTCTGACAAAATGGTGCCTATTTATAGAAAATGCTAATTTGTGGCTCCATATGGACCAATGCTATTTTTGGTATACCTCAAATTAGAATGTTTCTTGATTTAGGAAGGGTAGTCATTGAAGTGAGGAAAATCTCCATACTATGGCATTTGTGTTTCCATTTAGGTGCTGAACTTGTGATCTGGAGCTTTTTGGATGAGTCACAGAAGTATGTGAAATAGGTCGACGTTCATCCAGTGCTTGGACCTTCCCAAACTTGGCTATTCGCTTTCTGTTCAAACGTTAGCAATACAACTCACATGTGCACACTTTTCTCAGAATGACTTTAATTACCTGCCATATCCGACTTTTGTTCCTCGGTTTAAAAATTAGAATATACATTTAGGATTCAATGGGACATGAAGAGCTAGACTTAGGTTAATGGCTTTCATCGAGGAGCGAAGCCCTTCTCCTGTCCTCCACACACGCTCTCAGTTCATTTCTTCAGATATAATACGAGAGCATTTTACCTCTATAAATAAAGATCATTTATAGTATCACAACTAGACACTTAAAAGACATCATTTTCCAGAGAATCTCTAATGTTCTAAAGAAAAATGAAATTTTGTCATTGGCTTCATGCCAAAGCAAATTACTACAGGTAACCTTAGGATACGGAAAGGTTACCTGTCTTTCCTAAGGTCACCAAAAAATGGCCTTTTTCTTTTCTTCTTCTCCTCCTGTCTCCTTCTTCTTCCAACTTTCTCCCTCTCCTCTTCCTCTTCCTTCTTCTTCTCCTTCTTCTTGCTTAGTAAAAGTTATCCCTTCCTCCCAAATGCCATGATCCTGGGGTCACAAATAATAGCACGATTCTCCCCAGAGAGGCGGGACAACACTGTGAATAAAAAAAGCATCACAGGGGCGCCTGGGTGGCTCAGTGGGTTAAAGCCTCTGCCTTCAGCTCAGGTCATGATCCCAGGGTCCTGGGATCGAGCCCCACGTCTGACTCTCTGCTCAGCGGGGAGTTTGCTTCCCTTCCTCTCTCTGCCTGCCTCTTTGCTTACTTGTGATCTCTGTCTGTCAAATGAATAAATAAAATCTTAAAAAAAAAAAAGCATCACAGTCACCAGGGTTAGGCTCTCTGGATCGAAGCTGTCACTTGCTAGCTATAGGATCTCCTTCAAGTCATTGGGTCTTTCCGTGTCATGTTTTTCATATACGTCAAGTGAGAATTATAAGAGTGCTTATCTCATAGACTTGTGAATATTTAACGAGTTAATCTTTGTAGAGGGCCTGATGCATGGCAAGCCTTATGCAATCAATTTTGTTATGAACACACAGTCCCACACGGCTCCCGGCTCACCGACATTCCGTCTTGTTAAGGAGCATGGCCAATGGCCGGGGCCTTTGTGTGCAATACAGACCTCTCTCCTGAGACCACCGGAGCTCTTCTTGCTCAGCCTGCTCAGCCCCATGGTATAAGGCCACTCCCAATCCAAGCTGGAGAAAGAACTTTCCCACTTCAGAGAGGCCAGAGATCACCAGTTCTTTCTTACATTTGGGAAAGAGGGATGCATAGCAGACTTAGGAGGCTTCATTACCATGGAAATTTGCAAACACTCCATGCAGACTTCTGCCCATGTACTTACTCATTCAGCAAACAAGACTGGTGCCTGCCAGGCACTCTGTGAGGGGTAGAGAGATGAATAATATTCAGTCTTAGCCTCAATGAACTCATAGAGTTGTAACCCATATATTCTGGTCATCTATTAATAGGTAACACACCCCAAACTTAGTGATGTAACAGAGCATTTTTTTTTTTTTGCCTGTGTGTTGAAGATTTGTGGGTCAGGAATTGAGGCACAGCGCAGTGGGGATGACTCATGGCTGCTCCACGATATCTGGGTCCTCAGCTGGAGAGGACAGAATAGCTGTAGATGGCTTTGGTGTCTCAACCAGGACCATATGTCTGGGGCTCCATTCTTCTCCATGCGCATCTGCCGGGGGTGCAATGTCCAAGATGACTTCTCTGCTCCTCTGTCTGGAACCCAGCCTGGGACGGCAGAGAGAACTGAGGACTGGCTGGCACTGTTCTCTCTGCTGGTTGCATGGTGGATGGACTTCATACAGGACAACTGGCTTCTCTCAAACTGAGGATTCCAAGAGAGCGTTCAAAGAGGCCCAGGCCAAGATGTCAAGACTTCCTCTGATTTAACCTCACAAGTCCCAGAATGTCATTTCCTTACATTCAATTAATCAAGCATGTCTACGAGTAGCCCGGGTTCAAGAGGAGGGAGGAACTCCACCTCTTGGTGGAAGGAAAGCAGGAATATGCAGAGAAGGGATATACGGATGGTGGTCATCTTGGAGACCAGCAAACCCATCAAGGGGCTCTGTTCAGACGAGACGTTAGAAAGCATCAGTCTTTTCCAGTTTAATGATAGACAGCCTCAGGTGTCTTTGCAATTTTTCTTTTAATAGCAGACTATGAAAATCACTGTTTTCCTTAAAAGTGATAGTCTAACCACTCAGAAGTATTTTTAAATGTTATTACTGATTTGAAGTACAGAACTGGCAAGTATTTTCTCCTTTGCTTCAGTGGCCTGTTTACATCTATTTAGCTTGTCCTATGTACCAGATGTTACTTTTAGGCCTTGGGCATCTGGCCAGAGACTTTTGTCCATGGACACCATCATCGTACTCCGTCCCTCTTAAGTGTAGTGTGCAAGGGACATCTTCAGCCAAATGTGCACATGCTTGGGTCAGCCTTAATGCCTAGCTTAAGTCACCATCAAAACCAGCAGGGTGTTTTCTTGGTGCCCTCATCTCGATTTGAAGTCTGTTTGGACGGAAAAGCAACAACAAGCACCAGCCAAAAACTCGAGAGAAATCCTGACTTACTAAAGTACTGTTCCAGATTATGTTATGCTTTTTTTTTTTTTTTTCCACGGGGAAGGCAGAGGGAGAAAAAGAGAGGGAATCGTGAGGGGCCTGATGAGGGGCTTGATCTCACGACCCCAAGATCACAACCTGAGATGAAATCAAGAGTCAGACGCTTCAATGACTTGAGGCACCCAGGCACCCCCCAGTTTACATTAGTCTTGATCTACCTTTGTTAGGGCCCTCCCCCATCTTACTTAGATAGGACCAACAGACTACTAATCAGTTTCTTCTCTATGCTCCCTTAATCCATTCCACATATTGGATTGAATGGCTGTTCTACAAAGCAGGGATGATTCCACCACATCTTTCTGAAAACCCTGCAATAGTTTCTCATCACTGTTAAGATAACATCTCAACTTCTGACATTTCTGGAGTTTGGATGTTGTTCATCTGAAAATTTAGCCAAGGGATTTGAACTTTGGGATAAATTAATGCTACAACTTAGGAGCTCACTGTTTTGCAGATGAAGAGTCTGGAGACTACAGTGGGAAATTAATTTGCTAAAGATTATATATCTGAAAGCACCAGAGCTGACCTTAGAGGACAAGAGAGTCAGGAAGGAAGAATCTTTGATAATGAACTATGCTGACCTAAATATGTAGGCTCAACTCAGTGTGGTTATGTAAAGTTAGTATTTTGTTGCTTAATGACTAGATACAAGGGGAGATTTCTTCTGTTTTATCCCTGAGATAGGATGTTCTGTATCTTATGTGTGAGAAGACTAAGACTGAGTAACATGGTTTCAAGGATCTACTATTTCCCCCAGAATTACTCCCCATATTTCTGATGCCCAAAGTTCCTTTTAATTAACTAAGAAGCCAAAAAATATTTTGCTCAACCATTGGGATCACTAAGAGCAACTCTTAGGTTAAGTGATATTTTATGTTAAACTCACAGGTAACTGACAGACGCTGATGGTTTGTAGAAACCATTTCTTGTTTGCCAGAAAGTTGGGGAAGATGTGAATGGGACCCAGGGAAGTGACCAACAGATGGGATGGGATGGGGAGCAACCTACTTTGCCAAACTTCTTACGGGAGATCAACTCCAGATACAAATGGGTTCTATCAGCAAAGACCTGTGAAAATAGTACCTCTACTCTTGTCTTAATACGTAGCTTAGAAAAGTGGTTCACCCGGGCTTTTGCTGAGGGTATTATCTAGTCACGTGAGGTGGTGAGAATGATCTTGGAGAAGCTGCCTGTAACTGGGAAGGATGCACACTTGTGATCTGTTCAAAAAATATCATTTACTGCTACCCCCAGAGGGAGCAGTTCTTATTTATGTTCACTTTATCCTTATTTTTTTACTTTTTTAAAAATCCACTCTAGAATCTTGAGCTAGATATGGTAAAACAGAAGGTGCGGATACACATACAAAGGGAAAGAGAAGGGGGGTGGTGCAGTGGGGTTGAGGGTTGTAAAGAGAGGCACACAGTATCTATTATAAGACAAGATCTGTGCTAGGCATTTTGTGTGTGGCATTTCATAAAGACAGATTAATTCAAGAAATTCCTGACTAGACTAACTCCTTGGATGCATGGACGATGACATCTGGTATTATGTATTCTCTTTTCTTGGTCTGCATCAGGGATCAAGGTGCTGAAGACAGATGCTTTTCTACTATTCCATTACTTTGATTCTATTCTCCCTTCTCTTTGCCCATAGCATACTTTCTAAAGTATTGTACAGTGCACTTATTAAGTTAACTACTTATTATTTATCTGACCCTGCTGAAATCTAAGTTCTGTAACCACATTTTTGTCTATTTCCTCAACAGGTGTATTTTTACCGGTGCCTAGAACAGTGTCTGGAACAGAGGAGGTCTTTAAAAAATATTTGTTGAGGGGTATCTGGGTGGGTGTGTCAGTTAAGCATTTAACTCTCCATTTTGGCTCAGGTCATTATCTCAGGGTTGTGAGATTGACCCCACATTGGACTCCATGCTCAGTGGGGAGTCTGCTTGTGATACTCTCTCTCCTTCTCCCTCTGCCCCTCCCCCAGCTCATGTGCTCTCTTGCTCACTCTCATTCTAAAATAAATAAACCTTTTAAAAAATATTTGTTGGATGACTGAACACATAATGTTGGACGAAAGAATGTAATTAAACAATGAAGGGAACAATGTCCAATAACACTGAAAATCCATCAGACACTGAAGGGGTCCCCAAGTGATAGCTCAATTAGTTATGTTATCCAATATGGGAGCTGTTACCCACACATGGCAATTCAAATTTAAATGGATGCACAGCTAATAAATTTAAAATTCAAATCCTTAGTCACACTAATGACAGCTCAAGTGTTCAGTGGCCATCTGACTGGATTGAGGACATTGCCATCATCACAGAAGGTTCTACTGGACAGCAGTGCTCTTGAGGCAGACGGGGCTGCCAAGCTCTTTACCTTGGGCAGAAACTAGGAAGACATGTAGGTGAAAAATCCTCAGCAGTGTTGGCTGTGTCTGTAATTTCTCTCCTTTCCTTCTTTTGGGTATGAGCATGCCCAAGAGTGAAAACTGTTGCGGGTTGCCAAAGCATACAGGGACTGCCACATGGCCAGGTAGGTCTCTGCTGCCAAAACTGAAGGGGAGAACACACCCTCTGTGATCATCCCATCAACGACTATTGCATGTAGCCAGGCAGGAGGAACAGTGGGATTTTTATTGTTTTAGGCCCTCTGTAAAAGACAGAATCAGAGCTGGTCTTAGATGTATGAACTTCTTGGGCAGGCAAAAACGCTGGCTCCTCTTTAACTGACATGTTTTAAAGGCCGGTCCAACATTTACTCAGAGCAGATGCTCACCAGCACGTGAGAGAAGGGGGGCAGCTGGAAGCTGTCATGAAGAATCACTCGGCTCTGGGGCCTGCAAGCCTCCTGCAGTTACTGGTCTCATCTTCCCAGAGGCAATACCATGTAGCTGCTAGGACTATAGCTTCCAGCCCCAATGTTCCAGGACAGACCCTCCCTAGCAGGAGCTGTCGAGCAAGCGTCCTAATCTTTTTGTCCTCAATTTTCTTATTTATAAAATGGGGATAATTATCATAGCCACCCCAGAGAGTGGACGACAGACCATGTTTAGATCAGGTTCTTGCATGCAGAAGCTTTAAAAAAATTCTGTTTCAAGTACGCTTTTGCGAAGAGGGTCACAGGTGTGGGGGGAAAGGGTGGGGTAAATCTCAGCTCTCAGTCTAAGTAATTTGTCAAAGATTCCTTCAAACCCCGTATTTGACTCTAGGAGATGTGGGAGCAAGTAAGACTTTATTTTTTCAGATGGATTAGTGACGGATTAATTCCTCATGGTTTTTCAATTATTCTTTCTTATAAATTATCCATAGACAACTACTCAGTTAATCTGTCCCTCAGTGCAGCTTCAAACAGTACCCCACAACAAAGAGCCTTTTGTTTCTGATATCCTATGTATTATGCCTGTAGGGAAGGACTCATATTGTCAGATAATTTAGACTGATGAGCTTCACAGTGTTGATGAAACATTGACTATTTCCCAGACATCTTTTAGACAGATAAATTTATTTTTCCCTTAGCTTCATAATTCAATGTGCTATTTGATGATTGTCTGGTAGTGATATATGGGGTTATCTATAACAGTTTGTCTTCACTCCAGAATAAAAGTAGCCACCCATGGCATGTTGACTGTACAGCTCTTTCTTTGTATCATTGTGAATCCACCATGGAACTCTTTCCCCTAAGCCCAAATGTGGCCTCAGACTCATTCTCAACACAACATCCTAGGATGCTGGTATCAGTGGATTATTGTTGACACTCAAGATGAAAACTATTTGTCATGCCTGCATTAGAGATAATAAAATCTCAAATATACTATCAAATGGTGAATACCAAGGATATCACAGTGTTGAAGAACTCCAAATTTTAGGTTTGTCTCCAAGACACTGAACTAGGACCTCCATGAACTCAAAGGAATCGATTTTTTACTGCTTACTTTAGGGATCACTGCTTATGGATACTTGATTTGCACTGAATATCTCCAGAAAACACAATGAATATGTATATCAACTCAAGGACAGTAGTCCAGCAATTACGACAACTAAAGAGAAAGCTCACTGAAGCTGAGTGGAGACTTTTCTTGACAACGGTAGTACAGATGTGAGTTAACCTTGGAATGCTACATTAATGCATCTTTAGCGTGTCTCTGGTGGAAGAAGCTTTTACAGCACGTGGTCACTGCTCTATTTAGTTTCTATGAGTCCTGCAGTCCGTAATCAACAATGAGAATTGCGTGGGGAACCTAATGGAAATCCATTAAGAACACTGCAAACGTTATCTATTATTAATGGTACCACTGGGTGAGATGTTAATGCACTCTATTTCTAGAAGCTGCAGGTTCTCCTGTCAGCCAGGATGATTCAAAATTCATCTCCTCTAAGGTAGAGGGATTAAATATCAGGGCATTTTATTATCTGAGGCTCCCTCAAACACATTTTAAATGTATTTGTGGATTTTGAAGTCCTCACAACTTCTCTTCACAAGAGAAAGAGGCTATCTTGTAGAAGCAGGTGGGGACATAGACATATACATCTCTTGCTAAGGCAGCAGTGGGGAGGACAAATCAGTCTGGTTGTCTGGTGAATGGAAGGTTCATTGAGATGGCCCTAGGGAGTGGCTGGGGCCAGAATGCAAAGGGTCTTGAGTCCAAGCAAAGGACTGTGGTCTTGACCTGTGGATTAATGGTCTTTAACTGTGTTCCACAAAGAAGCCTCTAGAATTTTGAGGAGGTGCTCCAAAGCTGCCTCAGAGCTGCCTGAGTGAGTGACAGCTGGACAGAGAGGGGTAGACCAGTGGCTCTCAAATTATGGTTCCTGGACCAATAGCATCTGCATCTCCTGAGTACTTCTTGGAAATGCAAACCACCTGGCCAATCTGACTGAACTAGAAAATCTGAGATGGTGCCCAGCCATGTGATTTTTAATAAGCCCTCAAGGTGATTCTGACTCAAGATAGACACTTGAGAACCACTGGTCTAGGCCTTCCACCTCAGCTTCACCAGAGTAAACATGTGTGTATCTTGTCTTTTTTTTTTTTAAATTTTTTCAGCGTTCCAAGATTCATTATTTATGCACCAAACCCAGTGTTCCATGCAATACATGCCCTCCTTAATGCTGACCACCAGACTCACCCAACCCCCACCCCCCTCCCCTCCAAAACCCTCAGTTTGTTTCTCAGAGTCGTCCACAGTCTCTCATGGTTTGTCTCCCCCTCCGATCTCCCCCAACTCATTTCTCTCCATCTCCCAATGTCCTCTGTATTATTCCTTATGCTCCACAAGTAAGTGAAACCATATATAATTGACTCTCTCTGCTTGACTTATTTCACTCAGCATACTCTCCTCCAGTCCTGTCCATGTTGACACAAAAGTTGGGTATTCATCCTTTCTGATGGAGGCATAATATTCCATTGTGTATATATAGACCACGTCTTCTTTATCCATTCATCTGTTGAAGGGTATCTTGGCTCTTTTCACAGTTTAGCGACAATGGACATTGCTGCTATGAACATTGGGGTACAGATGGCCCTTCTTTTCACTGCATCTATATCTCTGGGGTAAATACCCAGTAGTGTAATTGCAGGGTCATAGGGAAGCTCTACTTTTAATTTCTTAAGGAATCTCCACACTGTTTTCCAAAGTGGCTGCACCAACTTGCATTCCCACCAACAGTGTAAGAGGGTTCCCCTTTCTCCACATCCTCTCCAACACTTATTGTTTACTGCTTTGTTGATTTTTGCCATTCTAACTGGTGTAAGGTGGTACCTCAATGTGGTTTTGATTTAAATCTCCCTGATGGCTAATGATGATGAACATTTTTTCATGTGTCTGCTAGCCATTTGTATGTCTTCTTTGGAGATGTGTCTGTTCATGTCTTCTGCCCATTTTTTTGATGTGGTTATCTGTTTTGTGTGTGTTGAGTTTGAGGAGTTCTTTATAGATCTTGGATATCAGCCCTTTGTCTGTAGTGTCATTTGCGAATATCTTCTCCCATTCTGTGGTTTGCCTCTTTGTTTTGTTGACTGTTTCCTTTGCTGTGCAGAAGCTCTTGATCTTGATGAAGTCCCAAAAGTTCATTTTCACTTTTGTATCCTTTGCCTTTGGAGCCATGTCTTGAAAGAAGTTGCTGTGGCCAATGTCAAAGAGGTTACTGCCTATGTTCTCCTCCAGGATTTTGATAGATTCCTGCCTCATGTTGAGGTCTTTTATCTGTTTCAAGTTTATCTTTGTGTATGGTGTAAGAGAATGGTCGAATTTCATTCTTCTATACATAGCTGTCCAATTTTCCGAGCACCATTTATTGAAGAGACTGTCTTTTTTCCACTGTATATTTTTTCCTGCTTTGTCGAAGATTAGTTGACCAGAGAGTTGCAGGTCCATATCTGGACTGTCTACTCTGTTCCACTGGTCTATGTGTCTGTTTTTGAGCCAGTACCATGCTGTTTTGGTGATCACAGCTTTGTAGTAAAGCTTGAAATCAGGTAACACAATGCCCCCAGTTTTGCTTTTCTTTTTCAACATTTCCTTAGCAATTCAGGGTCTCTTCTGGTTCCACACAAATTTTAGGATTGTTTGCTCCAACTCTTTGAAGAATGTCGGTGGAATTTTGATCTGGATGGTACTGAAAGTATAGAGTGCTCTAGGCAATATAGACTTTTTTTTTTTTCAGTTTGACAGCTTATTTTTTTTAATTTTATTTTTTTATTTTTTTATAAACATATAATGTATTTTTATCCCCAGGGGTACAGGGGCAGTATAGGCATTTTAACAATGTTTATTCTTCCAATCCATGAGTGTGGAATGCTTTTCCATCTTTTTTGTGTCTTCTTCAATTTTTTCATGAGTATTCTGTAGTTCCTTGAGTACAGAGCCTTTACCTCTTTGGTTAGGTTTATTCCCAGGTATCTTATGGTTCTTGGTGCTATAGTAAATGGAATTGATTGTCTAATTGCCCTTTCTGTATTTTCATTATATATTGTACTTCTGAGCTTCCATCTGAGAAGGGACCCAAGGGCTTTTAAAAAGTGAAAATCAATGCTACAGGCATGTGGGAAATTGGGATTCTTAAAGGGTTGTCTCCTGCAATTATGAAGTCTAAGGTAAATGAGCCAGGCCCTTCTAATGCTGAACGTAGTGGCCTTGATGACTCTCTGTGGCATCTTCCACAGCAGAGAATGCCGTATTCACAACTAGCACCATTTTGCATCTAAATACCTTTACGTTTCTCATTCTCTTCTTTTCTCTTTTGAAATTGGTCATCCATTTTGGCCTAGTCAGAAAATCATTTTCAAAAGAAAGGAGGAAATGAACCGAATGCCTTTAAGAAATCCATGTAAATATAAACAGAGCAATCTACCAGTCCTGTCCAATCAAGCATTTCTGTGGCAAAGCTTTCTCTTCAAGGCAGGGATTTTCAAGTCTAACAGATGTTTGGAACCAAGAACGGCTGTGATCAAGAAATAAATGAGGTGATTCGTGCTAAATAAACTTTTCAAGTCAACTGGGTTCCAGAGACACAAGTTGGCAGTGGGTACAAAGTGCTTGTGGTAACAGAGCAATGGCTGGTGTGCCCGGTACACGCATGACATGTAGAAAGTGACAAAGCTCTTTCTGAAAACATCAGGGAAATATGAAGACAAAGCTCATTCGTATACATTTAAGAGTTTCTGCAAGTGTGGTCCATGGACCACTCTGGTTGGAATCACTAGGATTTCTTTTTTTTTTTTTTAAGATTTGTTTTTTAGAGAGAACAAGCCAACAAGTGGGGGAAGGGAAAGAGGAAGAGGAAGAGGGAGAGAGAGAATTTCAAGTAGACTCCCTGCTGAGCATGGAGCCCTACATAGGGCTCAATCCCAAGACCCTGAGATCATGACCTGGCTTGAAGTCAAGAGTAGATGCTTAACTGACTGAGCCACCCAGGTGCCCCAGCATCACTGGGATTTTGGTTTCAAGGACAGTTTCCTGCAACCTAGCCCAGGCACACTGAATCAGGATTATTATGCCTATTTTCAAAGTTTTCTGTGTAATAAGTGGTCAAGAAGTTAGCTAACCAAATCTCAGAGGAACATAGTTAATCCATCCTTTGAAATCTTCACTTGGCATTGATGGGCTGTCCAAAAGTCATGGGCAGTGGTTCTCGGAAAAGGATTGGTTTATCATAATGGATTACTCAGCTCTGTGGTTTTTTTTTTCTGATGTCTGCTGTTTATATTCAAGGCCACAGTTTACCAGCTTGGAGCTGAGCAATTCTAAAGCAAATTTTATCAACAGGAAAACTGACTGACCACCTGAGATCAGTAAAACCTCTCCCCTCTCTAGTACTTTCTTCCATGAATGCTAGGTAGTTGTTTTAAAGTCAATGCTTCTTTCTCTCCATGTTGACACAGCATGGATGGATCAAGTAACCATATTTTATTTTGAATAAATGAAGCTACTCCAGCCTTCTGGAACTTGGGAGACAATGACACAGGTATCTATACAGCAATATCTGTAATATATTTCATGGAGGGAAAAATTGCAATGTAAAAATTGCAAAATTGAAATTTTGCAATTTCAATTTCAAAAATTGAATTTCAAAATTGAAATGTAAATAAATAAAGATTTAATATTTTATTATTTATTTATTTATATTTAGATATATAAATATATATTTTTTATATTTATACATATTTAATTAATAATATTTAATAATTTTAATAACTATTTAATAAATAATTAATAAAATATTAATTATATATGTATAATTACAGTATATATATATACACACACATACTAATTTGTATTAGTACATACTAATATATAGTATAATTAGTACATACTAATTATACATATAATTAATTGTATTAATTTGTCATTTAAACTGAAATATAGAAATTCCATATATAAATATATAATATAAAATATATTAATATAATCAATATGTAATAAATATCAATATAAAAACAGAATATTGATATATAAATAGATTTAAATTATATTTATAATATATAAATATATTAATACATTTGGATTATAGTTATAGAAATATATAATTAACATATGTCATATAATATATAACATATTTAAAGTTATATAAATTTAAGTATATATAAATTCAACATAATAATTTGTACACACACCTCCAAACACACTATCTCATAAAATTACCCCTTTTACTGACTTTCCTTCAATACCATGCATACTGACTCTTTGTTTTGTGTTGAGCTACATAAAAGAGGGTCAAATATTATCTTTTTCTTGGTCAATCAGGCTGATCCTCAGTTTGGATCCAGTTTTTGATGGAAAAAGGAGAACAGGAGCAACGGAATCATTATATCGCCATTTTGTGTGTAATTAACATAGGCTGTTCCCCTGAATAGATTTTTGGGAGGAATGTCACACTCAAGTACTTTGTCCTCTGGGCTCTTGAAACACTTTGTACATTTATCACAGCACATGTGACCTTCTAGTTATCTGTATTTATGCCTATGTTTTAATCTCCATTCTAGGATCTCTGACAAGACCATGTCTTGCTTATTCTCTAGCAGTCCCATGCATAAATGTTAACTTAGAAACGTTTACAAAAACGCCTTTTATAAATAAAGCCCCCAATATCCTTTGTCCGTACAACATGTTTCCAACTTTCTTTCCTTCCTTCTCGGGAAGTTACAAAACAGACTCAAGTTTTGACAGGCTAATCTCTTACAGAAAATGCTAGAAAAGAGACAAGGTAAGATGAAATTAGTGGAAACTGAAATGGACACTTGAAGTCAGCATGCTTGATATTTGTTTCCTTCTTTCTCACTTGACATTCCAATTATGTCTAAATCATACTGGGATACAAACCACCGAGATCAATGACCTCCTTTCAGCAGATCTCCTAGAGACAAATGATAGGGCTGTGACACCCTTCAGCCTTAGATGGAAATCTCCAGCAGCAGAAGAAAGCATTAGCAACCATGGCACAGAGTGATATGCCCTACGGATACAGACCACACCTGGATTTCTGAAATGGCTAGTTTTCTGGCAACTTCCTCCTAAGTTTGGCCATTTTGATGTGTACTTGGAGAGAAACAAACTTTTGTTACATCTGTGCTAGGACAGAGATATAATGGGAAGCCATGAAACCTATTTTTCCTTATTCATCTCCACTTTGCCGTCCCTTTATGCCTTCAGCTCAGCTAATCAAAAAACAAAGGGACCTGTATTAAGCTCCTTAAAACAGGGAGGATCAGATTTTTTATTTGATTCATTTGATTTTTTAAAAAATCTATTCCTGTCCTCAAGAGTAGGCCAAAAGAGGGAAGATCAGAATTTTTATTTGATTCATTTGATTTTTTAAAATTTATTCCTGTCCTCAAGAGAAGGCCATTCCTCAGTGTTTCTCTACCATTTCTACTACAGATTCCACTGACACAGAACAATGGGAAGAGTCCTGGTGTCTGTCCCACTGGTAACTTCCCGAAAGTTATCCAGAGACTACTTAAGATCTGTAAGGCTTTCTGCCATCACAGGTCCTGCTTCTTGTCCTAGGCGCTCTAAAAATGCCAAATCCATATAATTCCTTCTCAGAAAAAGACACCAAAATAAATGTAAGGATTGGCAATAAAACCGAGAGGAACGAGGAACATCATCTCAGAATGCACATGCATTCAGATGCCTTTTTCACGCTGACATTTTTCATCTGTGCGACTCTTTCTCACTGACTGATAAATGAGCTAGACCATGTTTCTCTGCAATCTGAAACTTAGATTATGAATTTTCAAGCAACCTCTGACTTCAGCTGCAGGCACCTATCCCCTGAAAGGTGTTCTTGACAATGAGTGATGTTGGTTGGCTTCCTTGGTCAGCAGCAAAAAGTAGAATTTTAGTATTTGAAAATGTAGGTCATTGGGGTGCCTGGGCGGCTCAGTTGCTAAGCATCTGCCTTCAGCTCAGGTCATGATCCCAGGACCCTGAGATCAAGCCCTTCATCAGGCTGCCTGCTCAGCCGAAGCCTGCTTCTCCCTCTCGCACTCCCCCTGCTTGTGTTCCTCTCTCACTGTCTCTCTCTCTGTCAAATGAATAAATAAAATCTTTAAAAAAGAAAAAAAGAAAAGAAAATGTAGGTAATCAAATCTAACGCTTCTTGGTGGCATTAATCTGTTTCTGTTTGCAGTGTTTAGTCATTCACGATTCAGAAAAAAATTGGTAAGATTTTTAAGGAATGAAATTAGTTCGGGAAAGTGATCTGTGACTCATTTTAAACTATGACAGATGAGAAACAGAAAATCTAGTAGGACAATAAGGGAAAAAGAGAATTTGGCCTTTTCTTTCAGGGAGCTTGTGCCATAGAGCAGAGACCCATTTGTGTGGGGATAGATAGAGCCTGTCTTCCTCTATCACCAGTAATCTCATCTACAAAAGTTAATTCGTTTTGCCAATTATAATTTGCTTCCAAAGTGATGCCATTTCAAATTCATGTTCTTGGAAGGTGGTTAGTAACAGGGAATTTAAAGGCAAAATAGCAAGTTCACAAAAGTCAAACCAGAAGGTGTGTAAATTTCATTCACTTCTTGAAGATTATACAATGAAAAGCTTTAGAGTTGAATAGACACATTTACCAGGCCTTGGACCTGTATTATTTATCTAACCATCTGTAAGTGAGTTTGAAACATTTTAAAGCATATTTGAATAACAACAACAACAACAAAAAACCAAACCCAAAAAGCAAAAAATCAATGACTCCAAACTCTGATTCAGGTTTCGTAAACAAGGTGTATGTGTTTTCTATAACCAATTTTATATGTACAATTATAACCATTTATTTATATGTTTGTTTGTATGAACATATAGTTACACATTTATATTTATTTGTAGTGAAATATATCCCAACTCTGTTGGACTTATTGGGAATCAAAAAAGAAATTCTTGGTGAATGAAGTCGGAGATGGGTTCATTTTTATTTGTTTTTTTGGGGTTTTTTTCAGCATAAAGAAAACACACTCCCGTAAAATACTGTTCCTTGGAAGTGCTTTTTTAAATCAGCTGCACATGTGTGGCTAGACCACTTCTTATTCAAGCGAAATAAACATGATTAATTCTGGCAGTTATTCAAATGACACAGAGAAACGTCACGAATTCATTTGATCAGGATAAATTTATAACTGCTTTCCTGGAGCAAGAGCATAATTCTATTGTAACAGCCTATAAAGTAAATAAATACAGACTTGGATATTTGGGTTGGCAAATACGAAGTTTCTCTTGAAGTTTGTATTTTCTTAATAACTGTTTCTAAGTGTTTCTTAAAATTTTCTAAGTTTTAATTTTAATAATTCCCAAGGTAAGACATTAGATCTTAATTCTCCATCTTCACGCTGGTTAATTCTTTGATGATCCACTTGGTTTATATGTTTGCACATGTCCCACATCGACTACACTTTTGCATGCTGGTCATAAAATAAAGAGAGCTAAAACTAAACTTTGGCTTTAAAACTAGAATTGCCAATTAAAGTTAAAAGGGCATGGTATTCTGACTCTTCATTTGGGTCTGGGTTAGGGGAAGGAAAAGAATCTATATGACACCTGACACTAATATTATACTATGTGTTAACTGGAATTTAGGTAAAAATTATTTTTTTTTTTTTAAAGGAAAGCAGGGGGAAAAAAGAGGAACCCACACTGGTCAGCTTGGACACTGGTTTACAGCCAGGAATGCACTGATTTTATCTTTTGGGACTACATGGAATAATACAAAAAAATAAGAAATTACAATTCAAAGGGGACGCTAAAGGGAACTTAAGTGCACTTGCAGCCGAACAGAACAATAGGATCGTTGAAGTACTACGTAAGAAACATGAAGGCAGACGCCACAAAATCCATTTCAGTGAATTTTTGTAATAGACCAGGAAGAGTCCTGACCTGGGATCGTGGGCAAGCACATAACTGCTCTGTGCATCTGTCCCCTCCGTTCTGACCCTCCCGCCCTAGCTCTAAAGCATGTGCCATTTCCCCTATATACAAAACAGAATCAGGAAGAGCAACTGAGCAAAAAACTGTAACACTTTCAAAGAATACAACCCATTATAGGACAAAAAGGAGGTCCTGGACCCAGACCTTCACTGTGCACAGACCTAGAAGACCTGAAATGCTGAGATCAACAGCTCACTTCCCCATGAATTTTCTGAAAAGGAAATGTGCATTCTCGATGCAACCTCGTGTCTACTTTGTGGAAACACCATACGGTGATTACAAGCACTGGGAAGGCAGAAAGGAAGCCGAAGCTAAAAACTGCGTAAATTCTTCAGGTCTGTTGGCAAAAGGAACACGTTGCTATATATAAATTGCTGAGAACTATGGCTAAATTTTTAATAAAAGCAAAGCACCGTTGAGGATCCTGAGCTCTGGTTTGTAACCTACATGGAGGCTTTCCGGCTAGTATTCTTTTGAGTTTTTTAGCTCGAGGATGGACCAATATTTACTATGAAAAGAGAACAGAAAAGTCTATCAGTTTGCCCGAAAGCAAACTCCAATTTCATGCTTATGAATATTGGCTTTTGTTTTTGTGTTTTTCATATTGAAAGCTTAAAGGGGGCCTGAAATCACTGTCCCTGTATGTCTTGTTAGCTGGAGGGCCCGTGACTCTCCTGTATTCAGGTCTGTACACTTGCCAGGACAGGGCGCCGTGTGAATGGCCACCTGGCAGATGGTAGGGTATGGAGTGTCCCACACTGGGCAAGCTCACCAGTCATTCACTATTATCATTACACGCTTGTCTACCGACTAGACTTCCTAGGAGCTCTTGGAGGCTAGGAAGAGTTGTTATGCTTTTTCCTATCTCCGTGTGTGGTGCCCAGTAGGTACTTTGCGTATGTTTGTAAAAGGGATCAATAAAAGATCCCATCTCCTCTGGGGCTCCTTTCTCCCACCAGGTTCATGGGTTAGGAGAAATGATTAGGTGAGAAACTTCCTTATTTAAAAATTTAATGACCAGTGGTGCCTGGCTGCCCCTGTCTGAAGAGCGTGTGACTCTCAGTTTTGGGGTTGTGAGTTCGAGCCCCATGCTGGGTACAAGATTATATAAATAAATAAGAACTTAAAAAAATAAAAATAATGGTGAGTGCTGTGAAGTGTGTAAACCGGGCGATTCACAGACCTGTACTCCTGGGGCTCATAATACATTATATGTTTATAAAAAAATTAAAAATTAAAAAAACCCCAAAAATAAATAAAAATGAATAAATTCAATGACTCCTCCTGAGTTTTCTTCCTTAAACTTATTCACACCTCAAGATGAGCTACTTTGATCGAAAATACACGAGTGCTTGGATTTTCACCACTCCCTGGGTGGGACCTCAGATTGGTAAGGAAGGCAGGAAGGAAAGTCCTCCTTGGGGTTGGGGCTTTGGACTGTTGGAAATACCAACAGGGGACAGATAGACCAAGGAAAGTGCCTGGGCAGGAGGCCAGGAAGGACATACAGAGGACCAGAGTACTTAGAGGCTCTGCTTTTTGAGCCGATCTCGAAGAATTTGACAGCACAGGCCACCCAAAATTTCGGTAAACCTTTGGCCTTTGTAAACATGCAGCAGTTTGGTGAAGCTGGTATTTGGAGGCTGAACCTGAAAGCTGCACATCCCAGATTCTCCCAAGGTTCTTGCATGAACCATAGGGTCTGGATTAGCTGTCCTTTATATGTTCAAACCTAGTCCCTGCTTCTCCATAGTGGGAGGAGCAGAAGAGAGAAGAAATGAAGAGAAGAGAAGTGCTATGACCCCTCTTTCCCTTTTTTCTTCCTTATTAGTCTGGTCTAGTGGGGCTTTCATGGAATTTCTCACTTCACAGGACATCTAGGATATCTTCCCTACCACCTTCCCAAGACCAAACGTCTCCATCAATGGATACCATCTTTCAGAGCTTTGAACACAGGCTTTGTACTCAAAGGTCTCTTATGGGGCCTGGTAAATTACCTACCCGCCTTCTTCTGAATATTTATGCCCAAATGCCAGGATGTCAGATGCCCGTCCACTCCCATCACAGACAACAACAGGCACGGGAGGGGTGTCTCGAAGGTACTCCAAGACAATCGAGATCACATTGGGTCCTCCTTCCACAATGAGCGCCACCACCGGAACGCCTTGACCGATTCCTGCATTAAAAAAGGAAAAGAAAAGGAAAAAAAAAAAAAAAAGAGAAAAGAACACAAAGCCAGCAAACCAAAGAAACAAAAAAAGGGAAACAAAAAGCACAAACTAAAATTACTGAGCACGGGGGAGATAACAACATATGAAGGGATAAAATACGGAGCAAAAATTGTACAGAAAATCCTTTCGCAGAATCTTCCCACCAGAGAGTCTATCTGACTTTGCCCTCTCCCTAGACAGAGCTCCCAGGGTGCTGGGGCCAGTGAAGACACCCACCACCCTTCTTTCCGGGGGTAGGGGGTGTGTGCACAGGGTGAGGAGGGAGAGGAAGGAAGGTTAGTAGATGAAGTCCTGAGCCAGCAACCAGAAAACTGGAAGCTAATTGCGACCTTAAGCAAGTCTCCTATGTACCGAGTGGTTCAGTTTCTTACATGGAAAATGGAAATTTAAAACAAGTCAGATCCCTGATGTCATCACAGTGCTAAGAAAACACCTGAATGGTTCCCTTTATTAAAGATTATTAAAATCAGCTAGGGGCATATTTACACTTGTTGGGTCAACTACTGGCTATACCAGGGGTCTATCTATATCTGACCATAAATGATCCTCTGGATTATGGGTTCTTAACAGCATAATAGTCATGATAAAGAATCCAGGAGACATGGCATCTGCCATCTGCCTCCTGCCATTACCGTGTCCTTCACCACTGAGCAAGGCACTAGGCACATGGTGGGCGGTCCGGAAACAGGTGTTGAATTCAGTTGTTGAATTCTGCGGTGTCCCAGACCTTTTCTAAAGTATTTCAGCTATTCATGGTGGGCTCAAAGATTTGAAACTTGCCCTAACATCAGCACTCACATAGGGTTCAACCCAACATATTAAAGATGAGTATTAAAAATGAATGTCCATGAGAGACAATGATGAAAAAGAAATGAAGATGTTCATTTTCAAGTGACCTCTCCAAGTGTCATCAGGGTTCATCGATTTACTTCTTTTGCTCATTTTGGTATCACACGGCATTTTCTCACTCTTCACCTTCCCAGAATAGTTAAGGAATTGAGCAGTACCATAAAAGTGAGATGGTTTAAAAAAAAATAAGATGGTTTTATACAGAGAAGCTATCTTAAAAAAGAAATAATCAAGATTCTGTACCACTTCTGTAAATACGAACTAAAAAAAAAGCCTTTAGTCATCTCTGTTTTTCCCTTTCCCCCTCCTATTGTGGATTGGTTTTTTCCCCCCCTTTTCTCCAGAAACTGCTGCCCTGTGAGAAATAATAGTATTTCTTGCTCCATTAAGAAGGGTTGTATTTGACGTGGGTGACCTGTTATACTTCTACAGGATTATCAGTATCCTGGGGACTTCTCTTCACTAAGTCAGCGTTTCTCATGGTTTGATTTTCGTCTTAAAGGAATGGTCCAAAATATCAGTTACACAAAAATGGATGCTATTTGTAAATCAACATATTAAAAATGTAAGAAAATGATGATTGTGGGTCCCAGGATTTCTTTTTGTACTCCAGAGGGAATTATAGGCGACAGATGACCCATGGTGACACTGGATGTTACTGTGGATGGAGAAGGTTTGAAAGTTCCTCCTTCATGTCCAAGAAGAGGGAAGCAGGAAGTGGGAAGCAAAAGGTCAGTGCAGCTCCCCTTTGGTTCAAAGGCCAAATTCAGACAAAATGTCCCTTTAAAACTCCATTTACAGGGGCACCTGTGTGGCTCAGTGGGTTAAACCTCTGCCTTCAGCTCAGGTCATGATCTCAGGGTCCTGGGATCAAGCCCCACATGGGGCTCTCTGCTCAGCGGGGAGCCTGCTTCCCTCTCTCTCTCTCTCTCTCTGCCTGCCTCTCTGCCTACTTGTTGTCTCCATCTGTCAAATAAATAAATAAAATCGTAAAAAAAAAAAAACAACAAAAAACCCCCACTCCATTTACATGTCTATGAAGGAGATGTTTTCCCCACTGGTGATCCTGAGGATTAAGTAAGTTCCTGTTGAAAGGCTCTTTGAAAATCAAGGACTAACTTGAAATGTTAATACAGCACACTTGTTTTGGAAGAGAATGTGCTGACATAGGAAATACCCACCCCTACATGGATTTGTATTTTCATACATGTTAGAAAAGGGTCTCTTTTCTAAGATTTTCTAAGATTTTTATGAGGCATTTCCCAGAGAACTATGCAATTTAATTTTTCCCTTTTCCTTGGGTTAGTACATGTATTGTAGGGCTTCATATCAAGGAACAGTAATACTCCATTCTAGCTGTTTTATACCAAATGATATATTTAGACTCATTCTAGGATCTTCCAAGAGAGGCATTTGCCAAATTCTGATCTTGGGCATTGATTCTGTCGGTGGAATCTTTACTCCGACTTACAGGCCAGTTGTGACCCACTCAATGTTCTCATGGAGAACAAAGTCTTAGAATGAGCCTTCTAGAATTTCCAGTCATCTACAACCTACTAGACAACAGGCAAGACAGCTGGAAACCTCTCTTCCCTTTGAGGGGATACCTAGGATCCCCTCCAAAGGATCAATTTTCATAGGGTGACTTGAGAGCAATAAACTGTCAAATGACTTTATATCAGTATTTTTATCGAATTGTTGTAACCCGTAGAAACACAGACACATTTTAGGTGATCAAATTTCCTATATTTGGAATGAAGCCATTATCAATCACAAGGATGAGGACAGCTATATTAATTTATATTATTATATCCATGCTATTATTTATCCAGTGCTAAAAATTGGATGAAGTATCAAGATATCATCTCCTTTTTCAACAGTTCTGTTTATATCTGGCCTCCAAATTCTCTTCCATTTCCTACAGTGATAATACATGGAAATTTGTTCCATAGACAACAAAAGCTCTTATAGTCTAAAATAAAGTACTTACTGTCTAAAATAAAGTACTCTTGAATTTCTTAATTATGAGAGGTAGAGAAAGAGGCTGTATCTAAAAATTTCATGCTTTATGTAAACTACCAGAATATGGTAACATTAAGTCTTTCTGTCAGGAAACACACACACACACACACACACACACACACACACACACATCCCCGCCGTTGTTTCTGAGAAAAGAAAATGACATCAAATAATGAGTAATGCACAAAAGCAGTGGTTCTTCGCCCATTTTTTGGAGAAAAGGGTCTTTGAATACTTTTGTGACTCTGATGAAGGCTAGTGACTCTTTCTCCAGAAAAATAAACATACATAGGGATAGTCAAAAAAGTGTGTCTATGCAATTTCAAGGGTATACGGATCTTTGAGAGTGACTCATGAAAAACCTGCGAATGGATCCTTATAAAACTCCACCCTAAATTAAGCACATTATTTTGTGAAGCCCTGTAAGAGATGATCTGGAATGGGTTTTCAAGTGAAACCCTATGCCCAAGGGAACTCTATCATACTGTTGCTGTCCAGGTATATTGACGGGCTACACTTCCACAGCAAACACACTGTCTGTAGGACATCACCCTTCTCTTCGTTCTCTCTCTCATTTTTCTTTATTTCTTCTATTCACACTTAAGTTTCCAAGTTACATTTTGGACACAGGACATTAAAAATACCCTAGAGGGGCACCTGGGTGGCTCAGTGGGTTAAAGCCTCTGCCTTTGGCTCAGGTCATGATCCTGGAGTCCTGGGATCGAATCCCACATCAGACTCTCTGCTCACCAGGGAGCCTGCTTCCCTTCTTCTTTCTGCCTACCTGTGATCTCTGTCTGTCCAAAAAAAAAAAAACTTAAAAAAAATACCCTAGAGATAGTCACAAATACAAAAATTAGACTCTGTAGTATATGACCTCTTTAGTTTAAAAAAAAAAAAAAAGGCCTTTAAACTATCAAGAAGAGTACATTTTCTATTTATGACATAAAGAAAACACTTTTCTTTCTGGAATCCACTGCATATTCAGCTTGATTCACATGGCCTGCTACTATTTTCTTCATGCCCATAACAAAATTAATATAATTCCTTTGAAGATAACTTCAAATTTATACTAGGCTCGGCTAAACCTACTAGCCATTCACACACACAAAAAATAGTTGTTCAGATTTACAGTTTTAAAAGCTATACCCTTCATTATTCAGGAAACGTCTTTCATTTTATCTAGAGCCCTCAAGTATTTTTCTTTTCTTCTTTTTTTTTTTTTTTTTTTTTTTTTTGGTGAATACATTTCCTGCACTTTTGGGGAAAAATGGGTAAATTCCTTAGTTGATCACAATAATTTTTCACTTTCTTCTATAAGTAGTAGAAAGTAGAACTACTACAAGTAGTTCTCAGAGATTTCCATTAGAATTTAATTTTAGAGTAATGTGGAGTTGCTTAAG